>NC_141877.1:198617982-198921012 GCF_056163025.1 Triticum urartu | reverse complement strand
AACATGCCTACTTGCTAATCTGTTTTGCATGCTCTAGTTTTTCACTAAGTCTGAATCTGTTTATGTTTTTGCCATGTTCACATGCTTGCCATTGTATTTTCTGATCCCTTTTGGCTCAAGGTCACTAAGGGAGTTTTGTTAAGTGCTTTGAGTAGCTTGATGCCATGCCTTTATTTGCCATGATATGTTCCTGCAGCATATAGTTTTCATGCTCTAAAGTGTGATTCCTGATGATAAATTCCTGACATGTTATTTCACAAAGTCTGAAACTTGTTATCGTTTGCACTTTTGCCATGCTTGTTTGAACCTGTTAATGGATGAATTAGCCGTAGTTCAGTGTCCATCTTTTGTCAAGAATCACGAGTGGATCCCTGCCATGTATTTTGTTGTCATGTTTGAGTGCTTTAGCATATTTATTTTGATGCATTTAGATGGCTACTTGCTGATTATCGTAGACCGGTGCCATATTTGTTTCGCTTGCCATTTCCAAACCGTGCATCCGATTGCGGTGATCTTTATATCGATTTCAACCGAAATCACCTCACCTTTCTAGTGGCACTCTTGGATTTCCAAGTTGAGGCCAGGTTCAATCATTCCTTTGCAAATCATGCATATGCATCACATACCGCATCCCGCATATCATATCATGTTCATGTGTTGGTTGTTTACTATGTTGTGTGCTTCTTTCTAGTGTTTGCTTTTCTGGGTTGGTTACGATAACGTCGTGTTTGTGAGGAACCGTTCGTCTATGTCCGTTTGTCTTCTTCATGGACTCGTTCTTCTTCCTTGCGGGATTTCAGGCAAGATGACCATACCCTCGAAATCACTTCTATCTTTGCTTGCTAGATGCTCGCTCTTTTGCTATGCCTATGCCGCGATACCTACCACTTGCTTATCATGCCTCCCATATTGTTAAACCAAGCCTCTAACCCACCTTGTCCTAGCAAACCGTTGTTTGGCTATGTTACCGCTTTGCTCAGCCCCTCTTATAGCGTTGTTAGTTGCAGTTGAAGATTGGAGCTTGTTCCATGTTGGAACATGGATATTTTGTTGGGATATCACAATATCTCTTATTTAATTAATGGATCTATATACTTGGTAAAGGGTGGAAGGCTCGGCCTTATGCCTGGTTTTTTGTTCCATTCGTGCCGCCCTAGTTTCCGTCATATCGGTGTTATGTTCCCGGATTTTGCGTTCCTCACGCGGTTGGGTTATAATGGGAACCCCTTGACAGTTCGCCTTGAATAAAACTCCTCCAGCAAGGCCCAACCTTGGTTTTACCATTCGCCACCTAGCCTTTTTCCCTTGGGAGTCGCGCATCCCGAGGGTCATCTTTATTTTAACCCCCCCCTGGGCCAGTGCTTGTCTAAGTGTTGGTTCGAACTAGAGTCCTTTGCAGCGCCACCTCGGGGGAACTTGACGGCTGGTTTTAGTTGTACGGAGCGCTCATCCGGTGTTTCCCTGAGAACGAGATATGTGCAGCTCCTATCAAGATGTCAGCGCATCGGGCGGTCTTGCTGGACTTGTTTTACCATTGTCGAGGATGTCTTGTAACCGGGATTCCGAGTCTGACCGGGTCTTCCCGCTAGAAGGGATATCCTTCGTTGACTGTGAGAGCTTGTGATGGGCTAAGTTGGGACACCCCTGTAGGGATTTGAACTTTCAAAAGCCGTGCCCGCGGTTATGGGCAGATGGGAATTTGTTAATGTCCGGTTGTAGAAAATCTGAACTTGATCTTAATTAAAATACATCAACCGCGTGTGTTACCATGATGGTCTCTTCTCGGCGGGGTCCGGGAAGTGAACACGGTGTTGGAGTTCTGCTTGACGTAGGTTGTTCTAGGATCACTTCTTGATCATAGTTTCACGATCGTGCTTTGCCTTCTCTTCTCGCTCTCATTTGCGTATGTTAGCCACCATATATGCTAGTCGCTTGCTGCAGCGCCACCACATACCTTTACCTTACCCATAAGCTTAAATAGTCTTGATCGCGACGGTGCGAGATTGCTGAGTCCCCGTGACTCACAGATACTTCCAAAACCAGCTTGCATGTAACACCCCGGATGTGATTTACCTAATATGTACTCCGACTCTTGCCGTTTCTGATGCTAACTTATTTTATTTCCTCGGGTTTGGGTTTTTTCTCCGTGTGTTGTTGTCGTTGTCATGCATCTCATATCATGTCATCATGTGCATTGCATTTGCATACGTGTTCGTCTCATGCATCCGAGCATTTTCCGCGTTGTCTGTTTTGCATTCCGGCGCTCCTATCTCCTCCGGTGGTCCTTTCTACCTTCTTTTCGTGTGTGTGGGTTAAACATTTCCGTATTGGACCAAGACTTGCCAAGCGGCCTTGGTTTACTACCGGTAGACCGCCTGTCAAGTTTTGTACCATTTGGACTTCGTTTGATGCTCCAACGGTTAACCGAGGGATCGAGTAGGCCTCGTGTGTGTTGCAGCCCAACACCCTTCCAATTTGGCCCAAAACCCACCAAAACTCTCTCCATCATCTAGAGAGTTCGATCACGATTGCGTGGCCGAAAACTGCACCTCATTTGGACTCTCCTAGCTCCTCCTATGCCTATAAATAGGTCCTCCTCCAAAAATCCTGGATCTTCTCTTCCCCCCTAACCCTAAATTTCCCCGCCGCCGCCGGACAATGTCCGCCTCCGCGCCAGACACCACCCCGCGCCAATTGACGGGCTCCACATGGCGGCTCCTATCCCCGCCGCCGCCGAGGCCCGCCGGCCCAAAGCCGGCCCTCCCCGCGTTCCGCCCGGGCCAGAGGCGCTGCGCCGCCTCTTCCCCTACCTCGCGCCGCCGCCCCGCGCTTGCTCCTCCGCCGCGCCACCCCGCTCCGGTGGCCGGAGTACGCCGCGCCGCCCGGTGGACCTCTCCGCCCGCCAGCCGCCGCCAATCCGCGCCGGAGACGCACCCGACGACCGCCGTCGCCGCCCCATCCTCCCTCTTGTCGGATCCGGCTTCCCCCGTGCCGGAGCGGCGTCCCTTCCTCGCCGGAGTAGAGATCCTCGCCGGCAACCTCGGATCTTCGCCGGTGAACAGTGGATCCGGATCGGTGAACAGTAACCCTAAGATCCGAAGGGTATAATTTCTCTAAGTTCCCAGTTTTTTAGTATTTTTGGCAAACTTTGACGCGTCGTTACTCCGCATCCGTAGCTCCATTTTGGGCGTGTAGCATATCAAAATGTTCACCTCAGAGAGTACATCATTTCTTCTCATTGCATCATTTTCATTTGAGCTCATCTTGATGCCTGAAATGCTGTTGGAAGAGAGATATTTGAGTTAATTGTCAGATCTGCTGCACCAAATAGCTATTTGTCATTTTTGCCATGATTAATGTATTCATGATATGCCCCTGAGCTCTACATGTGTTTTGTTATATGTTTTTCCACCTTTACGGAGGTGCTATCCATGTATTTTTGTGATGTGTGTGGTGACTAGCACAAGCTTGCAAAGTAGTGCATTCGTTAATGCTGATTTCAGGGACTTAGAATTTCTCTAAGTCTTTGATCTGTTTTTATCAATATGCCATATGTCCATGTTGTTTCCTAGTGATCCGTGCCTCTTTTGAGGATGATCACTAAGGATGCTTTGTTAAACTTGTGGTTCTCTATCCATCAATGTCTTTGTTTGCAATTATGGAGCACCCTAGCTTGAGTCAATCGAGCTCTACTTTTGCTATTTCGTAATTCCTGGCAGATTGTCTACTTGTTAGCGATTTTGCCGAGGATGTTGTTGTTGATCCGTGCATGCTATGTTGTTGTTCTTGCCATGTCTAGCTTATATAATGTGTTTTATTGATGGGTGTATGCTTAGATTGTCATGACTTGCTCTGTAGTGAGTGCATCGAGCTCGTAAACATGCCTACTCGTTAACAGATTTGCATGTTCCAGTTTTTCACCAAGTCTGAGATCTGATTATGTTTTTGCCATGTTCACATGCTTGCAATTGTATTTTCTGGTCCCTTTTGGCTCAAGGTCACTAAGGGACTTTTGTTAAGATCTTTGAGTAGCTTCATGCCATGCCTTGTTTTGCCATGTTAAGTTCTTGTAGCATATAGTTTTATTGCTCCAAACAGTGCTACCTGATCTGAAATTCCAGACTAGTGTTAATTTCACTAAGTCTGAAAACCTGTTTATCAATTGCACTTTTGCTAGGCTTGTTTGAACCTATTAATGGATGAATTGGCTGTAGCTCAGTGTTCATCTTTTGTCAAGCATCATGAATGGATCCCTGGCATGTATTTTGTTGCCATGTTTGAGTGCTGTAGCATAATTACCTTGTTGCATTTCGATGGCTACTTGTTGTTTATCGCATACCGGTGCCATATTTGTTTTGCTTGCCATTTCCAAACCGTGCATCCGATTCCGGTGATCTTTATATCGATTTCAACCGAAATCACCTCACCTTTCCAGTGGCACTCTTGGATTTCCATGTTGAGGCCAGGTTCAACCATCCCTTGTCAAATCTTGCGTATGCATCACATATCGCATCCCGCATAGCATACCATGTTTCCATCATGTTGTTCGAGCATTTGCACGTGGTTGATTGTGTTCCTCTTGCTTGTTTGTCTTGTTTGGGTAGAGCCGGGAGACGAGTTCGCTAACGAGGAGCCATTGAGTTTTGTTTCGAGGATCCAGTCAACTCTGACAACTTTGTAGGCAAGATGATCATACCATCGAAATCACTTCTATATTTGCTTTGCTAGATGCTCACTCTTTTGCTATGCCTATGCTACGATGCCTACAACTTGCTTATCATGCCTCCCAAATTGCCATGTCAAACCTCTAACCCACCATGTGCTAGCAAACCGTTGATTGGCTATGTTACCGCTTTGCTCAGCCCCTCTTATAGCGTTGCTAGTTGCAGGTGAAGTTTGGAGATCGTTCCTTGTTGGAACATTATTTTCTTGTTGGGATATCATTATATTATCTTGTTATCTTAATGCATCTATATACTTGGTAAAGGGTGGAAGGCTCGGCCTTTTTGCCTAGTGTTTTGTTCCACTCTTGCCGCCCTAGTTTCCGTCATATCGGTGTTTTGTTCCCGGATTTTGCATTCCTTACGCGGCTGGGTAATAATGGGAACCCCTTGACAGTTCGCCTTGAATAAAACTCCTCCAGCAATGCCCAACCTTGGTTTTACCATTTGCCACCTAGCCTCTTTTTCCCTTGGGTTTCCGGAGCCCGAGGGTCATCTTATTTAAGCCCCCCCCCCGGGCCAGTGCTCCTCTGAGTGTTGGTCCAAACTAGAGCCCTGTGCAGCGCCCCCTCGAGGAAACTCGAGGTTTTGTTTTAGTTGTATGGAGAGCTCATCTGAGTGTGCCCTGAGAATGAGATATGTGCAGCTCCTATCGGGATTTGTCGGCACATTCGGGCGGTGTTGCTGGACTTGTTTTGTCTTTGTCGAAGTTGGCTTGTAGAACCGGGATGCCGAGTCTGATCAGAATGTCTCGGGAGAAGGTTTATCCTTCGTTGACTGGGCGAGCTTGTGATGGTCTAAGTTGGGACTCCCCTGCAGGGATTTGAACTTTCGAAAGTCGTGCCCGCGGTTATGGGCAGATGGGAATTTGTTAATGTCTGGTTGTAAATAACTTGAACCTTAACTTAATTAAAATGAATCAACTGTGTATGTAACCGTGATGGTCTCTTCTCGGCGGAGTCCAGGAAGTGAACACGGTGTTGGAGTAATGTTCTCCGTAGGTTGTTCTTTAGTTATCCGTTCATGCTTTGCCTTCTCTTCTCGCTCTCTTTTGCGAACAGGTTAGCCACCAAATATGCTAGTCGCTTGCTGCGGCTCCACATATTACCTTGCCGTTCCTATAAGCTTAATTAGTCTTGATCGCGTGGGTGTGAGATTGTTGAGTCCCCGTGACTCACAGTTTACTTGTAAACCAGATGCAGGGCCCGATGACTCCGTTTCCAGATGACGCCCTTGACCCCAAGTGGGAGTTCGACGAAGACGCACGTCGTTACTATGTGTCTTTCCCTGATGATTAGTAGTGGAGCCCAGTTGAGGCGATCAGGACCATGTCGCTTGTTGGGTTGATCTTTTATTTTGGTACCATAGACGGACCATGAGTGATTGGATGATGTAATGCTATTTATGTAATTTGTGTGACGTGGCGAGTGTAAGCCAACTATGTACCTTTCCCTTTATTATCTATTTACATGGCTTGTTGTGAAGATTACCTTACTTGCGACATTCCTTTCAATGCGGTTATGCCTCTAAGTTGTGCTTCTACACGTAGGAGATATAGCCGCATCGAGGGCGTTACAGCCACCAAAGAGGTTGTACGCTAATCGCCGCATTTTCTTCTTAATTCGATATCACGGTGCTGGCGGCGCTTGGTCCCGAGCCGACACGGTGCGACTCCATCCACGGCGTCGCTCCCTCGGCGGCGACGTCCACATCAGTAGGACCTGCTGCTGCTTTAGCTCTCGCTCGCGCTGCTGCTCTGCTCTTGCTCTCGGTCCCCTGCCTGGCCTGCTCTTGCTCGAGCTGCTGCTCTCACTCTTGCTCTTGCTTGCGATGCTGCTCTGATTTAGCTACACTTCACTCCGATGCCGCCGGGGTGAAGGAAGAACCAGCCGCAGCGGGGAGGGGGGCTCGCCGGAGAGGTACCCCACTATCTATCTTAGGGTTCAGGATGGGGGCGGTGGTCGCCGGCGGTGGCGGGGCGTTGGTGGGCCAGTGGCGTGGGCATCGCCGGAGAAAAAGCTCGGCACGGGGGGCCAAGAGGGATGGTCGGGGCGGCGGCGGACCGGCGGTGGGGAGTGTTTTCGGGGCGGGCGGGGCGGCGCACCGCCAGCCGCGGGCGGCGGGGGGCTGCTGTTTGGCCGGCTCAGGGGGGTGGAGGTTGAAGATGAACCGCAGGCCCTTGATTTCATATCCAACGGCTGCAAAATCGACTGACCAGAGACGAAAAAGTCAGTCGACCGACGTGTAGCCTCACCTTGCTAGTGCGTTCAGTTTCAACAGCAAAATTTAGTTTTGACAGCAAAATTTAGTTTCGATAGTTAAGTTCAGTTTCGACAGTTAAGTTCAGTTTCGACAGTTAAATTCAGTTTCGATAGTTAAGTTCAGAGATGAGCGGCTGATGTATTTTACATCTAGCACTTTATGTTTATGTATTTTACGTCATGTATTGGAGATGCTATTAGAATTCCACTCAGGTTAACGTTGTTCGTTGTCTCTCTTGTCCTGCTTCAGCCTCGGTGTCATACAACTCACCGGAGCTGCTCTAACGACGAAACCCTCCATCACAGTGGAGCAGTACCTCGGGCTCCATCTCCAGATGCCTAAGATCTTCTTCCCCTCCTACGACAGCCAAGTCAGCCGGAGCATCCTCACCGGCCAACCCAATCACGCTGAGATCGACATGGCTTCGCCAAAGAGGTGGTACACTTGTTGCATCTCTTTTTTACTCTACATGTTAAATATATATATTGTCCACTGAGCACTCGTAGTAACGGGAAATACGATTATTTTATCCTACTATATGACAAGTAGTGAGGTACCAGGCAACTTAGCTATCCGTGATGGACTCTCTTGAACACCATCATTATTTATCTCTGCGCATTTGAGCTGTGCATTTCTCGATGGGCCTGGGAGTTGAGCTAGTATGGCAGTGGCCTGGGTCCAAAGTAATAGAAGTAGCACAAAAACATTCTTTTAGTGTAGGATTTTCCTTGCTCAAGCCTTCCTACTAGAATCGCCAGTGCTTGAAATGAAAAGTGAATGAAAAACATCGGAATTGGAAAGTTTCCTATGGTACTACTTTTCATGAATTTGGTGCAAAGGAATGGAGCAAAGGAAGACTGTAGGATTTGTTCCTTTAGTGTCTCCTTGAAAGAAAAACCGTAGGAATTCTAATTTCCACTTCTCCTCCTTTTCATATTCCTATTCATCAGGCACAAGACTAAGAGATAGTAGCATAATAGCATTATAACTGTACATTTACTTGTGGTTTGATTTAATCTTACCATGCTTTTTTGCATCCTGTGATCTTCCAATTGTTGTGAATCAAACACCCAGATTGGCAGAAATCCTGTGTTTTTAAATTATCTGTTTTGCACATGCATTCCTATCCCATTCCTGTCTATTTCCTATCCCTGGATTATTAGAATCCTCAAATTCAAACAAGCCCTTACTCAATTACTTCTATTACAGATATGTGTCACAGAAAACCTTGTGTGGTTTGTCCTACTCCTGCGGCGCTGTGTTCCACCCCAGCTCAGCAGCTCCAATGACGGAAGGGTTCACCACAATAGGGATCCGCTCTCCAGACTGTCTTTCGCCGCCTTAGATCTTCTTCCCCGCCGCTGGCATCCACGACAACTGCATTAGCATCATCAACTGAGCAGATGACCTTGAGGACTACACGGGTCCGCAAGAGAGGTCGCACTCTTCCGTGTCTGCTTACGTTATGCGTTGCTTAATATGATGACATGCTACATTATCGTCGTGTTCACCTATTAGACTCCGAGTCAGGTCCAAACTAATGCTGAAACTTGAGTTTTTAAATGGTTGTTGGGTACATATTGGGGCAGCAATCAGTACAATCTGTCTACTATCTGGTTAATCTCCGGTGTCTACTATGAGTTTCATGTTGGGTGCAAACAAACATTAAAGGAGCCATTATCTGTATTTTTCAACTAAAGCTATTATCTGCCTGCTATCATTGGTTTTGGGTTATCCATAGTTTGCTACCATCACTCTGGATTTGTGCATGCACTCCTTACATAATCTCACTATGTTTTATTCCTATGCATGCCAGTTATTGTACATAATGGAACTGATCATGTAGAGCAAAAGAGACGAGCCTTGCGTGGCAATAAAATTTCATGCAGACGTCGTTCCATGGTGGGCGCACAGGCAGCCCCCCCCCACCCATTTCGGATCATAATCAAGAGGAAGATAACTGTTATGTGGGGGATTCAGAAGGAGAAGACCACTCCTATCTACCCCATGAGGTCTTCGCAATAACATGGCATGCTAATGTTGGTAATATCATGCATATGGTGCCTTGCATTGCTTACTGTATACATTAAAGATGTCATTTACTTAGTTTAGAGATGCTTTGTGTCAATGCCATCTGTTTAGTTTCTTTATCGTATATGTGAATCATGCAATGCCATCTTGTCTAGCCAGGCATCATATATGTGAATTTTGCAATGCCACCTTGGTTAGCCAGTCATCTTATATGTGAATTATATCATGCCATCATTTTTATATTATGTGTTAAATTTGTCAACAATTTTAGTACATTCAATTACTCTTCCTGTGCATCAGCCATTTGGCACGGTCATGGAAAAATCTGGAGTGGAAACAAGGTCTTTAGAGCAGACAATGCTATCTGACGAAGCGCATGTCTTGCTGGTTACGGATAGCTCCTCATAGGAGGATTCAGAGACAGATGACTAGTCATATCCCCCCCCCCCGAGGTGCATGCCCTAACTTGGCAGGGTTATGTTGCTCATATCGTGCGTATGGTATCTTGCATTGCTATGTCATTTGCCTTGTTTAGACATGCTTTGTGTGAATGCCACCTGTTTAGTGTCTAATTACCATATATGTGAATTATGCAATGCCATCTTGTTGCAAGACATTATATATGTGAATTATGCAATGCCATCTTGTTGCAAGACATTATATATGTGAATTATGCAATGTTATCTTGTTGCAAGGCATTATGTATGTGAATTATGCAATGCCATGCTGTTTAGCCAAGCGTCATATATGTGAATTATATCATGCCGTCCTTTTTTTTATTTCTCATTGCTTTTGTCGACAATGTTTGTATATTGAACTGCTCTTCCTGTGCATCAGCCATTTGAATTGGTGATGGAGAAATCTGGAGTGAAAACAAGGTCTTCAGAGCAGACAATGCTACCTGCTGAAGCAGATAACTTGCTGGTTACAGATAGCTCTTCAGAGGAGGATTCAGAGGCAGATGACCAGTCCTATTATCCCCCTGAGGTGTATGCTCAAACTTGGCAGGGTTATATTACTCATATAATGCATATGTTGTATTGCAATGCTTAGTTTCTACATCATATACACAATATTGAATGCCATGTCCTTAGTTGACACATCATATGTGCGATTGCCCTCTGCTCACTTCCTTAGTATATAAATCATATATTTGAATTATGTCATGCCATGATGTTTACATAGATAGCATGTATCTGAATTATGGCATGCCAACCCATTTTCTAAAGACATAATATAGTTATATCATCTCATCATGTTTACATAGTCATCATATTTAAATTATGTCATTCTATCCGTGAATTATATCATGCCATCATGTTTCCATCGACGGCATGTTTATGATTTATGGCATGCCAACCACTTTAATAGACACATCGTATGGTTATATCATGTCATCCTGTTTACATAGTCATCATATTTTGAAGTATGTCATTCTATCCTGTTTAGTTAGCCATCATACATGTGAAATTGTGTCGTGCTATCCTGTTTAATTAGCCATCATATATGTGAAATTATGTCCAGCTATTATGTTTGCTTAGACAACATAAATGTGAATTATTTCATGCCCTGTTTTCTTCCCTACTATCCATTGCACCTGTCTATCTTACAATGTCTATACATTCAATTACTTTTCTTGTTTATCAGCCATTTCAATTGGAGGGAGTGATGGCAGTATCTATGGGAGTAAAAACATGGTCTTCAGAAAAGATCATGCTACCTGTCGATGCAGATAGAACCACGGTTGTACTTTCCCAAGAACCATCCCCACCACACATAACCCACACTCATGCAGATTGTACCCCTACCCAGTTGGACAGAGAACCAGCTACACCCCTTCTAACCCCAACCCCAGCAGATAGACACCCAGTTCCCATTGACACAGCACCGTCTCCACCACAGAGCACCCAAACACGGGTAGTTAGTAAGGCAACTGCAGTGCCCAAATCACGAGGACCACCACTCCGAACCTGGAGTCAACGCTTAAAGCATAAGAAGAACTGTTCTCAGGTCAGGTTCCGTAGCTATGGTTCATACTACTTTGATCTTGCATCACTGTATTTACTGATACCAACTAATTTCAAATTTGAAGGATGCAATTGAAACTCCAATGGTGCAACAAGTATGTTTTAAACCTGTTTCTTCAACGTGTTTGGCTATTTGCTGTTGTAACTTGCTCTATGTTGATTTCAGTTTCAATTGAATAAACGGTTATGTTCTCATGCCATGCACATTACAAGTGTTGTTATTGCTGTGTAGTTTCCCACACTTATATTCTGTCTATGCTGCTTTGTCTTAAATAGATATGATTCGAACTGTATCTATCTTGATTTGGCAACATAAACTAGAATGATATAGACCATACAGTGACCATACTACATAGATATATGTTTGTTTCATGCTGTTATCCTATCCACCTTACTACTGAACTGGTTTACCAAAATGAGTTTCATATACTACATTGTAAAACTGAGATGTGTTTGTTTGTTTCTCTTTTAGAACACGGATAAAATATTGGAGAAGATTACCCTGTTATGCAATGGTAAAGGAAGTAATGCAGATAAGGTTCAAGATAGTGAGACATCCCTGTTGATCTCCAAGAAAGCTGATAAAAACTATATTGAAGACACTAAGACAACCCCAAAGTCTTGTCTTGATGTAGTGTTCGAGTTACTGGCTACCACTGCTGGCACCAGCTCTTCGAACTCATTGCCTGAATCAGTTCAGCTTCTTGACTCTCAACTTCAAGTTGAAAGACATCGATCAGATGTTATGCGACAGGAAGCCGAAGGACTGAGGAAGTCCCTGCAGAATTCAGATGCATACTTTCTGGTGCAACAGGAAGCGCTGGAGGTCTTAAGCGCCAAACAAGAGAAAGTTAATAAGCTTGCTAAGCATCTTGCCAGCATTATGGGTACCCAGTATATTGTTTCTTGAGCTCTTCTGAAGTGGTTTCAGTTCTGGACTTGTTTTGCTGCGGCGTTTATATGCTACTATGTTCCCTATATTTGCACTGGTGGCAAACTTTGATGCCCAGTGGATGTAATATGTGTAATAGTCATGATAGCCTAGTGTAAGATGCTTGCTTATTTATTTCCTTGTTGTCTTGTTTATTTGTTTGCTTGTAGTCAGTGCAGTTCTTTTTCTGTGGTTTGCTAGTGGCTGCAATAACCTATTTTTTAAAACTAGGCCACAATAACCATGGGCTAATATTTACTGTAGTGACATTGGGCCTTCTACGGGCCGTATAAATAGTGGGCCTTCTACGGGCCGTATAAATAGTGGGCCTTCTACGGGCCGTAGAAACAGTGGGACTTCTACGGGCCGTAGAAACAATGGGCCTTCTACAGGTCGTATCATCAATGGGCCTTCTACGGGTCGTATCATCAATGGGCCTTATACAGGCCGTATGATCGATTGGCCAAACATGGGCCAATCAGACCGCATTCTGGCCGTAAACGGGCTAGAGTTGGAATCGTCCGTTCATGGGCCAACCATAAACGGGCCATCGTTAATAGGCCATATTTGATGACGCTATGAAAAAGGCCCAACGTATTAACGGACCATAAACGGGCCGACTGTAAGCACGGGCTGAATTTGGCCCACAAGCAGAAAATGATAGTAATGGGCCGTAAGTAAACGAATGCTAGAAATGAGCCCAAGAATAAATGGGCTCTGAGAAGGCCGAAAGATAACATGGGCTGGAGACAGCCCAACGGAATAACGGGCCGTTTATGGGTATAAAGTGATACATTGTTCATTACGGGCCAGTTTCACCACGGGCCGTTAATGGGTGTAAAGTGATACACTGTTCATTACGGGACAGTTTCACCATGGGCCATTAATAGGCCAAGAGTTACATAGGGCCTCAGATGGGCTGAAAGACGTCATGGGCCATACATGGGCCAGAAGTGAAAACGGGCTGGAATCATATTAGATGGCCCGGATGACGCTACTAGGCCTAATTCGGATAGGGCGTAACGGGCCTTGGGTTAGCGGGCTGTAAATGGGCTATATGCAAACAGGCCATTAACAGGCTTTCCATGGGCCGGCCCGCCACCTTTTGACCAAGTCAAACGGGCCGGCCTTTTCACAGGAATGGGCCTCTATTGGGCCGTGCCACGTGTCAACGTATCATAGGCGCCTTCTGTCCAATGAGTGGATGACATTTGTCCCGACGATGAGCCGACACGTGTTTCCTCCAGCCAATGATGATTTTACACGTGGAAAATCCCCATTAGTTGGGGCTATTAACGGATTATCGGATCCAAAACCCGACCCGATAGCTTAAAGGCATTCCATTATAGTGGGTGCCATGTGTCGGTCACCCTTGACAAAAGCACTTCTGTGACGCGTGATTTATCGTCATGGAAGTGGACACTTCCGTGATGATAATTTTGGTAATGTCATGGAACACTTCTACGACGGCACAGGTATGACTATCTTGATTCTGTCATAAATTTGTCATGGATGTACATGCATGACAAAAAACGCGACCTACTGTGACAAACACGTATTATCACGGAAGTGTATTTTTTTGTAGTGCTTGTATGCTCATCTCACTCTCCCTGAGGCAACCTTGTAGGGCCAAAGTGCGTCAAGCCTTCATGTTCCCCCAGATCAATCCACCACCACAGCAGGAGTAGGGTTTTACGCTGCAAAGCGGCCTGAACCTGGGTAAAAAGAGAGGGACAATCATCGTGTTGTCCCCCACTACTTCTGCTTTTTGTGCAACATGGTCGTCCCCATGCCGAACCACAAAGGGGCACGCATGCCCCATAGGTGCTCGTGCTTCCACACTGACAACTTTGTTGCAAATTAAAATCATGATGAGATACATATGCAAGAAACATGCGAATAGATTCATGACCAACAACAGGAGCAAAGGTTTCACCGTAGTCGATACCCTCGACTTGTGAGTAGCCTTGTGCCACCAATCTTGCCTTGTTTCAAACAACCACACCATTCTCATCGTACTTGTTCTTGAATATCCACTTGGTCCCAATGACATTGTGGTCCTTTGTTGGCCTTGGCACTAATTCCTAAACTTGGTCATGCTCGAAGTTGTTAAGTTCATCATCCATGGCTTCAAGCCAATCCACATCATCGAGCGCCTCATGTACCTTTTGGGGTTCAACACACGAAACAAACGCATGGTGTTCACAAAAGATTAACAATTGTCCACGAGTAGTTACCCACTTCTTTAAGCTTCCAAGCACATTATCCAAGACATTTTGTTGATGCTTGAGCTTGGAAGCCACCTTGGCAACACAGCGCTCCAAAATTTCCTCAATAGAAATTTGAGGATCATCTTCTTGATCATCTTGAGAATCATCTTGAGCTTGCTCTTGATCTTGAGTTTGCGCTTGACTTTGAACTTGCTTGGAGTCATGAACTTGATCTTGCGCATCATTTTGTGCACCACCATCATCATGCAGTTGATCTTGCCTGTGATCTTGTTATGTTTGTTGAGGGCCTTCACTTTCTTCATCGGAAGCGTATGGGTCTACCGTTGGTGATGGCTCCACTTCATTTCAGCATTATCCTTCTTCTTCAGCCACAAGGGGTTCCCCAATGGGGAGTATTTGACCAATCCCCATTCTTCTTATGGCTTGAGAAGGAATTTCATCACCTACATCACAAAGACCACTTTGCTCCACTTGGGAGCCATTATTTTCATCAAACTCCACGTTACATGTCTCCTAAGTGAGTCCATTGGACTTGTTGAGGACACGGTAAGCATGAGAATTTGTAGCATAACCAACAAACATGACCTCTTGAGCTCTAGGTTCAAATTTAGACAAACGGACACCTTTCTTGAGAATGAAACACTTACAACTAAAAACCTGGAAAATACTTGAGGTTGGGCATGTTATCGGTAAGTATGTCATATGGAGTCTTGTTCAAGGCTTTGTGGAGGTAGAGCCGATTGGATGCATGACATGCAGTGTTGATTTCTTCGGCCCAAAAGTTGTATGGAGATTTGAATTCTGCCATCATGGTTCTTGCCACATCCATCAATGTCGCTGGATTTCCGTGGCCACCTATGGGACCGGGTGGCCCCTTGTTGGTTCGGCAGGTGGACGGCGCGTTGCACAAAGAGTAGACCAGCATACGGCTGATAATCCCCAAGTGCAAGGAATCATCGTAGCAATTTACAAAGTTGAAAGTGATAAGTATGGAGTGTCAAACCCACAAGGAGCTAAAGGTAATATCAATATTCTCTCAAGCCATATCTGCCACTGATACGACTCTACCTACACCAAACATTTGCTTCCAACTAGCAACGAGAAATAAAACTAGGTTGTGGGTACGAAGAGGATAACTTTATATGATATCGGAGAGCTAAAATATAAAAGTAGGTGATATTATCATGATGTTAGAATATATTACTAAATATTATAAATAGCGAGTGTGGAATAATGGTGGATCGGTGTGCGGAATTGTCCTAGGCAATCGTTAACAAGACCGGTAATCACTATTGCGGTTTCATATGAGTGAGAGGCATAAGCTAACATACTTTCTCTACTTGGATCATATGGACTTATGATTGGAACTCTAGCAAGCATCCGCAACTACTAAAGATCATTAAGGTAAAACCCAACCATAGCATTAAAGCATCAATTCTCTTTATTCCTAGACGCAACAACCCCCTTACTCGGGTTTGTCTTTCAGTCACTCACCAACCCACTATAAGCGAATCATGAACGTATTGCAACACCCTACAGTGGGAACCCCTCACGCTTGCGCGACACAGAGGGAACCATAGGACAGTATCAAAGTAAAACATACAACTCATACCAATCTAGATCATCAATCAACCCAAAGACAAAAGATATCTACTCAAAACATCATAGGATGGCAACGCATCATTGGATCATAATATGTGGCATAAAGCACCATGTTCAAGTAGGGATTACAGCGGGGTGCGGCAGAGTGGGCCGTGTAAAAGAGACGAGGGTGATGATGATGATGGTGATGTTGATGAAGACGATCACCGCGGTGATGATTCCCCTCCCGATGGCACTCCGGTGCCACCGAGAGAGAGGAGGAGAGGTTCTCCCCCTTGTGCTTCCTCCTCCATGGCCTCCCCCCAAATGGGGAGAGGTTCCCCCTCTGATCCTTGGCCTTCATGGTGATGATGGCCCCTCCGGGATCCTCCTCCATGCCCTCCGGTGATGATGGCCCCCTCCGGCAGGGTGCCATAGAGGGCCTAGATTAGTTTTCGGTGGCTACGGAGGCTTCTGGCGGCGGAACTCCTGATCTAGGTTAATTTTCCAAGGTTTCTGTATTTATAGGAATTTTAGGCGTCGGTCTCTTGTCAAGGAGGTGCCCGAGGCGTCCATGAGGCAGGGGCCCATGCCCATGGGGGGTGGGGGCACCTCCCACCCTCGTGGACAGCCCGTGACTCTTCTAGCCCAACTCTTTTACTTCAGGGTCTTCTTTTGGTCCATAAAAAATCATCAAAAATTGGGACGTCAATTGGACTCCGTTTGATATTCCTTTTCTGTAAAACTCAAAAACAAGGAAAAAACAGAAACTGGCTCTGGGCTCTAGGTTAATAGGTTAGTCCCAAAAACCATATAAAATAGCATATAAATGCATATAAAACATCCAAGGTTGATAATATAATAGCATGAATATTTCATAAATTATACATACGATGCAGACATATCAGCATCCCCAAGCTTAATTCCTGCCCGTCCTCGAGTAGGTAATTGATAAAAGAAATAATTTATGAAGTGTGAATGCTAGAAAGTGCATAAGTTTCATCAATGATAGTTTCAATCACTTTTTATAGCATCATTATATATCATAATAGTAGCTCATCTTCATAAAACTTTTCATGATCATGTAACAAGCTATTCACATGTTAAAGTATAGATCATAAACTTTCTTGAAACTAACAAACTATATTCTCAGTCATCAAACAATTGCAATTCATCTTATTTTCAGGAAGGGTCTATGTCAGAGCTTTGATTTAGCAAACTCCACATACTCAACTATCATTTAGTCTTTCACAATTGCTAACACTCACGTGATATTTATGGGTTCAAAGTTTTAATCGGACACAGAGAAAGATAGGGGCTTATAGATTCGCCTCCCAACCTTTTACCTCAAGGATAATGTCAACAATAATAGTTCATGATAACTTACATCCTATTGGATATATATACTAGGATCTTTCCAACACGATGTGCTTGCCAAAGGATAAAATGTAAAAAGGAAAGGTGAAGATCACCATTACTCTTGCATAAGGGTAGAACATAAGGATAGAAGATAGGCCCTTCGCAGAGGGAAGCAGAGGTTGTCATGCGCTTTTATGGTTGGATGCACAAAATCTTAATGCAAAAGAACGTCACTTTATATTGCCACTTGTGATATGGACCTTTATTATGAAGTCCATCGCTTTTATTTTTTCCACATCACAAGATCGTATAAAGCTTATTTTCTCCAAATTAATAGATCATACATATTTAGAGGGCAATCTATTGCATGCACCGATGACAACTTACTTGAAGGATCTTACTCAATCCATAGGTAGGTATGGTGGACTCTCATGGCAAAACTGGTATAAGGAATGTTTGGAATCACAAGTAGTATCTCTACTTGGTGCAAAGAATTTGGCTAGCATGAGGGGGAAAAGCAAGATCAACATGTTGGATGATCCAAGACAATATACTTTATTTCGGATATAAGAAAACATAACCCATTATGTTTTCTTCCTTGTCCGACATCAACCTTTTAGCATGTCATATTTTAATGAGTGCTCACAATTACAAAAGATGTCCAAGATAGTATATTTATATGTGAAATCTCTTCCTTCAATGTTATTTCATGAATTGTTCAAGTGACCAATTCTACGTTTGCTAACTTTCAATGAGTTTACTACCTATACTTATTCGATGTGAAGTCATTACTCCCCATAGTATAAGCATATGAAACATATATAAATTCAGATTTATTATATTCATTTATTCAACCATTTACTCATAGGATATACGTGAAGCACGTGAGCAAATGACAAACTACTCCAAAGATAATAGTGAAGGACACTGAGTAGTCAAATAATTAAATAGACATGGGAGGATTCGTTTTCATTTAATAATTCAGATCCAATGATTTTATTCAAACAGCAAGTAAAATTGAAAATACGCACCAAGCAAAACACTTATCATGTGACGAATAAAAATATAGCTCCGAGTAAGGTATACCGATAGTTTTGAAGACGAAAGAGGGGATGCCTTCCGGGGCACCCCCAAGCTTAGGTGCTTGAGTCTTCCTTGAATATTACCTTGGGGTGCCTCGGGCATCCCCAAGCTTAGGGTATTTCCACTCCTTATTCTCCTCATATCGATATCTCACCCAAAGCTTGAAAACTTCAATCACACAAAACTTAACGGAACTTCGTGAGATAGATTAGTATGATAAAGAGTAAACCACTCACTTTGGTACTGTCAAAGACAAGGTTCATAATTGTTATCACACAATGCCTACTGTACCATATCATTTCTACAATTTATATTGAGAAATATAAGTCATAGAAACTAGAAAAAAGCAAACTATGCAATGAAAACACAATCTGTCAGAAACAGAACAGTCTGTAATGATTTGAACACTAACCATACTTCTGCTACTCAAACAATTATGAAATAAATTGGTGTACGTGAGGAATTTTTCTATTAATCTTCTGCAAAAATAATCAACCTAATCTCACTCTCCAATAAAAAATGGCAGCAAATCTCGTGAGCGCAAAGTTTCTGTTTTTTACAGCAAGATCACATTAACTTTCACCCAAGGCTTCCCAAAGGTCTTACATGGCACTTTATTGAAAAAAAAGCTATAATACATCATTAATAAAGTATCTTAATCATGAGAACACACAAAAACATTAAGGGTAAATATTGGGTTGTCTCCCAACAGGCGCTTTTCTTTAATGCCTTTTAGCTAGGCATGATGACTTCAATGATGCTCACATAAAAGATAAGAATTGAAACATAAAGAGAGCATCATGAAGAATATGAATAGCATATTTAAATCTAATCCACTTCCTATGCCTAGGGATTTTGTGAGTACATAATTTATAGGAGCAAGAATCAACTAGCATAAGAAGGCAATACAAGTATAACTTCAAAACTTTAAGCACATAGAGAGAAAACTTGATATTATTGCAACTCCTACAAGCATATATTCCTACCTCATAATAATTTTCAGTAGCATCATGAATTAATTAAACAATATACCCATCACATAAAGCATTCTTTTCATGATCTACGAGCATAGAAATTTTACTACTCTCCACATAAGCAAAAAATTTCTCATTCGGAATAGAGGGGTCACTAGTTCCTAAAGTTGACACTCTTCCGAACCCGCTTTAGATGATAGTATTATTCATACTCCAAAAGATAGAAGTGAAGTTCATGGAGAATTCTAAAATTAATATATACTAACCAATATCCAATCACAAAATGTATAAGTGAAGCACATGAAGCATTCTATGAAACCATACTCAAAAGCTTTAAGTGAAGCTCAAAGAGCAATTCTATAAGATCATACTTAAAAGATATATGTGAAGCACACGAAGTATTCTATAAATTGATGAAGGGACATCTCATACTAGCATGGTTATTAAATAAAAAGAAAACACAAAGGACAAAAATCATGTGAACAAAACAAAAACAGAGGTATACCGATATTTGTTGAAGAAGAAAGATGGGATGCCAACCGGGGCATTCCCAAGCATAGATGCTTGAGTATCCTTTGAAATATTTACTTGGGGTGCCTTGGGCATCCCCAAGCTTGAGCTCTTGCCTCTCTTTATTCTTCTCATATTGATAACCCCTCAGTCTTCGAACACTTCATCCACACAAAACTTTAACAAAAACCTTGTGAGATCCATTAGTGTAATAAAGCAAACTACCACTTTAAGGTACTGTAATGAACTCATTCTTTATTTATGTTGGTGTTAAAACTACTGTATTCCAACTTCTCTATGGTTCATACCCCCCGATACTAGCCATAGATTCATCAAAATAAGCAAACAACACGCAAAAAACAGAATCTGTCCAAAACAGGACAGTCTGTAGTAATCGGGAAGTTTAGTAAACTTCTGTAACTCCAATAATTATGAAATAAATTTGACAATTTGAAAAATTTGCACAGAAGTAATGTGCATGAAGTTTAAGACCCATTTGACTTTCCAGTAAAAAATGTAAAATCATGTGCTACAGCCAAAGTTTCTGTTTTTGTTCTGCACATAGTAAGCAAGCAATCTAATGATCCTAAAACCAAAGCTTGGGACATTAGTTTTATAATACAATGGATATATATAAGGGGATAATTATTTACAGAGAAACTTCCATGAAAAAGTCTACATTGTTTCCATGAGCATGAACACAAGTGCTCAAGGTCGACCCTAACTTCTTCAATGCATAACTTTCAAGTCACTTCTCTTTCTGAAAAACTTTTTAGGCATGAGAGGCAAGTAATAATATATTTTTTGGTAATTTCATTCTTTTATTTTTTTGTATGTTTCACCCACAACTAAACAGAAACAAAAAGGAAAAACAAAATCTACTTAGTGAAGAAAGCAAACAAGCATACACGAGAACATCAACCCCACGCTATTGCTCCCCGGCAACGGCGCCAGAAAAGAGCTTGATAATCCCCAAGTGCAAGGAATCATCGTAGCAATTTGCAAAGGTGGAAGTGATAATTATGGAGTGTCAAACCCACAGGGAGCTAAAGGTAAGATCAATATTCTCTCAAGCCCTATCTACCAGTGATACGACTCTACGTACACCGAACGTTTGCTTCCAACTAGCAACGAGAGATAAAACTAGGTTGTGGGTATGAAGAGGATAACTTTGTATGATATCAGAGATCTAAAATATAAAAGTAGGTGCTGTTATCATGAAGTTAGAATATATTAATAAATATTATAAATAGCAATTGTGGAATAATGGTGGATTGGTGTGCGGACTTGTCCTAGGCAATCGTTAACAAGACCGGTAATCACTATTGCAGTTTCATATGAGGGAGAGGCATAAGCTAACATATTTTATACTTGGATCATATGCACTTATGAATGGAACTCTAGCAAGTATACGCAACTACTAAAGATCATTAAGGTAAAACGCAACCATAGCATTAAAGCATCAAGTCCTCTTTATCACATGCGCAACAACCCCCTTACTCGAGTTTGTGTTTCAGTCACTCACCAACCCACTATAAGCGAATCATGAACGTATTGCAACACCCTACAGAGGGAACCCCTCACGCTTGCGCGACACGGAGGGCACCATAGGATAGCATCAAAGTAAAACATACAACTCATACCAATCTAGATCATCAATCAACCCAAAGACAAAAGATATCTACTCAAAACATCATAGGATGGCAACACATCATTGGATCATAATATGTGGCATAAAGCACCATGTTCAAGTCGGATTACAAAGGGGTGCGGGAGAGTGGACCGCGTAAAAGAGATGAGGGTGATGATGATGATGGTGATGTTGATGAAGACGATCACGGCGGCGATGATTCCCCTCCCGATGGCACTCCGGTGCCACCGAGAGAGAGGAGGAGAGGTTCTCCCCCTTGTGCTTCCTCCTCCATGGCCTCCCCCTAGATGGGGAGAGGTTCCCCCTTTGGTCCTTGGCCTTCATGGTGATGATGGCCTCTCCGGGATCCTCCTCCATGCCCTCCGGTGATGATGGCCCCCTCCGGCAGGGTGCCAGAGAGGGCCTAGATTGGTTTTCGGTGGCTACGGAGGCTTCTGGCGGCGGAACTCCCGATCTAGGTTAATTTTCCGATGTTTCTGTATTTATTGCAATTTTTGGCATCGGTCTCACGTCAAGGAGGTTCCCAAGGCATCCACGAGGCAGGGGCCCACGCCCAGGCGGGGTGGGCGCGCCCCCCACCCTTGTGGACAGCCCGGGACTCTTCTGGCCCAACTCTTTTACTCCAGGGTCTTGTTTTGGTCCATAAAAAATCGTGAAAAATTGGCACGTCAATTGGACTCCGTTTGATATTCCTTTTATGTAAAACTCAAAAACAAGGAAAAAACAGAAACTGGCACTGGGCTCTAGGTTAATAGGTTAGTCCCAAAAACCATATAAAATAGCATATAAATGCATATAAAACATCCAAGGTTGATAATATAATAGCGTGAATACTTCATAAATTATAGATATGTTGGAGACATATCGACGACCGCGCGGCAGAGAGCACACAATCAATTTACCCAGTTTCGGGCTGCCATGAGGTGTAAGCCCCTATTCCTGCTTTTGTGGATTGATGGAAGAATGGATGTGGTGGTGCGTAGTACACTTGCCCGACAAGGTTTGCCTGCGGCTACTACATGTATGTGGAGGCCCTTCTGTTGCCGATATCTTGCTCCCTAGGCTCAGTATTGGTCCATCTGAGTTGCATGTTGGTTCTTCAAATTTCTTGGTTCTCCAATCTCTGACTTTAGCTGGTGCTTCAATCTTGATATTGTGCCTGTGCACAGTTGGTCAACAGACCCAGGTTTTGTTACACCGACAGAAGCCCCCGGGCCTGCCCCGAATGCGCTGCTGAGCATCGTCGGTGTAGGGCCTAATAAGCGCACATGCAAGGTTGCTGAAGGGGCTGGCCCCTTGAGTTTTACATTTCTACTTCATCAGCCTTTATTCTGGGCCAGTTTCTGGTTCTCCTGCATGCATTGTGTGCGACGTCATGAAGGACTTGGGTCGTGGCTCGCGGACTATTCTCGTACCAAGATCATGGAGCGCAAACTTCCACCCCATTCGCCCCCTGTTCGGCACGCACCCCGCCATGCATCCTGCATGCATTGGGCGTGGTAGGTGGTGGATGCAGAGGGCACGAGGGACAGTTCCATGGCTGAAACCCAAGCGTCGATGGTTGGAGCAAAAGGGTGGCTTCGACCCCCAGAGCCATAATTGGTGCAGAGAAGCTGTATTGGAGGAGAGGGGCGGCCGTCTACCCTGGTAGGAACCAGCCCCCTGCCCTATTCACCTATAAAAAGGGCTGGGGAAGTGTTCTCCTGCACACACTTCTCATTCTCCCTCGTGATTCTTCCTATATGGCCATGGCACGAGGGCAAGGGCATGGTGGAGTGCTGGTGGCGGAGAGGAGGGATTCTTCTCGACAGCGCGCCCCTCGCCATCCAAACCCAGAGGCAGCGGAATCGTTCTCAAAGAGAGAAGGAAGGGGCGGTGCCCTGGTGGTTCCTCCGCCGGTGGCTCCACCTCCGATGGAAGGCCATGTCGGGGACGAGCCTCGAGAGTTCATCATCAAGCTGTATAAGCCCTTGCATAGCCGCCTTCATCTCCCAACCTTCTTTGCTTGAAAGATGGAGCTCAAGCACCCCGACGCCCTGAGGCCACACATGAGGGGTTGTGGGGACGGATGCATGAGGGTTGATGTCAACTTCCCTGCCCCTCATGTAATGTACCTTCGTCATGGCTAGAAGACCTTCGCCCATGCCCACAGCTTCTCGGAGGGGCATATTCTCCATTTCAAATTAATGGAGAGTGGCCTGCTCTTCATCAAGATCTTCGGGCGCTCGGGAGGCCACTTAGGGTGCTGCATGGAGAGCTCAACCGATGACGAAAGCTCCTCCTCGAGCGAAAGCGGCGAGGAGGACAGTGACGGTGATGACGACGGCAATAGGCGAAGGAGCGACGACTACGACTCCGGCTGATCATCACCTGCACCATCTTCATCAGGCGGCAGCACCACCATCTACATCTGAGCCTCTCCCCCGGCAATATGATTTGCCGGGGAGTAGGATGCAGAGGTGCGGGTGGTGCTGCTGGGCTCCTCCAGCAATCTTCTAGCTGGATCACGGCAGGCTTCCTCTCGGGCTGTAGCTCCATTAGCCCTGCCGAGTTCTGCTGGCCCTAGTGATAGTGGTTGATGGGGGCCGCCCTCCACCGTGCTCTTCATCGAGGTGTTCCCTCGCGCTTCTGTTCTCTCCAGGCTACCTCTCCTGGAGCCGGACGAGAGGGGGCTGGGCCTCCACCCAAGCGCTCCTTCTTAGTGTTCTGTAATGCTTGTACTTGTATTTGCATGTCAATGAAAGAAATAAACCTTGCCGAGAACTCATGCATGTATACGTCCATGCAGAGGTGGAGTGCCTCTTTGTTGTAGTTAAATGAGTTTTCCTAGTAGGATATCCTGCCGACACCCTTTTTGTTTGCCGGAGAACCATGCCTGTCGGGGAATAGACCAACGCGCCAGCCCCCGCTCACTCGCTTTTCATCAAGGCCCATTACGACTATCCAGGCTGAACCAACGTTCGAGTCAAGGATGGGAGGACCCTAGTTTCAAGAGAGCGGTGAGGTTTCTCTATGCACAAGTTATAGCTTACAGAACACTAACGGACAAGAGGTAAACTTATCTGTTTGGCTTGCCAAGGACCACGGTGCCGTGCAATCTTCTCGTCCCTTGTCGGAGCTAAATTCAGGGCAGGAACCTGCAACTCCATGTAGATGAGAATGAATGCAGGATGCAGTCCTATCTATATGCATATGCAAATGCTCATGAAATGCGTATGCAATGATCTGGATGTGCTTGTGCATTCGTGCAATCTTAGTTGGGCCCCCTACAACGCTTCTTTATTTTATCTCGCACGGGGTCATCGCCCCGGCTTGTACAGGGGGTCATATGCAACTTCGGCAAGGCCATGTACAATGGGTGGCTGCCGTGCAGGGCTCGGCAGCCTTTGCGCCTTATGGGTAGAACATACGGAGATGCTCAATATTCCAGGAGTTTTGCAACTGGGTGCCATCTCTGCTCTCCAAACGGACTGCGCCATGTCTGGTGACTCGTACCACCCGGTAAGGGCCTTCCCAGTTCGGTGATAACTTGTTTGCACCCTTGGAGGACTGAATGCGCCTAAGGAGAAGGTCACCTTCCTCAAAACACCGGGAATGAACCCTGTGGCTATGATAGTGATGTAGGGCTTGCTGGTAGCATGCAGCACATGTAGCAGCCCGGACACAATTCTCCTCAAGTAGCACATCGTCGTCACGCCTAAGGATGGCAATTTTACCCATGGGTACGGGTACCCGCGGGTAACGTACCCGCATGGGCAGGGTATGGGCACACTTTTATACCCATGGGTAGTACCCACACCCTACCCGTTAACTCATGTGTAGGGTACGGGTATAGCGTTGTACCCGCGGGTATACCCATACCCTGCCCGCTTGTGAACTAATGTTAAGTTGCCGTAAATTAATCCTTAACTTGTCTACTCCTATTGACTTTTGAGTATGTTGTACTCATGTACCTGCTATTGAGCTGAGATAATTGATTTTTTGACAAATGTGCTATTAGTGAATGTAAAAATATGAACAACTCGTGTACTTACCCACCGGGTACCAAATGGGTACGGGTACCCGTCGGGTATGGGTACGGGTAAAGTTTCATACCCATGGGTACGGGTATGGGTAGAATTTTGTACCCACTGACTATACGGGTATGGGTATAATATTACTCTACCCTACCCATACCCTACCCATTGCCATCCTTAGTCACGCCGGTGCTGATCTTGCGCTACTTCATCGTAGGCAAGCACTCGAGGGGACCCATAAATGAGTTCCCTGGGGATAACTGATTCTTCCACGTAGACCAAGGAGAAGGGAGTCCGCCCGGTAGCTCGGTTAGGTGTTGTTTTGAGGGACCAGAGAACTACCGGCAACTCCTCGATCCACCGCCTGCCGTGCTTCTGCAGCGTATCGAAAGTTCTTGTCTTAAGTCCATGAAGCACTTCAGTGTTTGCCCTCTTAGCTTGTCCATTGCTCCGGGGCTGTGCCATAGAATCAAATGAGATTTTGCATCCGAGGGTGCAAAAATCTTGCATGAAGGCGTGCCTCGTGAACTGGGTGCCGTTGTCTGTGATGATTCTTGCCGGAACTCCGAAACGACACACCAATTCTTTCAAGAACTTGATAGCTGACTGAGCAGTCACCATTCTCACGGCATTCACTTTCGGCCACTTTGTAACCTTGTCCATGGCAACGAACAAGAATTCAAAGCCCCCGATTTCTCGGGGGAAGGGCCCGAGGATATCAAGCCCAAATACCAAAAATGGCCAGGATAGAGGGATTGTCTAAAGGGCTTGGGTAAGTAGGCGTGTTCTCTAGGAATGGAACAGACAGGCTTCACATTTCGTGATGAGCTCAACTGCATCTTGGAGGGCTGTGGGCCAATAGAATCCTTGCCGAAATGCTTTCCTAACTAATGCCCTTGATCCAATGTGTGAGTTGCACATTCCTCTGTGAATCTCAACCAGCAGTTACTTTCCATCCTCCCAGCAATCACACTTCAATTTCACACCATTGGGCCTCCTTCTGTACAGAGTGTCATCGACAAACTGATACATACTTGCCCTCCGGGCTACTTTTTCTGCTTCATCATGATTGCCAGGGAGTTCTACGGTTTGAAGAAAGCAGACAATGCACCTTGCCCAAGTTGGAGCCCGAGGCTTGGCAACAAGGACTAGCGGCACCTCCTCGGCTACGGAAGCATGAGCCTCGTTCGTGGGGTCCATAGGACCGGATAGAGGGGGTGGTCCGGCAGGCTATGAGGAGTTGTTTCTGGCAAGGTCTCTGCCGGGAGTGGATGGCTCTGCTAGGAGAGGCTTACCGTAGTCCATCTTTCTCCTTTTTCCGAGCCATTGTGGCTGGTGATACGGAGGGTTGAGAGAGATGGAGAACAAAACTTCCTGGTTCCATAGGAAGCTTCTGCGCAGCACACTTTGACAAGTGATCCGCTATGTTGTTTTCCGCCCGGGGTACTGCTCTGTTTGCAACCCGTCAAAGTGCTCCTCCAATTTCCTTACTTCCTCAATGTATGCTTCCATCAATGGTATTTCGTAATCTTTGTTGACATGTCTCACCAGGAGCTGTGAATCTCCTCGAATGATCAGCTTCTTAATTCCCAATTATGTTGCAATCCTGGGCCCGGCAAGGAGCCCTTCATACTTTGCTATATTATTGGTGGCTTCTTCCCGGGCAAAGTGCATCTGGAGGACGTACCTCAAGTGCTCCCCGGAGGGGGAAACAATAAGCACGCCATCCCCTGCTCCTTGTGGGGAAAAGGCACCATCAAAATACATAATCCATTCTTGGGGGGATTCCTTGCCGGGGAGAGTTGTTTCTGTCCTTTCCTCATCAGGGGTTGGAGTCCATTCTGCAATAAATTCTGCCAATGCCCTGCTCTGAATGGTTTAAGTGCTCTCAAACTTCAAACCAATGCTGGATAACTCCAAAGCCAATTCCACTATTCTGCCGGTTGCCTCAGGGTTTCGTAGTATCCTTTGTAACGGGAAATGAGTGAACATCATGATCTCATGGGCCTGGAGGTAGTGGCGCGGTTTCCTTGAGGCCATAATGAGACCAAAGATCAACTTTTGCATGCCATAGTACCTCGATCTAGCCCCCTATAATAAGGAGCTGGCGAAGTACACCGGGCACTGCACCACATTATTCCTTGCCGCATCCTTGGGGTCACTCTCATTGTCGTGCTCACTGTTGTCCTGATCCTTTTCTGACTCTGTCGTGATCTGCACACTTTCTGCTTCATCCACCTCTCGCTGCGCTACCAAAGCTGCACTAACCACTTGATTGGTTGCCGCCAAGTATAGCAACACTGGTTCTTGGGGTCTGGGTGCAACCAAGGTAGGCACAGATGATAGGTAGGCTTTCAACTCTTGCATGGCTGCATCTGCTTCCGGGGTCCACTTCATAGGTCATGCCTTCTTCAAAACCTTGAAGAACGGCAGGGCACACTTGATAGACTTGGAGCTGAATCTTCTCAGTATGGCAACACATCCCGTCAAGCGCCTCACATCCTTAATTGTCCTTGGCGCCTGGATTTGCTCCATGGCCTTGATCTTCTCGGGGTTGGCTTCAATCTCCCGATGGGACACGAAGAACCCAAGTAGCTTGCCGGAGGGAATACCAAACACACATTTCTCCGGGTTAAGCTTCAGATTGATCCTACGCAGATTAGCAAATGTCTCTTCCAAATCCTGGATAAGGGTGGCCTTATCCTTGGTTTTGACCACAATATCATCCACATAAGCTTCTATATTTCTATGCAATTGTGGCTCGAAACCAATCTGGACTGCTCTTGTAAAAGTGGACCCGACACTCTTTAATCCGAACGGCATGCGGGAAAAGCAATACGTACCACATGGAGTGATGAATGATGTCTTCTCTTCATCTTCCTTAGACATGAAGATCTGATGATATACTGAGTATGCATCCAAAAAGGAGAGCAAATCACATCCCGAAGTAGAGTCCACGATCTGGTCGATGCGCGGTAAGGGAAATGGGTCCTTCGGGCAATCTTTGCTGAGTTCTGTGAAGTCAATGCAAAGCCTCCACTTCTCGTTAGCTTTCCGGTCCACTATTGGATTTGCCAACCATGTAGGATGGAATACTCCTCTAACCAAACTAGCTCCTTCCAACTTCTTAATCTCTTCGGCAATGAACTGCTGCCTCTCCAAGGCCTGCTTCCGTACTTTCTGCTTGACGGGTCGGGCATCTGGCCAGATAGCAAGGTGGTGCTCAATTACCTCCCTGGGAACTCCGGGGATAATAGATGGTTGCCAAGCAAACACATTGATATTCGCCCGCAGGAAGGCAACGAGCGTGCTTTCCTATTTGTCATTGAGAGTGGCGCTGATCGTGAAAGTACCATCAACGCCAGCCACCACTGCCGGGACCTTCTTCACTTGGGGTGCAGCAACCTTGGATCTCTTGTTATTGGAACACTCCGGCACGTCATCAACGGGTGTCGTGCACTCAGAGGGGGCACACTTCCCGGACTCCTTGCCGGAGGTCCTACAGTCCCTCTTCTTTCCTTTGTTTTCCTTGGCGGGAACTGGTGCCACCGCAACCTTTGCCGCGACTGCATCCTGATATATCTTGTCCACACAGATAATTGCATCCTTCTATCTGACGGGATAGTGAGGACTCCCAGTGGCCCAGGCATTTTTAGGGTGTTGTAAGCATAGTGGGATGCTGTCATGAACTTGGCCAGGGTTGGTCGTCCAAGAATCCCATTATAGAGCAGGGGGAGATCATACACATCAAACACAATTTTCTCAGTCCAAAAGTTCAGGTCTCCCCCAAACGTAACCGACAACGTGATCTTCCCCTTAGGATGACTCATGCCGGGTTAACTCCTTGAAACATGCTGGTGGCCTCTCACTCTTCTTCTCATATCCGAAGCTTGCTGATAACTGCTGGAGAAATCAGATTCAACCCACCCCCGTAATCCACTTACTTCTTTGTGACCTTGAGGTTGCGAATTGTTGGGGAGACCAACAACAACAAGAACCCCACCGTCGTGGTGCGGCAAGGGTGATCCTCCTCATCAAAGATGATGGGTGTGCGAGACCACTTGAGCAGCTTCCGGGCCTCTGGCGCTGGCTCCACAACATTGACCTCTCGTGCCCATATCTTGAGTTGGCGATGAGAGGTGTGCAAAGATGCACCCCCGTCAATGCATAGGGCGTCAGTGGCCTTCTGAAATTCCTGCTCACTAGTTTCCT
The DNA here is from genome assembly GCF_056163025.1 of Triticum urartu. Lineage (NCBI taxonomy): Eukaryota > Viridiplantae > Streptophyta > Magnoliopsida > Poales > Poaceae > Triticum > Triticum urartu. Next base: position 198,891,423 of record NC_141877.1, on the reverse strand, counting down.
CTTCAATCCCTCCATCACTGACATCATCACAGGTCTCCTTCTCTTAGCCCCTGGCGGGCTTGCCGAGCCGATCTGCTTCACCGCCTCGGCCCTTACTACCAGTAGCATTCTAACCTTTCTCCTAGCACGCTTATCATATTCTGCTCTCTGTCTCTTGACAAGCTGCTCAACCTGATAACACTCCTGAAAGTCGTGGCCTTTGGTCCTATGGATCTTACAGTATGGCCCGTCACCTTTTCCAACTTTTTTCGCGGCAGTAGCCTCCCAGCAGGTAGTGCACGTGGCAGCTTCCTTGCCGGGGGCCTCAACCTTGTCCTTCTTGCCAGTACTAGGTATGCCCGAACCTTCCACAGTCATCACTGCCTTGTCTCTTGGCTTCTTACTACGCTTTTTGCCCTTCCTCTGACTGGTTGATTCATCCTCATCCTCTGAATCAACATTAATGCAATCTTCCTCTCCGGGCAGCTTCCTTCCTTCTTCCATCCGAGCACATTTGTCCACTAGTGTATATAGTTCTTTCACAGTCTTGCGCAACCACACATTCATTTTGGAACGAATGCGGCGGTTGCGCACATTAGACTGGAAAACTGCTATAACAGCTACCGGATGGATATTTGGAATATTTCTATGAACTCTACTGAATCTCTGCAAATACTTATGAAGGGTTTGATACGTCTTTGTCGTATCTACTTTTCCAAACACTTTTGCCCTTGTTTTGGACTCTAACTTGCATGATTTGAATGGAACTAACCCGGACTGACGCTGTTTTCCACAGAATTGCCATGGTGTTATTTTTGTGCAGAAATAAAAGTTCGCGGAATGACTTGAAAATAAACGTAGATTATTTTTGGAATATATAAAAATACTGGAAGAAGAATCCACATCAGGGGGCCCACACCCTGTCCACGAGGGTGGGGGCGCGCCTACACCCGGTGGGCGTGCCCCCCTGCCTCATGGGCCCCCTGATGCTCCACCGACCTCAACTCCAACTCCATATATTCGTGTTCAGGGAGAAAAAAATCAGAGAGAAGGATTCATCGCGTTTTACGATACGGAGCCGCCACCAAGCCCTAAAATCTCTCGGGAGGGTTGATCTGGACTCCGTTCGGGGCTCCGGAGAGGGGAATCCGTCACCATCACTATCATCAACCTTCCTCCGTCACCAATTTCATGATGCTCACCACTGTGCGTGAGTAATTCCACCATTGGCTTGCTGGATGGTGATGGGTTGGATAAGATTTATCATGTAATCGAGTTAGTTTTGTTAGGGTTGATCCCTAGTATCCACTATGTTCTGAGATTGATGTTGCTATGACTTTTCCATGCTTAATGCTTGTCACTAGGGCCCGAGTGCCATGATTTCACATCTGAACCTATTGTGTTTTCAAGAAAATTGTCGGTGTTCTGGGAACAAGGGTCCCCAGAATTTCCTGTCTACGACTCACGGCGTGGCTCTACAAGTGGGCCCGTATGGCCCATCTTCACCAACAAGCATTCAAGACCCTCGCGAGGAGCCAAGCCTCGCGGGGTGGACGACACAAGACCTCCTCAGGAGTGGCCTCGCCAGGCTGGCTCGTGAGGGGTAGAGAGATCAAGGCAAGGCAAACCTCGCGAGGTTCCTATGACGTGAGCCATGACGATCGAGACCAGGAGAGCGCCAGGCGGATGCCAGCGCGCACAGTGTCCTTGTTTCCTCTTTGGTGCTAAGGAGGCAAGCGTAGACAAAGAGTACCGAGGCGTCAATCAAAGGTTTCCATGTCGGTGCAACGAGACCAAGACCAGCAGGACGGCAAGGCGGAGGTCACCATGGAGCCCAAGGCGGCGTCACCACCAGAGCCTTTGGCAGGAAAAGACTGCTTCTGTCAGGATAACTTGTACTAGTTGTCCCCTTTCGAATTGGCCATTGTTGGCACCCTTCCCGCTCAATATTTGGGGAGAGGACCATGGCCTCTATAAATAGGGTTAGCCACCACAGTAGGAGGGGGAGAACCTCAGCCATCTCAACTTGGACTAGATCCAACCCATCCTCACATCCACCAAGCACAAGAACACCTCGCCTCAGGAGGTTGTTCTTCCTCTTGTACTGTCCATCATCAGCCCAAGAGGTAATCCACCACACCACACTGGAGTAGGGTATTACACCACAATGGTGGTCCGAACCAGTATAAATCTTGTGTCCCTTGTGTTGCGAATTCGTCGAGTTAGCCTTAGAGATCGTGGAAAGGTTGAGCGCGTGAGTTGGTAGGAGGAGATCTTCACGCACACCCCAGTGTTCGAACCTTAAGGGTTTTGCCGGAACCCGAGATCCGACATTTGGCGTGCCAGATAGGGGTACGCCGAAGCCTTCTTCTTCGTCGACCCACGCTTCTTCACTCCACCAAGCTCATGGCCAACGCTCACCGAGGTGCCATATTTCTTCTTGGGCGCCATGGTCGGTGGCACTGTCGAAGATGAAGATGGCGCTAAAGATGACGGGCGGCGTGCACTTTCAGGTTCGCGCAAGCGCTCCCCCTACCTGCCGCACCAAAGATGTCACGGGATTTCCACGGCCACCTATGGGACCAGGCAGCCCCTTGTTGGTTCGGTAGCGGGACGATGCAGTGCACAAAGAGCAGACCAATGTACGACTGCGCGGCAGAGAGCACACAATCAATTTACCCAGGTTCGGGTCGTCGCGAGGCATAAGACCCTACTCTTGATTTAGTGGATTGATGGAAGAATGGATGTGGTGGTGCGTAGTATACTTGCCCGGCAAGGTTTGCCCGTGGCTACTACATGTATGTGGTAGCTTGGGGTTGTCAACTTTCCAACCTTCTAACCCCTCCTACGAGTGCCATGGGCCTCCTTTTATAGATTAAGGGGTCTCCACAGTGGCAAAGTGGTCATTATCCACTAATATGATAGCAAACAGTGCTATCATACCTAACTCTGCGGGCTGACAGGGTGCATTAAATGCACCACTTAGTTTCACATCGCTGGGCGCCTCGCAAGGCCTGCCGGGCTATCTACACAGCTCCGCTCTTGTTCTCTTGACACGTCGCAGGACGGGTGTCATTTGTAGGACTCTCTGTAGGAAAGGGCTGCCATGTGGTGAATGGCTGCCACTTAATCATCTTGCGGCTTGACACCGCACTGATTGACAACATGGATCATGCTTGAGTGGTTGTTGGGGGCAGTTCTTCCCCCGCGAGCCCCAGTAGGTCCTGCCGGTGAGCTTTGGTTGCTTGTTTTTGGTGGTGGCCTTGCCCCTTGCCGGGCTCACCTACCCAGCAAGGGAGGACCTTCTCTTGCCGATATCTTGCTCCCAAGGCTCAGTCTTGGTCCATCTGACACTACTGTAGGGTGCTGCTAACGCGACACTACGATAAGAGACCCTTCGACGAAACTGTGTGCGATGCCAGAATTGCAAATAGTGGTGTAAAAAACCTTCAAAAGGGGCAAAACATTTGGGATGGAGGACGCATCAAACACGGTTCAGATTTTTGTTGCGTGTGTGATGCAGGGCACACAGTTCAGCTCAATTAACTGTTTGTGATGAGGATGAACAAAAGAAACGGGCAGCCAGATGAAGGTGTGTGCAATGTACAGCATACAGTTCACTCGGATGAACCATTTGTGATTAGGCAACACAAAAGAAACGGTTAGCCAGATCAAAGGTGTGTGCGATATACGACATGCGGTTCACTCGGATGAACTGTTTCCGTTGAGACATGAGAATAGAAACGGTTCAAATGAACAAGATGCGTGTGATACGAGGCAAATAGGTGTGTAACCGGAAACGTGTGCGAAGGCCGATAACAACATAGACGATTATTGCTAACATGCCATGTGTGTTTTGAGAAAACGATTGCTGGTATACAATTGTTAGTGATTGATGAAAACATCACCGACGGGTTCCATTATTTAGTCTGTGTGTGATTTGATTTTCTTTGCCGCACAACATCTATGCTCTGTCTACAAAGCATCAACATATATACTTAAAAAGACAACATTGCATAACCAAATTAAGCATACAACTACACAAGTGACTACACATATAACATTTCCACAAACCAAAGTAAGCAATTACTTGCATACTAAAGTCGGAGAAACGAGGATCTAATCATCTACTTATTGTTGCGACGACGCTTGCCATTGCTCTGCTTCCGGCTAGATCCCTGGCTGTTTTGGTGAAGGAGGCACTTCCTCATGTCGATGATTTGCCTGTACATGTCGTAGCTCGCGTACGCCTCCTTGGCCACGTACACGACGTGAGCTTTGTCGAGTTTCTCCATCCAGGCCGAGTGCCAGGCACGCTTGTCCTTTTAGCACGAATCCTTCATGTCTATGTAGTAGGGGTCAATGATGGCCTCGGCGAGGTGAACCAGTGAGTCCTTCTCATGCTCCTTGCTGCCCCAGATCTTGTATTGGCCATGGATGGCAACAAGATTCTGGCAGGCAACAAGAAGGCATCTAGGAAGCATAACAGGTCACACTCGACGGTGGAATCGATGATCTAGTCGATGCGCGGGAGCGGGAACGGGGCTTGAGGGCAGCCTTTGTTGAGGTTGGTGAAGTCAACGCACATACGTTCCTTCCCGCCTTTCTTGGGCATAACGACAAAGTTCGCCAACCACTCTGGGTACCGGACCTCGCGGATGACACCCGCCGCTTGTAGCTTGTGGGTTTCCTGAATGATGAAGGAGTACTTCTCTATGGACTGTCGCCGCGCCTTCTGCTTCACAGGACGCACATCGGGGCACATCCTCAAGTAATGCTCGATTACCCTCCTTGGGACCCCCACCAGCTGCTTGGGCTCCTAGGCGAATACCTCCTTGTTCGCATGCAGGAACTTCACTAGTGCCTCTTCTTGGTCAAGATCGAGGTTGGCACCTATGGTGAAAGTGGCTCCCGAGGCCCCGTCCTCCTCGACCGGCACAAGCTTGGTTTTAGCCCAATCTTGAGTGAACAACTGCTTCTTTTTGCTGGCGCATCCCCCTTAGCCCCCGGGGCGGCTCCGTCGGCTGGGCATGCTGCCGCGGCGGCCCTGAAGGCGAGCTTGAGAGCCGTCGGGGCTTCCTTGGAGTCCCCAGCCACGGTGAGAATGCTGCTGCACCCCGGCATTTTCATGAGGTTGTAGGCTGGATGGGTCGCTGCCATGAACTGAGCCAGGGCAGGGTACCCGAGGATGGCGTTGTACAAGAGGCAGATGTGGGCAATGTCGAAGTCGATCAGCTCGGTGCGGTAGTTGTCGCGGGTACCGAAGCTGACAAGGAGGTGTTTTTGCCTCAGGGGGCTGGTGGAACCGATGCCGACTCCGGGGAATGGCTTGGTGGGGCGGAGCCGGCCGTATGGTACGTGAAGCAAACCGAAAGCTTACCAGCATTGGGAGCGCGCCCGAGCCTGTGGTGATTGCTGGGTGGTCCTTCAAGCTGAAGGTGAGGTTGGCCTAGGGCGCTGCCCATCCCGGGGGAACCCCCGGCTGCAGGCAGGAAGCGCCCATCTGGCGGACGAACTGGTTAACGTGGCGATCCGAGGGTGGCACCCGTGAACCACCAAGGAGGGCTGCTACGTGGGGGGCGCCTACGTCGCGAAGCGCACGACGAAGAGACCGCACAGCTCCTCCCAGGAGGCCATCGAGGATCCTAGCAGACTGAGAAGCCAGGCGCGCAGCACGCCGGCCAGGGCCATGGGGAACCAGTTGGCCATAACCTGGTCGTCGCCTCCGGCTCGAGAACGGCCTCCTCGTACGCCTGTAGGAAGGCCGCTGGATCTACCGCGCCATCATAGCGTGGTGGCATCTCTGGCTTGAACTTGCGCGGCTACCGCACCTGCCGCAAAGTAAGGGTGAAGGCCCGGATGCCTGCGGCGCATCCGCAGGTGCCCGTCAGCCTAATCAGAGGAGTGGTGTCTGCCATGGGAGCAGGACGAAGCAAGCAGAGAGGCAAAGCTTCGGCGCACCCCTACTTGGCATGCCAAATGTCGGATTCAGGGTTCCGACAAACCCTTGAGGTTCAAACACTAGGGTGTGCACGAAGAACTCTCTCTCTCTCTAGCTCACTCGCTCGCACGACGATCTCAAGTACTAGCTCGATGAACCCAAGGAACACGGGACACAGAGGTTTATACTAGTTCGGCCCACCGTTGTGGTGTAGTACCCAACACGGGACACTAGTGTGGTGGTGGTGGATTGCCTCGAGGGCTAGGGATAAACTAGTACAATGGATGAACTACCTCCTGAGGAGATGTGTTCTTGAGCTCGATGGCTGGTGTGTGTGCGGATGGTCCGAATATGATCCCCCTTGCTATGGTGGTGGCTAGCCCTATTTATAGAGGCCCTGATCCTCTTCCCAAATGTTAGGAGGGAAGGGATCCAACAATGGCCGAGTTTGAAGGGAGACAACTAGTACAAGATATCCTGTCAAAAGGTGGTCTTCACCTGCCAAAGACTCTGGTGGTGACGCTGCTGTGGGCTCCGCGGTTACCTCCATCCTGCCGTCCTGCTGGCCTTTGTCTTGTTGCAGCGATAAGGAAACCTTTGCATGCTGCCCTGGGACTCCTCCTGCGCTTGCCTCTTTAGCACCAAAGAGGAAACTGGTACACTGTGCCCACTGGCGCCCGCCTGGCCTTGGTCATCATGGCTCACATCACGTGAACCTCGCAAGGTGCCCCTTGCATAGATATCTCTGCTCCTCGGGAGCCAGCCCAGTGAGACTGCCCCTAGGAAGGTCTTGGCGTCGTCCGCCTCGCGAGAGTCTTGAGTTGTTTGTTGCAGACGATGGGCCGTACCAGGCCACTGGTGGAGCCACCCCATGTGTCGCAGGCAGGGAAGTCTGGGTACCCCCGTTCCTAGGACACCGACATAATCCAAAGGAGAAATGCTTTTTGATTTTAACCATATGGATCAAGCGACCAATATGGGGGGATATTTATGTACTGAAATCCTCCAAAAGAAGCTTCAGAAATCGTTGTACATTGTCATTGTAAACTAGGAAAAAGGTGTCACAAATTGAACTCCCTTATGGTTAACATTTAACAGGAAAGTAACATCACCTAGATATATCACTTCTCCATGCATGTAAAGCATCTCAGGAAACTGACAACTTGCTCCAGGTTGGGGCCGATAGATTCTGGTGGCAAGACCTTCACTGTGTGCAGTTTCAGGGTCAAGCTTGTCGGAATCATTTTCTGAATGATAGACGAACAAACATATTCAAAATTAGAAATAATGTTAATTTGTAGAAGGAGAGGTAGAAGGCAGCTGTTGTACCTGAACGGTTGTGGATCCAATAAAAATTTGGAGTATTTGTGAGACGAGTAGCCCACCACTGTCAATTTCGGCGTAGAAATGACATTGATTCTTGATGGACCTTCTTGATCAACTACAATTAATCTCTCAAGTGCAGGTGTGTCCTCAATGACCATGCTGTGGTACACATCTTGTGATGTCTTCCTGCCGCACCAGCAACACACATAAATTGTCCGGAGAGTCATGGAGGTGATGTGGAAGGTACTCAACCCATTGATCGCCTGAAGATGAAGGTACTCGAGTGCAGTACAGCCACGGCGCAGGTGCTCCATGTCACCGTTTGAGAGGCATACGTCGGCGAGCTCAAGGTGCTTCAGTCGTGGTAGAATAAGACTGGGCGCGTCACTAAGGGGGGATGGCAGTTCCTGAACTTGGTGATGCGCAGCATTGGCGCAAGGAGGAGTGCGGACGTTGGCCGTTACCGCATATGCCCATCATCAAAAGTGAGCACCTCGATCTGATCTAGGGCGGGGGATCAAAACCAGTCGTCAAGCTTGTCTCGGTCCTTGCCGTTGGAATGGAACTTGCCCATTCTATGGCCTTTGGTTGGGCCAAGGTGACTGCCGAGGATCTTGGAGATCGCATCCAAGCTTTTACTATAGCCATGGCAGAGCTCGTGGGTGTCGACGAGGTAGAGAGGGCTGGAGTTCCATTGGGGGGCACCGCCGGGAAAGGACGGTTGTCTGCGCCCCATATTTTATTGGGAGGAAGGAGATGATGACTCTCAACATATCATCGGGGAGGCTGCTGATGAAGTCTAGGCATGATGGAGTCGCTTGTGGTTCTAGCTCGCCCCGCCTCCGCTTGTTGGCAGCCCCGTTCTCCACCTCCAAAGTCTCATTGTCAGCGACGCTTCTGATAGAAATGGGAGTACAGGGAATATTTAGTTAAAATAGGGTAACAGAATAGTGTATTGGTAACTAGAAGTTATTAGGTAGGAATATAGTAAGAAAAGGGAATAACAATTGGTTGCTTAAATACTACACAATTCATTTGACATTGCTTTGTAAGTCAAGATGCAGATAGTTGAAAAGAAAACTTACTTCGAACAAAGTCTGGACAGATGATTTTATTGGGGAAGTTAGCATATATCTCATGACCAGGCCCTTTCATGTGTAGTGCAATTTTAGTGCCAGCTTTAAGTACATAAAATATAGAAATTTCTTTCCAAAACCAAGTGCTAAAATAGGATTCACCACATTCATCAAGTCTTACAGTAGCAACGATTGTAAATCCATTGTTTGTTTGCAGTATGACATCCGTGGAGCCTTGATCTATGTAAGGGGAAAATTTGTGCACTACATAATCTGTTGCATAGTAAGGGATGTGCTGCAGAAAATGGTAGGATTGTTAAACAAAATATGGTAACATGCAAATATGGGCCCAAATTGAAAGAACGTTACAACAGTTGAAATCGAAGGACAAAAATCTATAATAAAACAGATAGGGTAAACATGATGTCATGGAAATATGAGAGTAGTCAAAAGAACAATACATCATTAATTTTCCAAATATAAAAAGAAGAGGGGGAAATCCCCTTTGACGTATATAGTGCATGTGGCACATTTTATCATAATGTAGAAATATTTAGAATATGTTCAGGAAAGTAGGCCATGCCAACCGATTTAGGGTGAGATTGAACATACCACGCGCGTCCTCAAGTTATCTAGTACGGTGAGATGGAATCTCTGGTGGAGGTCGCAAAGTCATGAAGTGTCATTGCACTGTACATTTTATGAATGAAAGAAAACCCTGAAATCGGCGTAAATAAAAATGAATTCACGGCGATTTCCACCGGGTGATTAAAGGAGGCAGATGAACTGGGATATGAGATGAGATAATATCTCATTAAATTAGTTACCTTGTCGTCCATGAGAAAGAACCCTCAGTATGGAAAATTCCCCAACCGAGTGGAGCTGGGTCGACCGCGAGCAGCGTTGAGAAAGTCGATGACGATAGGCGGCAGCAAGCGGAAGTGGCAAAATGCGGTGGGCTTTGCCGGCAGCCTGGCGGTGGAGGCATGCGTCGAGCTAAGTGTTTATCGCCATGATAGGTGGTGCCATGGCATAGACACGGAGGAGCTTGTGCAGGTGTGAATGGGGAACATACCGGAGGGGGTGGCGGGCGGGGTGAGGGTTTTTGTGACATGGGGATGGTGAGGGTTTTCTTTTTTCTTTTTTGAATTAGGTGGTGAGGGTTTTCTGTCCCACAAAGAATTTTGGGGCGACGGTTTGCTAGGGTGAACCGTGTGTGATTAACGCAACAGGAAGGGAAGCTCTTTCATGGGGAGAGGTTCTCGATGATGCAGGGAAGCTCGAGGGGGAATCCTCCTAGAATCATGGCTAGAGGAGATCGGGCAGCGGCCGCAATCCACCGGAGTTGGGGAAGACGATGAGTGAGCCATCGATTTCGGGTGCCTCGGTCTGATTTATCCTACTGGAAAACAGATCGGGAAGTGCTCGATCTAATAGGCTGCAAACCACGCCTGCAAGCCTAAAGCTGGCTACCGCCGTCGAATGTTGGCCGCCGTCAGAGGTATGCGAGAGAGACACACATAGAGGTAAGAGAGAATATCGTTTTTTACTTTTTCCGTGGGTCCACCTGTAAGTGACAGAGGGGGTGAGGGAGAGAGTGAGAGAGTTTTTTCTTTTCTTTTTTCTAGGGCAGGTTGTCACGACCGGTTTTCCAATAAAAATATTTATTGAGAAACCAATCTTTTGAGTCCAGTATGAGAAAAATTCTCCTTACCGGTAGACAAATTCTTGATACAATATGCCAGTAGCATAAAATATATTACAGGGTCGAGCTATGGGTGCTCAACCAAATTATTACAAGCACGCCAATAATTATACATAATGGCGGACATGACATAGTGGTGTGGAGGCATACTACTGACTCGAGGATAGGGCGGTGGTGGAAAAACACAGCGGGGAGCGAGATACATGACTCTAAAACTGGCATCTCATCGAGCGTCGAGGTGAGTCTCGATGAATTTATTTGGTAGCGGAAGCGGATATAATACAGTGACCAAATCCAGGGTCGCACAAGACTGACTGGGATTCCTCTAGGCGTCGGACTCGCTATCGAACTCTTCATCCATGAGATCGCCTTCGTCAGCATCTGGCCAAATCAACAAGCCAGTGAGTACTTTGAAAGTACTCGCAAGACAGTTCGGACGTAAGATATAACAAATGCAGGCATGAATGCGTCACGATTAATTCACCAATGTACATTCAAAGATTAGCATAACGAAGTAAGTAAAAGGGAAACGGCGGTAGTCCGCCTGAAATCCCAACAAAACATAAATGAAAACCGATCGGGTGTCTGAAGCGACGCCTCGAAAGGTGAACAAATAAATATAAGGAAATGATGCCACAGTCGGGCGTCTGAGCGACATCACATAAAGGGCTTTAAAAGAAATGCCACAGTCGGACATCGGGGCGACGTCACAGAAAGGGCTTTAAAAGAAATGCCACAGTCGGGCGTCTGAGCGACGCCACATAAAGGGCTTTAAAAGAAATGCCACAGTCGGACGTCTGAGCGACATCACAGAAAGGGCTTTAAAAGAAATGCCACAGTCGGGCGTTTGAGCGACGCCACATAAAGGGCTTTAAAAGAAATGCCACAGTCGGACGTCTGAGCGACATCACAGAAAGGGCTTTAAAAGAAATGCCACAGTCGGACGTCTGAGCGACATCACAGAAAGGGCATTTATCGAAAGTAAAATATAACAATGCCACAGTCGGACGTCTGAGCGACATCGCAGAAAGGGCTTTTATTCACAAGTAAATAATACTCATAATCAACATTCAATTCATGAAAATAAATGGGTTAGTCCATCCACAGGAATAATCATTTAGCCGGAATTAGCACTCATACGATTCACCGGAGTCTCTGTCATCAAAATTGGCACTTGTCAGGATAAGATGATACTGAACTTGGACATAGAATAGATGATTCAAGGAATATATGACTCTGCAGAGTTTGTACAAAAATTTCCCACAGCCAACGGATTTCCGTAGTCACGAAGGACTAGTTCCGTTTATGGTATTTCGGAATAAACACAGCTAACCAGTACACACCCATCCTACCTCTCGATGCTAGGAATCACCCTAGACATCGTCCAAGAAAAACTTTTGAGTCGGGGAGATCACAATCTCGAATAGCATGGGATCAAATTTATATACGCGCGCTCTAAGGGGTGCCCCCCTCTCGGTCCCAACCGGAAACACCCATGCCCCCTGACCGGATGACTGGCTTTAATCCAGGGCCATGGAACCATCATCCAGGCCTCTCCTTTTGGTGTGTACCAGGAAAGCAGTTTGCAACTTACTAAGCCATATTCCTTGCGGAAAACATGTGGTAGTACAGGGAAGGAAATGGGAGGAACTGGACCGATACGGCTTGACACTGCAGTCACTTAGCCTGGCATAAGACTGGCATGCTACAACACTGCCATCTTACCCATCCTCATGCCAACACATGGCCACTCATATTCACATCCATCCACTTATGGATCATCGAACTCACTTACCTCAACAATGCATGGAAATAACGTTCATCGGTATGCTCATCAACATGCCATGAGACTAACTAAATGCAAAACATGCCAAGACACTCATCATATCAAAAGTTCAAACATGCTTGCCTGGTTCGGAGTAGTCGGAGCCTAGCTCGGTGAAGTTTGCGGTTCCGTCACCTCCTTCGGTATCTACGGTATAAAGAAAATGTATGCGCTATCGTAAATACCGTGAGGTGCACAAAAAGTATTCCAAAAAAATTTCAAATAAATATGATAAAAAAACTAGACAAAAATCTGAAGAGGACAGAAAAAGAATCAATCAAAAATATTATCCTGCTTAAAAGTTATAAAGGTTTTTGTCCAGGGACTCATCTGTAATGAAACAGAAAGTTTCCAGGGGCTAGCTCATAAAAACAAAAAACGTTCCAGTGTTGAATATGCCAGCCCAGAGGGGAAAGCGTATTTTGCCCGAAGGCGCTTCCAGAAAACGATTCACTTAGAAATGACAGAGAGGCTGACGGTGGGGTCCCACTCGTCAGGTTTAAACTTTCAAATGGGGGGGGGACGAAGCTCGTCGGCGCCCGAGCCGCCGTGGTCGCCGGCGGCGATCCACGTCACGGCAGGGGGATCGGAGGGTACCTCCGTGATCGGTTGGTGGTGGTGGTGGTCGCCGGCGAGTACCACGTCGACGGCGAGCTTTGCTCCGGCGGACGGCGGCTCGGGTGGTCGAGGGACTCGTCGGAGAGAGCCGCGACGGACAAATTGATGCTGGCGTTAGCTTACTGGGTGCTAGAGGGAGTAACTGACGGGGTTTGGGCGCCGGAGACGGCCTCACCGGAGAGAATCGTGGTGGAGGCCGAGGAGGATCGGGGCGGCCGGAGTTGGGGGAGGAGACCTCCTCGAGCTCCTCCGGGTGGCTTGGCAGAGCTTTGGTGAGGTGTAGAGGTGGTGCGTGCTCGAGGGTGAGCTCGGGGGCCCTTTTTATAGGCGGCCCGAGGCGGTGGCCGTGAACGGGGGTCTCCGGTGAAGGTTACGGCGGCGCAGGGCTTGGTCGGGGGTAATTAGGACGTTGGGCGTCATCGTGGAGGTCCACGGTTCCGTTTAGGTGCTAATCGAGCTGGGATTTGGTGCTATGGGTGAATTCGACAGAACGGGGCGGCGCGGGCCCGTCGGCGGCAGGGAGCACGTCCCGTGCCTGCCGGGCCACGGTGACGGTGCCACGGGCGTGCGCTGGCATGCATGAGGCCACGCGGAGAGCGGAGAAACGTTGGGCGGCGCCGAACGGCGTTGAGCCGCCGTTCTTGTTCCCTGTCGGCTCTAACGGGGTTTCGGCCGCCGCAAGACACGCCGGCGCGGGCGGCCAGGGGCGCCACCGACGCCGGGAAGACGCCAAGCGCACGTGCGGGGGTGCTGGCCAGGGAGAAGAAGCCGCGTGCAACGCGCCAAGCGCACTGTCAACGTGTGAGTGAAGCTGACGGACGAAAAACGACACTGAAGTCTGAATTTTCTGAATTTGCAAAGGAACAGTGTTGCTCAGGTGTTCGACAGAATGTTTTTGGCCTCTGGGGATTTTTCCTTGAGTTGATTTTTGGTGGAGTGGCTACTCATTGCTCCAGTAGGCTGCCTGAATTTTGGTGGAATTTTTGGAGAAGTGTAGATATGAATTTCACCAAATTTGGCAAATCTGGTCCAAACTTGCAGAGACTGAATTTTGAAAATTTTGAAAAGGGGAGGAGTGGATCAAGATGGTTCTGGGTTGTGGATGCTAAGGAAAATCCAGAGGAGTTGGTTTTAGGTCAAAACTCAAATGCAATAGGGTACTTGCTTTGAAAATCCCTCAGGCTCCAAATAATTTGCAGAAATGATTTGAGGGGAAAAATAATCAGAATAAAATCCAAAAGTTGCTTGGATGAGTTGGGACAGAGAACTTAGGTTGATTACAAGGAGGAGGGAAGGTTTTGGAAGGGTTTTACCATATGGGCAAAATACAAAATCATGGGTGGTTTCCAAGGTATGAAAATCCCAAATTTTCATAGAGTTTCTTTTTAAAAGAAAAAGATAAAACTCCCAAAATAATTTGAGAGGGAACCAACAGAAGGGGTTTCAAAAGATCAAACACCATAGTTTTGAAAGAATAAAATCCTTGCCAAGGAAAAGGAAGTTTTAAGAGGAAGGATTTTCTGGAAAAGAAATTTCAAATGTCCTCAAAAAAAATTTCAACAAAGTTTTTTTTTGATGAAAACCAATTAAAAATTTTGGAGTGTCACACAGGTCCCACCTGTAAGTGTCATATGCGTACAGGGGCAAAACTGGCCAGAAAATGTCCCGTAGCCAGTCAAACGCCTTTGACCACACGGAAATGGTACGGAAGGGTATATCTATAAGAAGCTTTGACAGAAGAGGGGCATTTTTGAGCATACTCAAAATTTAGGGGTAAATGCCAGGTGTGGGTTCAAGTTAGGGGGAGAAATGGAATTGTCCCTAGATAATAAGCGTACACATACATAAGCATAGTTTGACCATAAGTACATAGTTCAACCGTCACTAAGCATACTCAAGCGTACATAGTTCGATCCATCCCACATCTCATCTCACATGCCGGCACGATCCTGAAGCTTCTCTAGGTACTCGGCGTATGCGCCGTGTGCCACCCTGTGAGAATACTTCTGCTTGAAGGAGCCAATGACCCGTCCTCTTGCATGTGCCAGAACACTTAGATACGTGTCATGAAGCTTCTGGATGCAAAATGGGATTTGCCTCTTGCATGCGTCAGCGTGCGCCAGGTCCTAATACGCCTGTTATGCATTCCTGCATAAAGCTCCCTCGGGATTTGCCTCTTGTACCCCCTTTTGCCATCTTCACCCTCCTTGTCCACATCATCAGATATCACCTATACAAATAGTAAAAAAATGGCATCAAATCAATGTACAGACCAATCTTGAAGAAAATAATGGCACAAACATATTTAGGTCATTCAAAATCAATTGTCAAGTCCTGGCTAGGAATTATTACCACGAACAATAACCCTAGTCGGATTACTAGTAGAAATCATTTCCGCGGATGAAACAACTAATCACTTATCACCTGTACCATTCAAACAATCAATACACTACATAGATCTAACAAAACTTACTCAGATTTCCTTGATTGGGACAACATAACCATAGGATTTCTATTCCAAAAAGGGGGAGGCAGGAGTAACCAGAGAAACCCTATGATCTATTTGACACATAAATGGGTGTAGATGACTAACTAGTTGTCCGTCGTCATTGGAGTCATCGCCGGAGTGGTCGTCAGAGTCGTTGCTGGAGTGTTTGTCGGAGTCGATGTGGAACTCCGCCTCCGGTTGTGGAAGCTCGACACCGTCGATGATATCAGGGTGCAGCGATAACTCGTCGGCGGTGATAGCAACCTCTGTCTCCATCTCCACGTCATGCTCCAGCGCTTTAGCAGCCCAGGCGTCGTCACTCCCTCCGATGGGGCGCTTCGGCGGCATCCTCAGACACTAACGGCTTTGAGGACTGAGATCGGCATCGAGGATGCAAGTGGAGAGGGAGGATTGTGTGTGTGGGAATGATGGGAGGTGCGGCCGCTTGGGCGGACCATTAATATGGAGTAGTGGGAGTTGTGGGAGAGAGGCGGGCGGCGGTCAAACCGATGGCTCGCATCCCGGTGAGCCTGCGCACCGGACTGCTGGCATGCCTACCAAAGTTTCACACAGCTACTTCCATGCCTCCCGATGACACTACGCAGCGAGCACGCCTCCGTCAATTCACACACCTGCACGCACGCCTCCCCGTCTGCCTGCGGCGGACTGCACGCATGCGTCCCGTCAACTCATGCCTGCTCGCACGGCACACGGGTCGCGCGGCAGCACGTATATTTCTTTTCTATTTGGATATTGGTTCCCAATTATTAATAATCTCCTGTCTGTAATTAGATAGAGATTACATCAAAACTGGTCTCAAATTTGACAAAAAAGTACAATGCCCCTTTGTATTGGTGTCCATATGACAACACGATAAGTTTCATGAACTTCAAATAAGTTTTGGAAGTGCTAGAATTTAAAAATCAAGATTCTCAATGTTTGGAATTTGTTGCATGGGGAGTAAACATGCACCTAATGAGACACATGTGTTTTTTCAATCCATTTAGGTGCACTATCACATGTGCATGTAGCTCAAATTTGATTTTTGCACGTTATAGCCATAGAAAATCAATCAATTAATGTACTAAAAAGTCTTAATGATCTCTGTGATTTTTTTCAAATTAAAACGTCCCTCCTTTGGTAGCATATATGTTTACCATGGGACAATTAATTTAACATGCATCATAGTTGCGGTGGATTCGCGGTGTGTGTGTGGGTGTGTGCTGGGGGTGGCGGGTGGCTCGCAGTATACTACGAGTTGTGAGCCACCACGTGGGTTGGCTGTTTTGTTAACCAGGCCGGTGCCACATCAGAGTCATGAAATCGTTATTTAAAACATTACACAACCCTTTCATACATACATGTTTTGGCCACATACAGTCGATGGTTGTCCTACACGACACTCAATACTCACGTGTGCCGCTTTCTGTGGGCCCGAGAGGTCGTCGTCCATCACTTTGACGAACAGCCAGCAGTGAGGTTAATTTGACCAGCAAGGTAGAATCTTTTTTGTTTGTGTTATGGGGGGTTATAGTACGCATCGAAGAGGTGGGAGGGGACTAGCATATATACTATACGTACGCGTCCATGAACAAGTACACCTCACTCAGTGTCGAGACTTTTTGGTTTCTAAGGCACGTGCGACATCAAAATTGTGAAATTGGCTATTCAAACATCACACAACACCTTTTTGGGCCACATGCATATCCTAGCTACGGCACTCACGTGTGACGCTTCCATCTGTGGCCCACGAGGCCATCGTCGATGCATGCATGCATCACTTTGACCTACATAAGGATATGTTAATTAATTTCACCATCAATGAGGATTATTTTGGGTTGTACATATATTACGGTAGGAGCATATAGTAAGCGGTGAAGAGGGGGAAGGGGACAATCACATGTAGCACGCTTGATGAACCTCGCTCGGTGTGGGTGCATGGTTTGCGGTTTGAGGCATGTGGAACATCAAAGTTGTGCTTTTTGTGTATTCAACATATATATGTTTGGCCCACATGCAAAGCGGTGGTGGTTGTCCTCTCGCACCCACTTAAGCGGTTAGCAGCGATATCGATGCTTTCCATCTGTGGGCCTACTTGGTCCATCATTACTTTTTGTCTGACAACAAAAGAGGTTAATTTGACTTAGGAGGGGATTACTATTTTCTCTTTGGGATGACATGCATGATAGTTTGAGCACACACACATGCATGTGTACGCATGAATCCCTCCCATCGAGTCGAACTGGCTAGTACAATGACACATCATGAACGGATCTCGCTCTGTGTGGGGAGCTAGTGTATGATTTTTGATGCACATGCCACATCAATGTTGTGTATTCAAACATGCATGCACGCATCACCTCCATACATATGCATCTAGTGGTTGCCTTCTAACAGTACACTCCCTCACGTGGTTACCCGTGACAAGCCTATATATTTTTGGGCCCGCGTGGACATCCATGATCTCCTTGACCAACAACAAGATATGTTACCATGGCGGATTCTTCATTTCATGTTATCATAATATAGGTCATGTTGAGATTCAGACCTTAAGTTTGAGCGCATATACTATGCATGCATGCATGCATGAATCCCCGTCGTTGGCTTGATATGTGGTGTAACATACATATGCATCGTCAACCTAACCCTCACTCAGTGTGGGGATTTCTTGTTCGAAATCACGGTGCCACATCAAAGTTGTTCTTCCATTGTTACTCAAAAACACACCTCTCCATACATATGTTTGGGCCACACGCGTGTAGTGGTTGTCTTCGGGGACTAGATACTTGCATGCTTATTGGCGAGCTAGCCCATCTCCGGGGTCGCATGGACGGCCATCACTTTGACCAACTACAAGAGAGAGGTTGTATGACCAAGGTGGATTAGTCTTGGTCCGCCTTACGTTCCATCTTGGTGAGATATGCTTCTCTGGCCCACCGACTGAAAGTGTGTGTGTGCGGGGGGGGGGGGGGTTGCTACTTCGCACTTTGCTAGGTGAACCTCGGTTGGGGGCATGCATTCATAGCTTAGGATTCCCTTCATGGCGACACGAGGGGGGGCTGCTAGCTACTTTGCACTTTGCTAGGTGAACCTTGGTTGGGGGAGAGGGGGCATGCATTCATAGCTTAGGATTCCCTTCGTGCTGACACGAAGGGGGGCTGCTAGCTACTTCGCACTTTGCTAGGTCAACCTCGGTTGGTGGGGGGGCATGCATTCATAGCTTAGGCTTCACTTTGTCCCGACACGAGGGAGGGGGGCTGCTAGCTACTTCACACTTTGCTAGGTGAACCTCGGTTGGGGGGGCATGCATTCATAGCCTAGGAATCACTTCCTTCCGACACGAGGGAGGGGGTCGCTAGCTACTTCGCACTTTGCTAGGGTGAACCTCGGTTTGGGGGGCATGCATTCATAGCTTAGGATTCCCTTCGTGCCGACACGAGGGAGGGGGGCTGCTAGCTACTTCGCACTTTGATAGGTGAATGGACTTCGGTTGGTGGGGCATGCATTCATAGCTTAGGATTCCCTTCGTGCCGACACGAGGGTGGGGGCTGCTAGCTACTTCACACTTTGCTAGGGTGAACCTCGGTTGGGGGGCATGCATTCATAGCTTAGGATTCCCTTCGTGCCGACACGAGGGAGGGGGGCTGCTAGCTACTTCGCACTTTGATAGGTGAATGGACTTCGGTTGGTGGGGCATGCATTTATAGCTTAGGATTCCTTCCGTGCCGACACGAGGGAGGAGGGGGGCTGCTAGCTAGTTCACACTTTGTTTGGTGAACGTCGGTTGGGGGGGAGGTGCATGCATTTATAGCTTAGGATTCCCTTTGCGCCGACATGAGGGGGGGTGGGGGAAAGCAATATCATGCGCTTTGCGAGATAGGTGACACATCGAAGTTTCATTTGGTATTTGAAAATCAAAGCACCCTTTTGATACATAAATTTGGTCCACATGCAAGTGTGTTCATGTTCTGACCCTCTCCCGTGTCATTTCTCGCTAAATTTATGAACATTAGACAAGTCGGATGATGCAATAGACACGGTTCACTCAAACTAACCATCTGCCACGCCGGTGCCCTTGTCACACACACATCCGCATAGTACATTGGGCTCCACGAGGCTCCCTCTCTCAAAAATATATGCCCGCCTCGAGGGTTTTTCTATTTCATAACATATGGTTGTTATCTCCGGACCGTGTGCGATGTTTCTTGTTCTCAATCATGCCTGCATCCCTAGAAAATATCTACCCGCCTCGAGGGTTTTTCTGTTTCATAACACACGGTTGTTATCTCTAGACTGTGTGCGATGTTTCTTGTTCCCAATCCCGCCTGCATCCCTAGAAAATAGCTGCCCGCCTCGAGGGTTTTTATGTTTCATAACACACGATTGATATCTCCGGACTGTGTGCGATGCACTATCATCAAAATTTTCAATAGCCCAGCATTTCACTCCCGCGTTTGACTCCCGCGTAGTAAAATATTCAGTACCCGCGTCATTTCCTCAAACACCCCGTGCCCCCTCCACACACACACACACCAAAACCTTCTCGGGCGTGCACACACCCACACACACACCACTTCTGTCGCTCGAAACCCTAGTAATGTCCCCGCCACCGCCGCCGCCGCCGCCGCAAGGCCTCAATGGTAAACATCTGTCGGCTTGCCCATGCAGCTTACCCACCGATCTCCATACATTGGCTGCCCTGAGTTTCTTAAATGACGCCTGCCAAATGCCCCTTTCCCACAGATCCCCATCCCCATCCCCATCCCACACTCCAGAGCGTCACAACCTAAGCCCGTCTATGCTTCCCGTGGAGCTCGAGGAGCGACTGGCCCAAAAGAGGTGTATAGCAGTATCTTTGCCCGACGTCGCCGAGGAAGCTGACGACCATAACTAGCGGCAGTCACTCAAGAAGCGGGCTAGAGTATGCGGGCATGTCTCGACCGCTGGTATGACATCGAGGTCATCGACAGCGACGACCTGAGGCAGGCTATGCCACTGGTTAAGAGGCCCACCCCAACTCCTCGAGTTCAACCGCCGTCGATCTCATCCATGGCCCCGCCGCTGATGTCCTCTCGCTCGTTGTCAACTATTTGCCATTCTACATCGCTATCTAGCCCCTTTTGTCATTTCTGACGTTTTATGATGCTAGCTTGGGATCCACAGCTTCCAAGTTATACCTCATCGATGGCGACCATGAGGAGGGCACCCTCTCCGGCTCTTCCAAGGGGAAGGAGCCCATATGCTCTTCCAAGGGGAAAGCGCCCGTCTGCGACATCAGGGAGGGAACCGTATAGCCGTGCTCTTACAAGGGGAAGGAGCCCATCTGCGACAACATGCAGCGCATCCAGGGTCCGTGGTCTTCCCATGGGAATGAGCCCATCTGTGACAAGTGAGGAAACCGATGATTTGTTTTGTTGTGCCTCTTCACAAGGGGAAACCCATGATTTATTTTTGTCAAGTCCCTTTTGTAGTGTAGTGAGAATATGTCCATTTTAATTGCTATATCTGGTTGTTTGCAATATGCCTTGTTTATTTCAGTTGTTCACAATGTGATGCTCTATATGTGCAATTATTTACTGTGCAGTACATTTAATCAATCCAGTTTTAAACATACCGATAGGAATGCATATATTTGCTGGATGTTAATCCTGTTATAGCTAGCACATGCCTCTTTTAAAGTTTTTTGATTGTTCAGTGGGTTGTAGTTAGAATATGACCAGTTTCAAATGCTATCTTTGGTTGTTCGTAGTATGCCTTGTTTATTCCAGTTATTCACAATGTGATGTTCTATATGTGCAAGTATGAACTGTGCAGTTCAATTTTATCAGTACCAGTTTCAACAATACCACTATGAATGACTACATTTGGTTGCTGCATTTTGTAGTTAACACGCCTTTCCAATTTTATTTAACAATAACCAGTGTACATAGACCTGCACAATACCAGTTTGAATGACTATGTTTTCTCGTTGTTAAATGTTAGGCCTGTTGCAGTTAGCACACCTTTCCACTTACTTTGCTTTACTAGCATGCTTAAACCTGCACACTGAAGCTATCTTTTGAAGATTATTTTGTGTGTCATTGATAATTTTGGTTGATGTTTAGCCTGTTGTGCTTAACATGCTTCTCGGTACCTACACAGGACAATTTTGGGAACAACTGTTGTTTTCCATCGGGGTTAGTTTCATCCCATGGCTTATATCCACTCACTATTCAGGATATCGGTAGGTGGTACCATATAGGCCGGCGGCTGATAAGGGACAAATCGGTGAATCGGACTTTTAACTGAATATTTCTGCAACCCATTTATCGTTAGGTTAACTAGGGCAATATGTAATATATCTGAGGCTACATAGCAACATGCACTGTACATAATGTCTAAATATGCAATTCTATGCTACATAGCAACAAGGAAGAGTGTTACATTAATGTTCTAATGATGTCTAGATATACGTAGAAGAGCAGCAGCACAAACAACAACAACAACACAACCCTGTTTGGATACTCAAATTAGCTAGAGGCTAGAGTTAGTTTATAGCTCATGACTAACCCTGAACTAACTCCATCCAAAGAGTTGTTTGGATGGCAGGGTTAGATTGACAATAAATGCACTAGAAGAACTAGCTGCAATTAGCACCTCTTGGGTTGGATAGTTTTTTTGGGTGGGTTATAGACACAACTAGCTCAAACTAGCCCTCGTGTTTAGATGTACTTTAGGGTTATTTGAGCCCGAACTAGCTCAAACTAACTGTAACCCATGGATACAACAATAGTTAATCAGTCGATAATTTGTAAGAATGTACTAAACTCCTTCCGGCCCATAATATAATATGTTAATTCATCTAATATGTGAGTATATTGGAATTTATAAGATACTCCCTCCATTCCTAAATATTTGTCTTTTTAGAGATTTCAAATGGACTACCACATACGGATGTATATAGACATATTATAAAAGAGTGTTGTAGTATATCACTGTGCAATTGCTATTCAGCTTCTAATATTAACTTGGTGCTTTTAGGTAGATATGTCATTGGTAAAGACCCGCGCTTTGACACTTTCTGTGTATGGGGCAAAGAGATATCGATGAACCAGCATCAAGTGAGGAGGCTGATAAAGATTGTTAGTAAAATGGGTCAAAAGATGGCAATTAAACTATTTGTTTGCACTTTATCCAAGACAACAACGAACTGCAGGATGGTAAGTAAGAACTCTGCACCCTTCTTTTTACTTCCCATGATGAGTTGTGTTAGATGGCAATGTCTGAATCTTTTTTCTTTACAGTGGTTGCCAAAGCAGCTTACTCAAGATTACCTCTCAAACTATATGATTGGTGGGCATGCAAAGGTTAAATTATTTCTACCAGAACACGATGATTATCTAGATGTTTTCTTGAAGACCGTGTAGGATGGGTGGTCGGCCATCACAAGGGGTTGGACTAGAGTCGTGTGTGCCTTCTGCATGGAGGAGGGCACAATATGGGCATTTCGCTTCACCTTGTTCAGCAACCAGAATGTATTTCGCCTCTTTCTTTACCGTCTTTAATAGTACAAGTATTAAACTGTGGTTCATCATTCTTTATTTGGTTCTTATGTAATTCTTGAACATATGTACCTATGAATCGAACAATGCATTGGTTGTTTGAACCTGATGGATATGAATAAAGCTGTAGCATATATTCAAATTCAAATCCAAATCCAAATCCTAATCCGGTACAATTTGAAAAAGCAGCAATTAAATTATGGTGAAATTACGCTCTCCAGGTTGGTACAGCACACACGGTTGGTAAAACACAAACATTCGCGATATGCACCATAATCCGAGATGGTTCACAGAGAGGAAATGTGTCCAAGCATGCACACAGTTGCCGTTTGCAAAGCGTGTGCGATGTTAGACAATTTCACAAATGGTGCGGGCAAACTAAACGTTTGTGTTAGTTGCCTTATCGTACACGATTCGCAACCATGAATTGTTTCTGATGAAGTATGCACCATAAACGTTGCACCATAGAATAGTGTGTGCGATAGTTGTCGTGTACGACGATGTTACGACGGTCCGACATTTCGTAGTCATGTCCGACACTCGTATGACGATTAGTTAATCTTCTTAATAGTGAAATTTTTGTGATGGGCCGCGCATCATACATGTTCTATATAGTGAAGCGTTTGTGACGGGCCACACATCATAAACGTAGCAGCACAGAATACCGACTGCGATGGCAATGCGAGCAGAAACGAGTAGGAGTACTGTAGGGGCCCTATCCCCGACGGTTTTTTCGTCATGTGGGAAGGAACCCCGTATTGCCCACACTCACTTGGCGACGGTTCCAAATGTCGTCGCAGAAAGGGATTTTGGTGCTTCAAATTTCTTGGTTCTCCAGTCTCTGATTTAGATGGTGCTTCAATCTTGATCTTGTGCCTGTGCACAGTTGGTCAACAGACCCATGGTTTGTTGCACCAACAATCAACGTCCGGTTTTTCCTCTCTGCCACACCATTTTGTTGAGGGGTATAGGGTGTGGCATATTTGTGCTTGATCCCCTCATCACTAAGAAACTCATCCAAGGTGTAGTTCTTGAAATCGATGTCCTTGTCACTTCTAATCATCAATATCTTTGCTTCATGTTGACATTGAGCTTCATTAGAAAAGTTGATGACGGTTTGTTGGGTCTCACTCTTCCTCTTGAAGAATTACACCCAATTAAATCTTGAGTAATCATCCACAATTACCAAGCAATACTTTCTTACCGCAAGACTATCAAAGGATGGAGAAGAAAAGAGATCCATGTGAAGGAGCTCCAGTGGCCTCTAAGTGTAGATGATAGTCATGAGTCGGTGAGCCGTCTCATGCAAGTTTCCTTCAATACAAGCACTAGAAGCATGCTCTTTGGAAAAACTCACATTTGTTAGTCCAAGAAAGTGGTCCCCTTTGAGAATACTTTACAATGATCTCATATTGACATGGGCTAGTCGGTGATGCCAGCGCCATCCCGCATAAACTTTATCCATTAGGCATGTCGCGGTCTTAGTGGGTCTGTCTGATAAGTTAACCATATAGAGACCATTCTCGACATGCCCAACGAAGGCCACTTTAAGAGTCTTGTTCCACAAAAGGGCCACGGTATCAAGATCAAAGAATGTTGCAAAGCCCGTGAGTGCAATTTTACGAACGAAAAGTAAATTGTATGCAAGGACTCAACATAAGCATGACCTTCTTAATAGATAAATCTTCAGAGTGACCACCTTGCCAAGTCCCAATACCTTATATGTTGAAGCATCGCCGAGTTGGACATTTGTGGCCACATATGGAATAGGTTGAACGTCCACCACCAAGTCCTTGCTTCTGGTGAAATGATTTCTTGCTCCACTATAGAGCAACCACGACACCCCATAGGAAGCAAATTCCTACAATAAATTAATGCTTGAATTTAGGTACCCATTTTTGAATGGGTCCTTTGATCTTAGTAACAAGGGTCCTAGGAACCCAAATATACCATTCAATGTAGTCATAAACATGTCCATCACTAGCACGGCATAAAACATATGAGGGGTTAAAGTCGTTGGCTTTGTTGGACGGGATGGTTTTGCTCTTCTTAGGATTACCACCCACTTCCTTGTCCTTATTCGTCTCATGATCACCCTCACACCTCCTTGATAAAGGCTTCCTTAAATAGGAGAGGTCACTTGGCCTTGTTCTTCCTCTTCTTCTACTTTGACTTGGGTACAAACCCAAGTCCTTCCTTTCCCACAACCTCATTTTGATTGCTCAAAAGGTCATATAGGTTCTTCTCGCCTTGTATGCACGTCACAAGGCCCTTCTCAAGTTGCTCTTTAAACTTGGCTTTCTCTTCCACAAGATGCACATGCTCATAACAAGGGATAGTAGCATGGTAATTATAAATTAAAACAAACGGAGGATACGTGGAAATCTCCTTGGCTAGTTCCACTTGGAGTTGATCATGAGACTCCTTGAGAGAGGCATGATGTAACGCCCCGAGTCTGATGCGCCAGGTGTATTCCAGTTATTCTCTGCCATGTTGCCATGTCATCATGTGCATCTCATTTGCATTCATGTTTGTCTCTTCCATCCGGTCATTTTCCCCGCTATCTGTTTCGGAATCCGACACTCTCACATGCACCTGTAGCACCTTCCAGATCTTGTTTTGTGAGCGGGAGAAAAACATTCTTGGAATCGGCCGAGATTTGTCGGGTGGTCTTGGTACATCACCGGTAGATCGCCTGTCAAATTTCGTTCCATTTGGAGGTCGATTGATGCCCCAACGGTTAGTCGCGTTAACCAATGCCCTCCTTCTCTTTGCAGCCCAACACCCCTCAACAGCCCACTAGTCCATCTAAACCCCCTCCATTTTCTCCGTCGTTGGATCACGATCGTGTGGGCGAAAACCACACCTCAATAGCCCTCTCCTAGCTTCCTCTACCTATAAAAACACCCCCCCCCTCGGAAATTTGCTGGCAAACCCAAGCCTTCCTCTTCCTCTGCGCCTCGGACATGTCCAGTCCGCCGCCAGACATATCCGCCACCGTCCCCGACCAATCATGGAGTGCCGTATTTCCCCCGCAGCTGTCCACGTGGTTTCGGCCTGCCGATCCCATAGCGGGCCCATGCGAGCCCAACCACGCCGGTGAGGGAGTCCTGGATTAGGGGGTCCTCGGACTGCCGGACTATATACTTTCGCCGGACTGTTGGACTATGAAGATACAAGATTGAAGACTTCGTCCTGTGTCCGGGTGGGACTCTCCTATGTGTGGAAGGCAATCTTGGCAATTTGAATATGTAGATCTCCTCCCTTGTAACCGACTCTGTGTAACCCTAGCCCCCTCCGGTGTCTATATAAACTAGAGGATTTAGTCCGTAGAACAACGATCATAACCATAGGCTAGCTTCTAGGGTTTAGCCTCTATGATCTCATGGCAGATCAACTCTTGTAATACTCATATCATCAAGATCAATCAAGAAGGAAGTAGGGTATTACCTCCATCGAGAGGCCCCGAACCTGGGTAAACATTGTGTCCCCCGCCTCCTGTTACCATCCGCCTTAGACGCACAGTTCGGGACCCCCTACCCGAGATCCACCGGTTTTGACACCGACATTGGTGCTTTCATTGAGAGTTCCACTTTGTCGTCAGCATAAGGCTTGATGGCTCCTTCGATCATCGGGGACGATGCGATCCAGGGTGAGGTTTTTCTCCGCGGACAGATCATCGTATTCGGCAGCTTCGCACTGCGGGCCAACTCGCTTGGCCATCTGGAGCAGATCGAGAGCTACACCCCTGGCCGTCAGGTCAGGTTCGGAAACTTAAACTATACTATCGACATCCGCGGAGACTTGATCTTCGACGGATTCGAGCCCGTGTCAGGTGCGCCGCACAGCCACGACGAGCATTACCTAGCTTTGCCCCCGGACAGTGTTCGGGATCACACCTGCGGCAACTCCGGGCCTTGATCCAGAACGGATTGCGCCATTCAAGGATGGGTGGATGGACCCCGCCACGGAGGCCGCACACTCAGCGGCGATAGAACCGAATACTAACTTCACCTCCTACGAGACCTGTGTTGCCGGATCCTTCGATTCGTCCCCAGCCACGGGCTCCGAAGTGCCTGCATCCGTCCCTATCGAATCTGATTGGGCGCCGGTCATGGAGTTTACCTCCGCGGATATCTTTCAGCACTCGCCCTTAGGCGATGTGATAAATTCATTAAGGTCTCTCTCCCTGTCAGAAGGTCTTTGGCCGAGCTATGTCCGGCTTGAGTGGGAAGCGGACGACGAAGAAATCCGTTCCCCACCCAGCACCCACTTAAGAGCCACTGTCGACGACTTCACCGACATGCTTGATTTCGGCTCCGAAGACATCGACGGTATGGACGACGATGTAGGAGAATAATAGGAACCACCGCCCACAGGGCGCTGGACAGCCACTTCATCACACGATATATACATGGTGGATACACCCAAACAAAACAATGACGAGGAACGGAAGGATGCAGCGAAGGATAATCCCCTCGAGAAGCAACCAAAACGATGACGTAGGAGCCGCACCAAATCCCACCTTGGCAAAAACAGCGGTAACAGCGCAAGAAAGAATAATACCCCGGTCAACTCCAAAGCAAATGACGACAACATGGACCCAACGACAGAGCAGGATGAACCGGCGGATGGAGAACATAGTATGGAGCCGCTGTACGATCACGGCGACGCCGAGGGTAAAGCTCACCAACCTGTCTCTGGAGAGGAGAACAGTCCAGACGATGATGCACACATCATCCCGGAAAGGCACTTGGAGCAAGAGGACCTCCACGGAAGGCTTATTGCCACTGCGAGGAGTCTGAAAAAGCAGAAACAAAGGCTTAAGGCCACGCAAAATACAATCAACAGTAGATGGAACAAAGTGCTCGACACTAAAGAAAAGTACGGTGGTAGCCGCCACACAAAGAGCTATCCAAAGCGCAAGCTGCTGCCTGAATTCGATGATGAGGCTTTAGAGCATATACAGCCGAAAAACAAAACGACCGATCAGCCGGATCGACCACCCCGTGGCCGCGATAGGGTGGCTAACGATGTCGCACATAAGTCAGCACACGATTTACGTGAGGACTTGCACCAAAAAGCCGGTATGACCAGGTCCATCTACCGATCTAGGAAGCGCGCTCCGGCACAGAATCAAAACCGAACACTACAATCGTCAGAATGCCATGACACATCCAATACAGGGGTGCCGCGCACCCCATATGCTTCATCGATGAGGTCCTGGATCACGAATTTCCAGAAGGATTCAAACCCTTGAACATAGAGGCATACGACGGAACGACAGACCCTAGGGTCTGGATTGATGATTTTATCCTTCATATCCACATGGCTCGCGGAGATGATCTCCACGCCATCAAACACTTGCCCCTCAACTTGAAAGGACCAACTCGGCACTAGTTGAATAGCCAACCCGAAAACTCAATCAGAAGTTGGGAACAACTTGAGGATGCTTTTAGGGCTAATTTTCAAGGGACCTATGTCCGACCTTCGGATGCAGACGATTTAAGTCATATAATTCAACAGCCCGGAGAGTCAGCCCGAAAGCTTTGGAAGAGATTCCTCACTAAGAAGAATAAAATTGTTGACTGCCTGGACGCCGAAGCCTTAGCGGCTTTCAAATACAGTGTTCGGGACGAATGGCTCAGCAGACACCTCGGCCAGGAAAAACCGAGGACAATGGCAGCCCTAACAAGCCTTATGACCCGCTTTTGCGCGGGTGAAGATAGTTGGTTGGCCCGTAGCGGCACCAGTGACCCAGGCACATCCAAAGTCAGGGATGGCAATGGAAAACCACGATGCAATAAAAGCAAGCGTCGAAACAATGAAGACAACCCAGACAACACGGCGGTAAACGCCGGATTCAGGGGCTCTCAACCCGGTCAACGGAAAAAGCCATTCAAAGGCAGCAGAGATGGACCATCTAGCCTAAACAAGATTCTAGACAGATTATGTCAGATTCATGGCACCTCCGACAAACCAGCAAATCACACCAACAGAGATTGCTGGGTCTTCAAGCAGGTCGACAAGCTAAACGCCGAACACAAGGGGAGGGAGACACCAAGTGAAGACGAGGATGAGCCTCGCTAGCAAAACACTAGTGGACAGAAAAAATTCCCACCAGAGGTCAAAATAGTGAACATGATTCACGTAACGAAGAGGAGGAGCAAACACACACTCCGAGACGAATGCATCGTGGAGCCCGTCACCCCCAAGTTCAACCCTTGGTCGGCCTGCCCGATCACCTTTGATTACAGGGATCACACGACTAGTATCTGGCACGGAGGATTGGCTGCCTTGGTACTAGACCCTATAATTGACGGATACCATACCACTCGAGTCCTTATGGACAGCGGCGGTAGTGTTAATCTGATATATCAGGACACAGTCCGCAAAATGAGGATAGACCCGACAAGAATCAGCCAAAGGAATACTACCTTTAAATGAGTAATGCCAGGCCCAGAGGCCCGCTACACGGGAGGTTGTATTCGGTTCTTACGACAACTTCCGAATTGACAAGTTAACCTTCGACATCGCTCCATTCCGAAGCGGCTATCAAGCACTACTCGGAAGAACGGCCTTCGCTCGTTTTAATGCAATATCGCATTACGCTTATCTTAAGCTGAAGATGCCCAGTCCATGTGGCATCATCATAGTTAGCGGAAACATAGAGCATTCCTTACGTGCGGAAGAATGTGTGGCGGCTTTAGCAGTCGAACACTAAATGGCCTCTCCAACCAAAATAAATGGTCGGTCGTCAAGACCGTGGACACGGCTAGACGAGACCGGCGCACCACAAGCTGTAACAGCTCAGATAAACCTAAGACTGGGTCGATGGATATATCCCCATATGCGGTGCTAGGGGCTTCCCACATGTAAAAAGGGCTACAATTCGGCTTGACCTTATTTAGATTGAATTTTAATGGTTATTACGAATAACCAATTTTTCACACGAAAACTTTCACCTGGGCTTTTCTCTCTTACAGATGATCATCGTGCTACACCCTTCCAGGATACGGCACAACAGAGACACAGGCGCAGATGTGCAGCAGTGCCCCATTCAAAGGTTTCTTTTTAGATTAAGACCCTGTGTAAACCTTCTTTACTGTCTCTTGTTGCTTCACACCCTCGAGATACTCAAACATAACCAAGAGGGATGCTGGTGTTATTGGCATTTCCTCACGTCAGACTAATGCACGTACCTAGAAATTCAGGGCTTATTATCGAGGGCGTTACTCAGCCCAGTACACGTTTTAAAGACCGAATACCTTAGGGAGTGTTCGGTGTCGTGAGTTTGGCCTTGTATGCATCAGCTCCGAATCATGTCTTTGGTCAATAGTTGGGTTTGCCCGGCTCCCATGTTTTGCTACCTTACGTTCCGCTCTATCGGCTAAGGTGGCACCGGGAGAACTACTGCGATTGTGCCCTAGTTCATCTGGATGAGCACCTCAGTAGAGAAAGTCGAAAAATGACTGTCATGATAAAGCGCGAGACTGGTCAACCACTCGAGGACTTAGCGGAATCTTCGCGATTCCTCCGCATTAACAAAGGACCGGTCTCCCGGTGATGTATGTACGTGCACCGTATTCGGATAAGCGCGGAAGTACCAGGGGCTATATAGTAGCCCCACTGTCAAACTCCTATGACTAAGTGAAAGTGTTAAAGCAATATAGTCCGATTGCCTTGTTCGCCGCGCTACCACCTCCTTAATGGACCAAGACATTGGATCAAGTGTGAATATGCGCTTTTCCAAACACCCCTGCATTATATGTGTGGGGGCTGAAGCCGACGGCTGCAAACTTTTAGGTTATATACATACATAAAACGGCCGCACAGGAGGCATCATAATACTTTCAGGCAAAAGTATAAACACAACCTTTATAATCCAAATAGCATTGTTTTTACAATTGGGATACATGTCACTCGAACATGATACTCTTCGAGCACTGAGCCTCTATTAAACGAGCGCCTTCTAGGACTTCTACAAAATAGTGCTCGGCCGAGCCCTACTCTACGGCCGGACCCCGGGTTGCAATAGCGGTGGAATCCATCTCTTCCCAGTATGTCTTAACACGGGCAAGAGCCATCCGCGCACCCTCTATGCACGCCGACCACTTTACAGCATCGATAAGCGGCACAACACCAAGGAATCGTTGCACTAATCCAAAATGACTATTCGGCCTTGGTCCTTCCGGACAAACATGATCCATGACAGACCTCATGGCAAGTTCGGACAACCTATGGAGCTCAGCCCACTCAGCCATTTTCTCATTTAACTACGACCAGAACAACTTTTCCACTTCATGATCTTTGAAAAACTCAGTCGTATTAGCAGCACTCGTTGCCAAGTCCAAGTACGCGTCTGCAGAACTCCATAATTGATCCAGAGGGGCATACTTCGGATCTCCAAACTTCATCCGCAACAAAAAGGGCTTCCTAGCCATGATATCTCTGGCTTGACGAAGCTCCTCCTTTGCCGCTCTGATTTTAGAGCGGGTTTCCTTGGTTGCTACGATGGCTTTCTTCAGGTCCGCCGCTTTCACCTGGCTTTCCTTTCAATAAGCTCAAATCGGTCGGCGGCATCCTTCAGCTCAACGGCCATCTTGGCTATTTTATCTTCGCTTTGGCAATGAGTAGCTCCTTCGGCTCTTAACTCTTCGTCCGCCTTGAAGGCGGCCTCATCACTCCTCCTAGTTTGTTCCTTGACTCGGGCAAGTTCCGCCCGAAGGGCATGTTATAGATACCAGCATCATGCTCCACTTAATTTCTGTTGACCACCAGAGAATACATACCCTGTGCCTCGTCCAGCCGCTTGTTCACAAGCACGATGTCGGCATCTGCCGTATCAAGTTGCCGCCTCAGTCCGGCAAACTCAGCAGTCCGGCCAGCCAACGGACCTTCAGCCGCCTGCACCTGAAAATAGCGCGATCATTACCTGGGACTATGATCCTCTGTTTGCCGCCTCTGGACAGCAACCAGAGTCTCAGGGGCTACTATCTATATAGAGCACACCTAGCACGTGCGGTACCATGAAAACATTTATATATTAGTTTGCGTACCTCAAAACCTCTTAGGAGGCTCGTAAAAGCTTCATGCAACCCACTTCTGGCGGATGAGATTCTCTCAACCACGGTACCCATTAAAGTACGATGCTCCTCTGAGATAGCCGCTTGCTCCAAAAGACCCATCAGTACGTCTGGTTGTGCACCGGACAATCCCAGACTCTTTCTGTTGCTCTCCTTAGGAGCCGAATCATCCGGACTTCGGGTGGCCGAAGGGTTACCTTCTGGCCTCGGCGGATCCCGAGAAATCCTCCGTGATGACACCTCAGGGTCATCTGCCCAGGAGGCAGGGAGACAGGGGGAGGCGTTTCGCTCTCCATCATCTCCGTAAGAAGATCCCCCGAAGACAAACTCTGTTGAGAAGGGCTACGAGCCGGACTGCAAGATATATGTCTTGGTCATTGTCCTCGGAGATAAAGAAGGATATATTTACCAAAAGTACTCTTGATTCACTTACAGCTCGGTGCAGGGCTGGCCCCCTTGCGGGCACTATGCGGTAAGGACGCCTTCCGGGACAGGGCCCCCTGGCGAAGGTTTCTTCCCTTGTTTGGAAACCTTCGCTTCCAAGTCTTTAGAGGCGGTCCTTTTCCTTCCTTGGGGAGAGGGGATTCTAGATTCTTCTTCTCGATTATCCTCCTTCGCGGAGACACTAATTCCCCCGGTTTGGATGAGTGATGCGTGAGGCCCGATTTTGGCTTCTTTATTCCTCACTTTATCTTCCCCTAATGGCACTTGATAAAGTGCGTGCTCAAGCATCCTGGCTAATACAGGATCCGATGAGCCTTCGGGAAGGGGGGCCGAACACCTGATCGTCTTCGCCTTTCTTATCCAGTCCTGGCCAAGATCGATTTTTTCAGAATGATGTTGTGACAAATAAAAACACAGCATGTTCGGCCGCGGAATTACTTACTTGGGTATCTGGACGGTTGTAGTTGAGACCCGCATCCTCGGTTGTGTCCGAACACTTTATGCGTGATCCGAAGAACAATCCATACATCTCTTCAAGCGTCACGCCGAAGAACTACTGAATAGTTCGGGGTCCTTCCGGGTTGAACTCCCACATACGGAGAGATCGATGTTGGCATGGCAGGACCCGACGAACTAGCATGACTTGCATTACCTTGACAAGGCTGACATCTCTCTTGAGGAGATCTCGGATGCGACTCTACAATGTCGGCACGTCATTAACTGGCCCCCAATCCAGCCCCTTGTTGACCCATGACGCCAGTTGTGGCGGGGGGCCCGAACGGAAGGCGGGGGTAGCTACCCACTTAGTACTTCGGGGTGCTGTGATGTAAAACCACTCCCACTGCCATAAGTTGGACACCTCCGGGAAGGAATCCTTTGGCCATGGAGCATGGGCGCCTTTGCTTATTATGGCACCTCTGCATTCTGCGTGTCGCCCATCGATCATCTTCGGCTTCACATTGAAGGTCTTGAGCCATAAGCTAAAGTGTGGGTGATGCGAAGGAAGGCCTCGCACACGACGATAAACGACGAGATGTGAAGGATGGAGTCTGGGGCTAGATTGTGGAAATCAAGCCCGTAATAGAACATAAGCCCTCTAACAAAGGGATCAAGACTAAAGCGTAGCCCTAGGAGGATGTGGGAAACAATAACGACACTCTCATTGGGTTCGGGAGTGGGGATGACCTGCCCTTGAGCAGGTAGCCTGTGCGAGATTTCGGCGGTCAGATACCTGGCTTCTCTTAGCTTCTTGATGTCCTCCTCTGTGACATAAGAGGCCATCCACCGACCTTGAAGGTTGGATCCAGACATGTTGAAGGTCTGAAACGCTTAGCCTGAGCCTTGGGTGTTGGAACTCGAGGTGGGGGAGGGGAAGGATCGAGCGCGAGAAGAAAAGGACAGTCCTTGGCCCCTTTATAAAGCGGATGAATATCAAGTGTCCTCCGCGTGGCCGTTCGGAACTTGACTAAAATCAAGGAGTCATACCAGAAGGCGCGATTGGGTTACCCACACGCGTATTGATGAGAATCCCGTGATAAGGGGACACGTTGTCTGCTTCGACAAGACGTGCCAAGAAAACCGCCTCGCAATATGTGTAGTAGATGGTTGAGAAAAATGGTTCGAATAATGACCGGGCCAGGGCGTGATGTCACGCTATGAAAGTTGTCAGCAGATTAGATTTGTGCAAATATTATACTCTCTGCGGTAGTATGTGGAATTTGTTTTGCAGAGCCGGACACACTATCCTTGTGTTCGAAATCTTATAGGGAGTATTCGAAGGAGGAACCCGCCTTGCAATGCCGAAGACAATCTGCGCGTGGACTCATCGTCATTGAAGCCTGGTTCAGGGGCTACTGAGGGAGTCCTGGATTAGGGGTCCTCGGACTGCCGAACTATATACTTTGGCCGGACCGTTGGACTATGAAGATACAAGATCGAAGACTTCGTCCCGTGTCCAGGTGGGACTCTCCTTTGCGTGGAAGGCAAGCTTGGCAATTCGAATATGTAGATCTCTTCCCTTGTAACCGACTCTGTGTAACCCTATCCCCCTCCGGTGTCTATATAAACGGGAGGGTTTAGTCCGTAGAACAACAATAATAACCATAGGCTAACTTCTAGGGTTTAGCCTCTATGATCTCGTGGTAGATCAACTCTTATAGTACTCATATCATCAAGATCAATCAAGCAGGAACTAGGGTATTACTTCCATCGAGAGGGCCCGAACCTGGGTAAACATTGTGTCCCCCGCCTCCTGTTACCATCCGCCTTAGACGCACAGTTCGGGACCCCCTACCCCACATCCTCCAGTTTTGACACCGACACCCGCCGCCGCACCCCATGAGCCTGAGCGCTCCGCGGCCACCGCTCGAGCTCTGTCGTGTGCCTCCCACCGCCGCCTCGCTTGCACCACCACCGTCCGCCGCTGCCGGCCGCCTCCCCGCACCGTCACCCGCCACGCGCCACCCTGCCTCGCGCTGCCACGCCTCGCGCGCCCCGCGCCGTCATGCGCCGCTCGCCGCCACCCGCCGCTGCCTAGCCGCAGCACACTGCTCGCCGCGCCGCCACTGCATCGCGCCACCCAGCCGCGCCCCACTCGCCGCCGTGTCGCCCGGCCCGATCCGGCAAGGAGCCACCAAATCTGGACCTGCTCCGCCGTCCCGCGCCTTCCTCGCCGGCCGCCACCTCGCCAGAGGCCGCCACCAACACCGGAGTTCTCCTCCGGCCAGATCAGGACGAGATCCACTCGTCCCCAAACCAAATGAGGCGCCCCGCGTCCCGGATCCCTATGTACCGCTCGCCCTCATCCCGCTTCCCCCAGGGTAAAAATCTGGTAAGTCCCCAGTTTGCAGTATTATGTGTGCATATTGTGATGCTTGTAACTTTGTGCATGTGCCTCCATTTTGCGTGTACTCCCTCCGTTCCAAAATAGATGACTCAACTTTGTACTAAAGTAGTATAAAGATGAGTCATCTATTTTGGAACGGAGGGAGTATGATATATGAAATTGTTCATCTCTGAATGCTCTGCACGCTAGTGTCATTTGCATGCATGTTACTTTCCATCTTCATGCCCTAATCATTGTTCCTATAGTGCTAAGTAATTTAACCTGCTGAAGAACGATGTAACTTGCTGATTTGTCTTTTTCTTAGCATTTTGTGTGTTAATATTTTGAGCATCATGTCAACATGTTTTAGGAGAAAGTTCATGCCATATTTATAGTGGTGAAATCCATGTATTTTTATGTGCCTTGTGGTGACTAGCACAAGCATGCAAAGTAGGGTACTTGATGTTTGCTATTTTCTGAGACTTAGTGATTTTTGCTAAGTCTGTAACTGTTACATTATGTTACCACGTTAACTTGATGCTACCATCAATTCCATGCATAATCTGGAGATGCCTAGTTGACATGTTTTGATGGCCATGTTATGCTCTAGGATTCCAGGCCATTTGATGCATCATATATGTCCTGTAGCATATGTTTTCATTGCCATAAACATGACTAAATGATGTTCCAGTTTTCTGTTAACTTCATGAGGCGAAGTTGTGAGCTGGTTATTAATTAATCTATGCCTCTTTTGGACATGCTCCAATTACATTAATCAAATTATGCTATGAGTACTTTGCCCACATGCCAAGTTTGATAATTTTGGACT
This sequence comes from Triticum urartu, assembly GCF_056163025.1. Lineage (NCBI taxonomy): Eukaryota > Viridiplantae > Streptophyta > Magnoliopsida > Poales > Poaceae > Triticum > Triticum urartu. The sequence goes on along the minus strand of NC_141877.1, from coordinate 198,855,741 downwards.
TCATATGACATCTGATCCAATCTTGCAAACATGCTGTGCTGATAATTTTAGACTTCAAACTTGTCTTGATGGTTCCCACTATTCCATGAGCCATATGTTTTTGATGCCTTGATGTTATTTGATCTTTGTTATGTGTACTTTGATGCCATGCTTAACTTGCTTTTCTCATATCTTCTAGGTCGTAGCTCCAAATTAAATGAACTTTATATGTATCTCGGATAGAAAGACGCGTAGATCATCTTGGTACACTTTAACTTGTTGTTTAACAACTTCAACTTTATGTGTTATGCAGATCTGGAACAATTTCGAAATTTGCTTATGAGGACTTACCGGAATTGTTATATGTTGTTTCCGGCCTCATTTAACCTTGCTTTGATGTGTTGTTCTTGTATGCATTATCTCTTGCCATCAGTAGCATCATGTAGCCTTGTCATGCATCATAGTTGGTTGAGCATCATGTCATGTTTATGTGTTGTGTGTTTACCATGATATTTGCTTCTTTCCGGTTGTGCTCCTTCTCGATAGTTCCTGTTTCGTTGCGATTGTGAGGATTCGTTCGACTACGTGGGATCGTCTTCTTCATGGACTCATTCTTCTTCCTAGTGGGATTTCAGGAAAGATGGCCGTCACCTTGGATCTCACTACTATCTTTGCTATGCTAGTGTAGCGATCCAACCTCAGACGGTCAAATGTCTGTGCATAAGTGTCATCCCTAGATCGGCAATGCTAACACACAGTACTTGAAGGATATATAACAGAGTTCAATCACACACTTATTACATTGAATATCTCAAAAGAGAGCTTATTACAATAATATGGCAGAAGGCCAATCAAATAAGATAATAGCGGAAGCTTCGAAGGTAAATGGTTCCATCAAATCCAACGACATAGCTGAGTGCATGACAACGACCTAGCGCACCTTACTCTTAGTCTGAAAACTCTGCAACATAATACATTGCATCCTGTGTAGATCAACACATGGAATATGCTGGCAAGATAACACTATAAAGTAATGAACAAGTAACAGCTACAACCATATGCATATTTGGCTGGTGGAGGCTCTATGTTTAGCATTTCCAGAAAGCTAGTTTTTCCCTACAGCAAAGGAATATATTTTATTATGTACAAAGTTTGTTGAAAACATTGATAAGGTTCCTCCAACTCAATCCAAAATTAAAGTAATCATCAACCCAACAATTTAAATAAGTAAAGTGATGAGATCAAATCAATAATTCAAGTACCAGATACTCAAGATGTCCATAACCGGGGACAAGGCTAACCATGATTAGTTTATACACTCTGTAGAGGTTTGCGCATTTTTCCCCACAAGACTCGATCTCTTCCATTGGATTTCTAGCACTACTTGGTGTTTGAGAAACGGATGACCGAGACACAGTCTTTCTGAAGAGGTCCCCTTAACCGATAGATAGGCCGGTACACCTAGAATCCCCTACATCTACTAGCCCATCATGGAAAGGTATCCCGCAACTTACTCAACTATGCCAGAGCCCATATTGGCTTGTGGTTGCACACGGAAGATTCTAGCATGAATAAATCTTATGATCCATTTGAGCCTAGGTGGCAAACCATAGGATGATCACACGAGTACTCCAGGATATCCCAGGACAACACTGAATTACTTTAGGTGCCCAGACAACCACTGGGTACTCCAGGGTGCCTCAACCAATCCACACAGATGTGTATTAAAGTAGCCACCTTAATTTAACCATCAATTAAAACTCTCACATCTGTCATGGATCACTCAAACCAAACCACGTCTACGAGCATATCAAAGCAATATAAGCATAACGTAGAAGTAACTCCAAGGGGTTGAAAAATAAAGTCAATATGTACTACCTCATCACTACTTCCCAATAACCACAAGTATTCAAGCCCTAACCATGCAGTGTTTAAAGATTGAACTAATGCATAAAACTGGGTATTAAGGGGTATGATCAAAGTGTTACTTCCCTTGCTGACGATCTGAAAACCCTTGTGGCTCGTAGTAGCACGCTTCGCACTCCGGAAACTCTATCGCAAACAAACAATAACATACATAAGCACTCAAGCAATCCATGCAAGCGTAAAACTCAAGAGAAAAGATCCAAATTGAATGTACAAGTGAATAGCTTCTATTCTCAAAAAGGATCAATCAAATCGAAGCTACGAAACTCAAACTATGGTCAAAAGAAATTAGAATGCAAATCAGCTTGAAACCAATTTTTAAATTCTCAAAACGATGTTCAATATGATTATCTGGAAAGAGGGGATCAATACGAAGATTTTGGCATTGGTTTCACTGGATTCGGACAAGCGAGCAAAAAGTTGTGAGGGTTTGAAAATCAGGGGCTAATCTGCGATAAAAATAATTCGGATAGGTCATTGGCCGAAAAGAAAATAAAAGAAAAAGGCTATCGAACGAACGTTTGCTATCAGGGACAAACAAACGAATACGTTCGTTAACAGTGGCATTCGAGTGAACATTCACTAATTAGCGCAACCGAAAAAAACTGATCTAACGGAAAAAAAACCCAAAAAAAAGGGATCAGTTTGGCGGTTTTTACCGGTTCTTTGAAAAATGACGGTCCGCGGCGGCGGGATCCGGCGAATGGCGAGGCGGTGCTCCGGCGAGGCGACTTGCGGCGACGGCGGCGCAAGGCGGCGGAGCAGGCTGCGGTGGGGACGGGCAGGGCGCGGCAGCGCCAGCGGACGGCGGCACGTGGCGGCGCGGGTGGCTGCGACGGTGGTGTCGGGTGGAGGCGGCGCAATATAAAGGGGCCGGGGGCGCGGCTTGCAGGAGGGGGCGCCGCGGGGAGGAGTCTGGCTCGGACTCCCCTCGACGTCTGGCGGCGGCACGGCGGTGCGGTGCGGCAAGGCGGTGGCACGAGGTGGGCCGGCCTGCTCGGCTGGGTTCGGCCCAGTCGGGTAGGAACTTTTAATTTATAAACAATAATTTCTCCTGAAAAAAATCCTAATAAAATATAAAAAAATCTAAAAATTCCAAATACAATTTTCACTGTCTAAACCTATTATTTAGAACAAAGTGAACATTTTTCTAGCCTAAAAATGCTATTTTCAAAAATGCATATTTTTTAAATTCAAATAAAATCCAAATAAAAACAAATTTGATTTTGAAATTTTTCCTCCAATATTCCTCTATCTTTGAAGAAGTCATATTATCTTCTCTCTTTTAATTTAAATATTGGAAATAATTGGAGAGAAAAATATTAAAACCAAATTGATCCTCTTTTCAATTTTGAGAAAAATTCAAATATGAAAATTTGTGAAATCCCCAACTCTCTCCTTCGGTCCTTGAGTTGCTTAAGATTTCTAGGATCACAACCAAATATGCAAATAAAATATGATATGCATATGATGACCTATGTATAACATCCAAATTGAAAATTGGGATGTTACAAACCTACCTCCCTTAAGATGAATCTCGCCCTCGAGATTCGGGTTGGCTAGAAAATAGGTGTGGGTGGTCTTTCTGTAGGCCTTCTTTGTCTTTCACAGGTGTCTTCATCCTCGGTATGGTGGCTCCACTAGACTTTGCAAAACTTGGTAACCTTGCTGCGGGTAACTCGGCTGGCAAACTCAAGAATCTTGACAGGTTTCTCCTCGTAGGTCAGATCACTCTTCAACTGAATTGCTTCCAGGGGCACTGTATCTCTTAGAGGAATATCGGCCATCTCTACATGGCACTTCTTCAACAGGGAAACGTGAAAAACATCATGAACTCGTGACAATCATTCGGGTAACTCCAACTTGTACGCAACCTCTCCCATACGTTCCAGAACTCGGTATGGTCCTACAAATCTCGGGGCTAAATTTCCCTTAACTCCAAATTGTTTAACTCATCGGAGTGGTGACACACAAAGATATGCTCGGTCTCCGATCTCATAAACTACCTCCTTGCGTTTTCTATTGGCATAACTCTTCTGCCTGGACTGAGCTACCTTCAGTCTATATCGAATCAACTTAACCTTCTCTTTGCACTCTTTGATCAAATCCGGTCCAAACAACTGACGGTCTCCAACTTCATCCCACATTAATGGTGTCCTACATCTTCTTCCATACAAGGCTTCAAAAGGTGCCATCTTCAAACTAGCATGATAACTGTTATTGTATGAGAACTATGCGTAAGGTAAATTATCATCCCAAATAGGTCCATAATCTAGCGCACAAGCTCTCAACATGTCCCCCAGAATCTAATTGACTCTCTCGGTCTGTCCATCTGTGTGTGGATGAAAGGCCGTCCTGAACTCTAGCCTAGTACCCAAAGTCTGGTGAAGCTGATTCCAAAACTTTGAGGTAAACTGTGTTCCTCTATCTGATACGATGGTCCTTGGAACTCCATGCAGACATACGATCCTTGTCATATATATCTTGGCCAACTTCACGCTCGTATAAGTGGTTTTCACTGGGATAAAGTGAGCTACATTGATCAAGTGATCAACAACTACCCAGATAGGATCATATCCCGATCAGGTCCTGGGTAATCCGGTGATAAAATCCATGCCAAGCTTGTCCCACTTCCATTCGGGTATCGGCATAAGTTGTAATAATCCTGCTGGCTTCTGATTTCTTCCATCACTCTCTGACATACATCACATAGTGCTACATACTCGGCAGTATCCTTCTTCATACCTGTCCACCGGAAACGTTCCTTTAAATCCAAATACATCTTGGTGTTTTTGGGGTGAATCGAATATGGCGAGTAATGACCTTCCTGAAGTATTAACTTCCTGATCTCTGCATTATTGGGCACGTATACACGATCCTCAAACCATAAAGTCTCGTGCTCATCCTCATGAAAACCTTTGGCTTTTCCTTTGCTCATGTTCTCCTTAATCTCATCAATTTCCTTATCATCCTTTTGAGCTTCTCGAATCTTTCCCAATAATGTAGACTGAACCTCCATGTTTGCAACAAAACCTCTTAGAACTATCTCCAAACAAAGTTCCTTGAGATCGTCTACTAACTCCTATGGTAATCCTCCGCTTACGAGGGTATTGGCATAACTCTTGCGGCTCAAAGCGTCTGCTACGACATTGGCCTTTCCTGGATGATAATGCAACTTCATATCGTAATCCTTTATGAACTCCAACCATCTCCTCTGCCTAAGATTCAACTCCTTCTGTGTGAAAATGTACTTTAAACTCTTGTGATCTATGTACACATCACATCTATTTCCAATTAGAAAATCTCTCCATGTCTTGAGCGCATGCACTACGGCTGCTAACTCCAAATCATGTGTGCCATAATTTAACTCGTGAGGTCGAAGCTGCCGTGAGTCATAGGAAACAACTCTTACATCTTGCATAAGTACACCTCCAAGTCCCAAGCTAGAAGCATCGCAATACACTTGGAAATCCTTGCGTATATCCGGAAGAATCAGCACTGGGGCTGCAACCAAACGTTTCCTCAACTCCTGAAAACTGGTCTCACAATCTTCGGTCCATTTGAACTTGGTGTCCTTCTTCAACAACTCTGTCATGGGTTTCGCAATCTGGGAGAAATTCTCAATGAACCTCCTATTATATCCTGCGAGTCCTAGAAAACAGTGGATCTCTTCAACTAAGGTGGGTGCCCACCACTCAGTTACAGACTAAACCTTGGTGGGGTCTAATGTATACCTTCTCCTAATATAACATGTCCAAGAAATCCAACTTCCTTCAACCAAAACTCACACTTGCTAAACTTGGCATACAACTGATGTTCCCTGAGCTTCTCGAGAACTAAGCGCAACTGTTCCTTGTGTTCCACTTCATTCTTTGAGTACACCAAAATATCGTCAATGAATACCACAACAAACTTACCCAAAAACTCCATGAACACCTTTTTCATCATACTCATAAAATAGGCAGGGGTATTAGTCAATCCAAATGACATGACCGTGTACTCATATAGTCCATACCTTGTGGTGAAAGCTGTCTTAGGTATATCGTGTTCTCGAATCTTAAACTAGTGGTATCCTGATCGAAGATATATCTTGGATAAGACTTTTTCTCCTTGCAACTGGTCAAACAAATCATAGATCATCGGTAATTGGTACTTGTTCTTCATCGTCACTTCGTTCAATGCCCGATAATCAACAACCATTCTCAAAGATCCATCCTTATTCTCAACTAAGAGCACTGGGGCTCCCCATGGTGATGAACTTGGTCGGATATAACCTTTCTCCAGTAACTCCTTAATCTTCTTCTTAATTTCTTCCAGATCATTTGCGGGCATCCGATACGGTCTCTTCGATATTGGTCCGGTGCCTGGCAACAACTCTATCCAAAATTCTATGTATCGCTCTGGCGGCATGCCTGGTAATTCCTCTGGAAATACATCTGGGTAATCCTTCACAATAGGCACTTCTTCCTGAACAACTCCCGAGAGGAAATTCACTTGGGTCCTCCTTGGCGCATACCTAGACACATACTTGATCCTTTTTCCCTCCTGGGTGGTGAGTAGAATTGACTTACTAGCACAATCGATATTTCCTCAATACATTGATAGCCAATCCATGCCTAATATCACATCCAATCCTTGAGACTCCAAAATTATCAGGTCTGAGGGGAAAACATGGCTACCTATGGTCAATGGCATCTGAAAACATTCACTGCTTGCCATATACTCCGCTCTAGGTGAGCTTACTAACATAGGTGTCTTGAGAACTTTGGTGGGAAACTTAAATTTATCCACGAATCCACTTGATATGTATGAATGCGATGCACCAGTATCGAAAAGAACTATTGCAGTAAATGACTTAATCAAAAACTTACCTATAACTGCATCTGGCTGTTCTTCAACCTCCTCCACGTTAACGTGGTTCACTTGTCCTCTGGTGAAAGGGTTGGGCTTCTTCCTAGAGTTTCCATTTCCATTGTCGTTCCTTGCTTCAGGGCATTTGGTGGCGTAGTCTCCAGTTCTCCCACACTTGAAACAAGTAATGTGACCTAGATCCTTCTTGGCGGGTGTTGCTGGGTTGGAACGATTATGAATGCTGCTTCCTCCATTCCCGTTTCCATTCTTAGGCCCACTGTGGTTATGTGAGCTTCCTCCATTTTGAGTATGGCCTCCATGGTTATGGGTGTAACCTCCGAAGTTAGGGGTAAAGCGAGGCTTCTGCTGAGCTCCAGAATTATACTTCCCCTGTCCATACTTCCTTTTGCAGCTCCCTATTTGTTGCTGCTTGTCTTCAATCATAAGGGCCCTGTCTACCAAATCCTGGTAGTTATTGAATATTCCCACCATGAACTGCATGCTCAGCTCATCATTCAGTCCTTCCATAAACTTCTCCTGCTTCGCGGCATCTGTGGCCACATCATCCAGGGCATAGCAAGCTAACTTACTAAACTCAACCACGTACTACCCCACAGTACGATTCCCCTGGCGTAAGTTGTGAAACCCACGCTCCTTCATACTCATTGCTCCAGTTGAGACATGATCTCTACAAAAAGCTTGCTAAAACTGATCCCATGTGACATTGGCTATGGGAAAAGTGGTTGTGTAATTCTCCACCATGAGACTGTGGGTCCATCCAATTGATGTGCGGCAAAGCGCACCTTCTCAGCATCTGTGCAACCTACGGTGGTCAGCTCCCTTCCAATCCTATGGAGCCAGTCATCAACAACAATCTGCTCGGTGCTACTAGAAAACACAGGCGGATTCAACCTTAGAAAATGGGCCAAGTTGTCTACTGGAGGTGGTGGTGCTGGATTGTTGTTGTTGTTGTTCCCTTGGTTCTGAACTAGTAGATGCATCAAGGCATTCTGCTGCTGGATCAACCGAGTGAGCTTCGGTGGGAAGACAAATCCGGGGTCATGTCTCAGATGCATCTGATGGGTTTAGAGGGAGAGATTAGAATAGAGTGAGGTCTAAAGAGAAATCACTACCCATATGCACATGAGACAAACACATTCATATCACACCACTCAATTCAAACAAGGGCATACAATCGATCTAGCTACCGTTACCAAATACTTGGACTATCCTATATACATGGGGAATAGTACTGATAACATGGTGGTCGACTAGAAATTTTGATCGGAAAAGACTCCATGATATCTTCTCCAACTTCGTCTTCATAATCATCATCACTGTCGGGGTCGGAGTCGGTGTCGTCGATGATGATGTAGTCTTTGGGATTGTTGTCCTCTCCAGGTGCGGGATCTCCCATAAATACTCCTAGCTTGTTCCTCAGATATTCATTCTTCTCCCGTAGTACTGCAATTTCTTCTTCATATCCATCGCATGTAGACTTGAGTTCCTCTTCTAGCTCCATGTTCTTGGTCATCAACTTCTTCATGTCTATCATGCTGGCGCAAATCTGATTCTCCTGACGACGAATGTGTTGGTTTAACTCCTGGATGTAGGCTGCAATGGACTTGTCTCTCCTGGTGCAAATCATCTCCCATTGGTCATCTCGGCATCCACATATCTGGTAGATGGTGTCCTTATGATCCTTGTGATAAACTTCGTTGATGCGTCCCATGGCGATGTGGGCTGCCATGCTCTTTCCTAGACTCCAGGTTGGTGCATCAAAGAAAAACTCTATGGGCTCAGTAAATGGTGTGAATGTCCTTCCTGGAACATGTACTCGAACTGTCCAGCATTCTTCTTCCAGTAGAGTGGCAGTGTAGGTCCCAGTGAAACTTGGTATTCCGATATTCAGGTATCTAGTGGCCTCCTGCAAGTGTCGTCCAAAAGGGGTGTCTTCATCTAGTTGAGCCAACTTGTTCCTTGGGTCCGCCATCTATAGAGTAGAAAGTGGAGAAGAGTCATAAATGATTAGAGAAGAGTGTCCTATGGCTCATCTTAGTGGTCGCCTCCTACAGTCAGCGTGTGCTCTGATACAATCTTGTAGCGATCTGACCTCAGACGGTCAAATCTCTGTGCATAAGTGTCATCCCTGGATCGGTAATGCTGACACACAATAGTTGAAGGATTTATAACAGAGTTCAGTCACATAGGTATTACATCGAATATCTCAAAAGAGAGCTTATTACAATAATATGGCTGAAGGCCATCTAAATAAGATAATAACAGAAGCTTCGAAGGTAAATGAGTCCATCAACTCCAATGGCATAGCTGAGTGCACGACAACGACCTAGCGCACCTTACTCTTCGTCTGAAAACTCTGCAACATAATACGTTGCAGCCTCTGTATGTCAGCACATGGAATATGCTAGCAAGATAACACTATAAAGCAATGAACAAGTACCAGCTATAACTATATGCATATTTGGCCGGTGGAGGCTCTATGTTTAGCATTTGCAGAAAGCTAGTTTTACCCTACAACAAAGGAATATATTTTATTATCAACAAAGTTTGTTGAATACAATGAGAAGGTTCCTCCAACTCAATCCCAAATTAAAGTAATCATCAATCCAACAATTTAATTAAGTAAAGTGATGAGATCAAATCAATAATTCAAGTACCAGATACTCAAGATGTCCATAACTGGGGACATAGCTAACCATAATTAGTTTATACAATCTGCAGTGGTTTGCACACTTTTGCCCACAAGACTCGATCAACTCCGTTGGATTTCTCGCACTACATGGTATTTGAGAAACGGATGACCGAGACACAGTATTTCCGAAGAGGTCCCATTAACCGATAGATAGGCCGGTACACCTACAATCCCCTACATTTGCTAGCCCATCATGGAAAGGTTTCCCGTAACTTACTCAACTATGCCAGAGCACATTTTGGCTTGTGGCTGGACACGGAAGTTTCTAGCATGATTAATCTTATGATCCCTTTGAGCCTGGGTGGCAAACCATAGGATGATCACACGGGTACTCCGGGAATCCCAGGACAACACTGAATTACTACAGGTGCCCAGACAACCACTGGGTACTCCAAGGTGCCTCAACCAATCCACCCAGATGTGTATTAAGGTAGCAACCTTAAGTCTAAGCATTAATTAAAACTCTCACATCTTTCATGGATCACTCAAACCAAACCACGTCTACGAGCATAGCATAGCAATATAAGCATAGAAGTAACTCCCAAGGGTTGAAAAATAAAGGCATTAGGTACTACCTCATCACTACTTCCCAAATACCCACAAGTATTCAAGCCCTAACCATGCAGTGTTTGATGATTGAACTAATGCATAAAAATGGGTATTAAGGGGTATGATCAAAGTGTTACTTGCCTTGCTGACGATCTGAAAACCCTAGTGACTCGTAGTAGCACGCTTCACACTTCGTACACTCTATCGCAAACAAAGAATAACATACATAAGCACTCAAGCAATAGATGCAAAGGTAAAACTCAAGAGAAAAGATCCAAATTGAAAGTAGAAGTGAAGAGCTTCGATTTGCAAAAAGAATCAATCATATCGGAGCTACAAAACTCAAACTGCGGTCAAAAGAAATTCGAATTCAAATCAGCTTGAAACAAAATTTTAAATTGTCAAAACCATGTTCAAGTTGATTATCTGGAAAGAGGGGATCGAGGCTAAGATTTTGGCGTTGGTTTCACTGGATTCGGACGAGCGAGCAAAAAGTTGTGAGGGTGTGAAAATCAGGTGCTAATCTGCGATAAAAATAATTGCGAATAGGTCCCTGGCCAAAAATAAAATAAGAGAAAACGGCTATCGAACGAACATTCACTATCAAGTACAAACAAACGAATACGTTTGTTAGAAGTGGCGTTCGAGTGGAGTTTCACTAATTAGCGGAACCGGAAAAAACAAAACCGATCTAATGGAAAAAACCCAAAAAAATCGGGCGTCAGTTCGGCGGTTTTTCCCGGTTCTTTAAAAAAACCGGCGGTCAACGGCGGCAGCATCCGGCGAACGGCGAGACGACTTGCGGCGACGGCGGCGCAAGGCGGCGGCGCGGGCTGCGGTGGCGCGGGGCAAGGCACCGTAACGAGCGGGCGGCGGCGCGGGCGGCTGCGGCGGTGGTGCGGGGTGGAGGCAGGGGCGGGGCGGCGCAAAGTGGACGCGGCTTGGAGAAGGGGGGCGCCGCGGGGTGGAGTCCCGCTCGGACTCCCCTCGGCGTCCGACGGCGGCGCGACAGTGCGGCGCGGGAAGGCGGTGGCGCGAGGTCGGCCGGCCTGCTCAGCTGGGCTTCGGCCCAGTCGGGTGGGAACTTTTTTTTATATAAAAAATAATTTCGCCTGAAAAAAATCCTAATAAAATATAAAAAAATTCTAAAAATGCCGAAAACAATTTTTGCCGTCTGAACCTATTATTTAACAAAGTGAACATTTTTCTGGCCTAAAAATACAATCTTAAAAAATGCATATTTTTCTAAATTCAAGTAAAATATAAAATAAAATTTAAATTTGATTTGGAAGTTTTTCCTCCAATATTCATCTCTTTTTGAAGAAGTCATATTATGTTCTCTCTTTTAATTTAAATATTGGAAATAATTGGAGAGAAAAATATTAAAACCAAATTGATCCTCTTTTCAAATTTGAGAAAAATTCAAATATGAAAATTTGTGAAATCCCCAACTCTCTCCTTGGGTCCTTGAGTTGCTTAAGATTTCTAGGATCACAACCAAATATGCAAACAAAATATGATATACATATGATGACCTATATAAAACATCCAAATTGAAAATTGGGATGTTACAGCTAGTTTGTCTCGATGCTATCGCTATGTCACGCTACGTGCTACTTGTTAATCAAGCCTCCAAAATTGCCATCATAGCCTCTAACCTTTTCACCCTTCCTAGCAAACCATTGTTTGGCTATGCTACCGCTTTGCTCAGCCTCTCTTATAGCGTTGCTAGTTGCAGGTTGTTCCATGTTGGGACATGGATATCATGGATATAATGGACATCTTGGGATATCACAATATCTCTTATTTGATTAATGCACATGGTAATGGGTGGAAGGCTCGGCCTTTTGCCTGGTGTTTTGTTCCACTCATGCCGCCCGAGTTTTCGTCATATCGGTGTTATGTTCCTTGATTTTGTGTCCCTAACAAGATGAGGGTTTATGGGCCCCTATTGACAGTTCGCTTGGATAAAAACTCTTCCAACAAGGCCCAACCTTGGCTTTACCATTTGCCTAATAACAACTAAAACTTGCATAGGCACTTTTCGGACCCCGTGGACTTAATCAACCTCCCCCCCCCCCAAGGCCAGTGCTCCTCATGAGTGTTGGTCCAAACCTGTCAACCGCCGGTGACCGCCAGGGGAAACTCTCGATTGTCCTATCGGAAGTTTGGACAATCCGATCGTGGCTTGGGACGAGATACGTGCGGCTACTATTAGGGTGTCGGCACGTCGGGAGGTCTTACTGGACTTGTTTTACCATTGTTGAAATGTCTTGTGCACCGAGATTCTGAGTCTGATCGGAGGGTCCCATGATGGAGGATTGTCTCCATGGATCGTGAGCTTGTCATGGGCTAAGTTGGGACACCCCTGCAGGGTTTAAACTTTCAAGAGCCTTGCCTGTGGTTATGTGGCAGATAGGAATTTGTTAATATCTGGTTGTAGAGGACTTGAAGTAAACTCAATTAAAATACACCAACCGCGTGCGTAACCGTGACTGTCTCTTTTCGGGGAAGTTCGATAGGAGAACATGGTTGGGTTGTGTTTGAACGTAAGTAGTTCAGGATCACTTCTTGGTCATTAATAGTTTGTGACCATTGCGTAGTTTCTCATCTTACTCTGGTATACGTAAGTTAGTCACCATACATTGCTTAGTCGCTTGCTGCAGCCTCACCACTTACCCCTTTCCTACCCATTAAGCTTTTCTAGTCTTTATACCCATGTTAATGGGATTCCTGAGTCCTCGTGGCTCACAGATTACTACAACAACAGTTGCAGGTACAGATAATGCGATGATGCAACGTGAGGCGATGTTTGCTAGTTTTTGAGTTCTTCTTCGTCGATCTTGGGATAGGTTCCTGTTCGGCAGCCTGGGCTAGCAAGGTGGATGTTGTTTGAGCTTTTGTTTGTGTTTCATCAGTAGTCGGATGTTGTTCCCATGTATGTTGTTCAATGTATTCTTGTGGCATTGTATGCCTTTGTATGTATCCCCAACTATTATGTAATGGTACGATGTAATGATATCCACCGTGCAAAAAGCGTGTCAATATGCGGTTCTATCCTTGGTGGGACCTTCGAGTTCCTTTAGGATAGAGTTGCATATTGGGCGTGACAAGTTGGTATCAGAGCCTCAACCAACCATAGGAGCCCCCTTGCTGATCAAATAGTTTGGCCGTTGTCGAGTCTAGAAGAAAACTTTTCCGGAGTCTAGTTATATTGGAGAGTAGGACTTCTTTTTACTCCTCAGCACCTTCGTCGCTTTGGTGAGAAATCTTGATGTAGGTTTTTGATTCTTCTACTCTTCCCCTCCAAATTGTTTTAGGAACACGTAGTTAGTTTTCGTTCATTGCGATGTCAGCTCTTTTCATCTGGCGCACTTCTCTTCGAGTTGACTCGACCCTCGTGTTCTTTTGCGAGATCAATCCTCAGTTCTTTCCCAACGATGTTGTTTCCTCATCCGAAATAGTCTTTCTTTATCCCACCCGCCCACCCTTTTTTTCTTCTCGAAGCCGGAGTCTGTAATCGAGTATCCATCCTACTTGTGCGAAGCCTTTGCATTCTTTCCTCAATTATTGAAACTGGTGCTTTTCCTCTTCAAGTTATTCGCCGGTTCCCCGTTCCAAGTTGCCTTTGCTTTTCCTGCCCTCCCACCCCTCCTCTTCCCGGAGTCTGAGCCTATATTCAAGCATCAATTTCGTTCATGCGGAGGCTCTTCAGTCTTTCCTAGATTTTCACAACCGGTGAATTCCCATGGAGCTAATCATTGTTCGTCTCATTTTCTTTCCGGTGGATTCAATTCAAATTTTCGGTATCGATCATATTCTTTCCGTCAGCTCAAGTGTTTCCCCTTGCTCATTCGCCTCTCACCAGTTTATCCTTCCGGGGTGCTCAAGACATCTCAGAAGATCCATGTCTTCCTTCAAATTAATTCGATGTTGTCAGCTCTCAACTCTTCAATTGTTCTGGTACATCATCTCTCTCTCCAACAATCCTTTCCAATGGTGTTTTCTTTTTAGTGGGCCATAACCCATTGGTCTTTTCCCAGGATCTTACCTGACTCTTCTAATTTCCCGGAGTTATTCTCAAATTATCTTTTCGAAGTTTGACGTAAGAATGAAATTCATCAGTCATATGTTTTTCCAAGATCAATTTCAAATTATTTTCATTGTTGGCTCAACCTCTTCACTTTTCATTCCCCCGGAGTGCCTCAACAATTTTGGAGGTGTTCCTCATCGTCATTCTCAACATTTGAAGACCGAAGAACAGTTTTCCTCTAAATCTTGTCCATTCTATCAGAGATTTGTGGTGCTAGCTTGTTGCTATCCTCTTATTGTTTCCAATCGTGCGATTCTTTTCTTAACCATCCGGAGTATTTCAGGAGTTGTTTTCCGTTTCGTTTCACCGAAGGCCGTCACTTCAGAAGAATTCTTCATTCAAGACATTCTTTTTGCGTTCTCAATTCTTCCGGTGTTTCGATATTTCCTCAAGTATATTTGTTCGGGTAATAGCTCTTTCCGGCGATTCATTCGCTTTTCATCATCTGGTTCAATTCTCATGGTGGTTCATTTAAGATTTTCACTTTTGTTCTTATCATAGCAATTCATTCGTTCTTTCCAATCCTACCGGTGGTTCATGAAGATTTTCTCAACTTTTGCGCTATATCTCCCCTTAATCTTTTGCAATGCGAATAAGTTTTATGCAATCCATTGCTTCTCATCAATTTAATTGATGAAGGATAAGCGTAACATAATTCTTAGTCTTCTTTCACCAAGTTGATTAATTCCTTCCTTCGGGGATTCTTCATGATGAATAAATTCTATTCCCAAGTGTTTTCATCTTTTTTCTTTTCCGGAGTTCAAAGTTTCCTCGAGCATCTCGTCGGCACCCCTGTGTAAATCATCGCAAGGCTTAATCTTATTATTTTCATTCTTCAATTCAATCTCATCATCCTTTTGTCACCAGAGTTCTTCATGGTGGTTCAGCAGGATTTAATTCATTCTTCTAGTGTTCATCAAGATTCTTATTGGAGGAGCGCAAGTATCTTCTCTTCTTGCGTCTCGAAGTGCAATTAATTCTTTGTATTCTTTTGAAGTGAAGTTTTGCATTTCTTCGTTCTTCTAAGCTATTCAATCATTTCCATTTGTGGCCAGTTATCAACTCATAATTTTGAGATCTTTTTCATAAGACCACAACAAGCTTATTCTTTTCGTTGTTGAATTTCCAACAACTTCATTCAACCCTTCTTCGTAAGGATGTTTTTCAAACTCAATTGTGGTAGAAGTTGTCATTTTATTCTCTGTTCTTTTCATTCCACTCTTTCAATTCGTCCGGAGGCATTGTGTTGTCCCTGTCGTCAAGTATCGTTCCATCTTGTCAAGTTCATGTTTTATTCCATTCCATGTTCAACAAGGATTCTATCACAATTCTTTCATTCTTATTCCTTTTCTATCTTGTTCTAACCCGAGTGGTTCCAGAGTCTATCATATTCCTTAAGCTTTTAATTCTTTTCATAATCGCCGTTCCTCTTTTCCACATGAGTGCTCGCGACTTTGTTCATCCTCTCTCTTGCATTCTTATTTCACCTCATTGTCTTTTCTTCCATCTCGTTCCTAAGATATCGGGACGAGATATTCTGTTAGTGGAGGAGAGTTGTAACGGCCCGAGTCCAATGCGCCAGGTTTCTTCCAGTTATTCGCCGCCGTTGCCATGTCATTCGCTTGCGTGTTGCATTTTGCCATGTCATTGTGTGCATCTCATTTGCATTCATGTTCGTCTCTTGTATCTGGTCATTTCCCCGTTGTCCGTTTCAGATTCCGACACTCTCAAATGCACCTATTGCACCTTCCAGATCTTTTTTCGTGAGCAGGAGAAAAAATTTCTCGGAATGGGCCGAGATTTGTCGAGTGGTCTTGGTACATCACCGGTAGACCGCCTGTCAAATTTTGTTCCAGTTGGAGGTCGTTTGATGCCCCAACGGTTAACCGTGTTAAATGAAGCCCTCCTTCTCTTTGCAGCCCAACACCCCTCCTCAATAGCCCACTAGCCCATCTAAACCCCCTCCATGCTCTCCGTTGTTGGATCACGACCGTGCGAGTGAAAACCGCACCTCAATAGCCCTCTCCTAGCTCCCTCTACCTATAAAACACCTACCCCTCCAAAATTTACGGGCAAACCCTAGCCATCCTCTTCCTCCGCGTGCCGGACATGTCCACTCCGCCGACACATGTCCGCCAGTGCCCTCGACCAATCGTGGAGCGCCACGTCGCCCCCACCGCTATGCCACGGCCACAACCCGCCGAGCCCATTGCAGGCCCGCGTGAGCCCGACTGCGCCCGCCATCACACCCCGCGCGCTCGAGTGCTCCGCCACTGCCGCTCGAGCTCCGCCGCGCGCCTCCCACCGCCGCCTCACCTGCACCGCCGCCGTCCCCTGTCACCGGCTGCCTCCACACGCTGTCACCCACCTCGCGCTGCCACGCCTCGCGCGCCCCGCGCCGTCGCGTGCCACTCGCCGCAGCCTCGCCGCACCGCCGCCACATCATGCCGCCCAGCCGCGCCCCGCTCGCCGCCGCGTCGCCCGACCCGATCTGGCGAGGATCCGCCGGATCCGGACCTGCTCTACCATCCCGCGCCTTCCCCGCCGGCCGCCACCTCACTGGAGGCCGCCTCCGACCGGATCGGGACGAGATCCACCCATCACCAAACCAAACACAGCGCCACGCATCCCGGATCCCTCCATCCCACTCAGCCTCATCCTGTTTTCCCGAGGGTAAAAATCTGCTAAGTCCCCAATTTGCAGCATTATGTGTGCATATTGTGATGCTTGTAACTTTGTGCACGTGGCTCCATTTTTTGTGTGTGATATATCAAATTGTTCATATCTGAATGCTGGACACACTAGTGTCATTTCCATGCATGTTACTGTCCATCTTGATGCCCTAATCATCATTGCAAAAGTGCTAAGTAATTTAACCTGCTGAAGATTTTTGTAACTTGCTCATTTGTCATTTTCGTAAGATTTTGTGTGTTTATCTTTTGAGCATCATGTCAACATGTTTTAGGAGCATATTCATGCCATCTTTACAGTGGTGCAATCCATGTATTTTTTATGTGCCTTGTGGTGACTAGCATAAGCATGCAAAGAAGGGTACTTGATGTTTGTTGTTTTCTGAGACTCAGTGATTTTTCCTAAATCTGTAACTGTTACTTTATGTTACCATGATAACTTGATGCTACCATCAATTCCATGCATAATCTGGAGGTGCCTAGTTGACATGTTTTGATGTCCATGTTATGCTCTAGGATTCCAGGCCATTTAATGCCTCATATATGTCATGTAGAATATGTTTTCATTGCCATGAACATGCCTAAATGATGTTCCAGTTTTCTGTTTACTTCATGATGCCATGTTGTGAGCTTGTTATTAATTAATCTGCACCTCTTTTGGAGATGCTCCAATTACATGATTTGAAGTATGCTATGAGTACTTTGCCCACATGCCAAGTTTGACAATTTTGGACTTCATATGTCCTCTGATCCAACCTTGCAAACATGCTATGCTGATGTTGCTGTTTTACACTTGCTGAAACTGTTACAACATTCAAACTTGTCTGGATGGTTCCCACTAGTCCATGAGCCATATGTTTATGATGCCTTGATGTTATTTGGTCTTTGTTATGTGTACTTTGATGCAATGCTCATATCTTCTAGGCCGTAGCTCCAAATTAAACGAACTTTATATGTAACTTGAATAGAAAGACGCGTAAATCATCTTGGTCCACTTTAACTTGCTGTTTAACAACTTCAACATTATGTGTTATTCAGATCTGGACCATTTTCGGAATTTGCTTATGAGGACTTACCGGAATTGTTATATGTTGTTTCCGGCCTCATTTAACCTTACTTTGATGTGTTGTTCTTGTATGCATCATCACTTGCCATGAGTAGCATCATGTAGCCTTGTCATGCATCATACTTCGTTGAGCATCATGTCATGTGTTGTGTATTTACCATGTTGTTTGCTTCTTTTCAGTTGTGCTCCTTCTCGATAATTCATGTTTCTTTGTGATTGTGAGGATTCCTTCGACTACGTGGGATCGTCTTCTTCATGGACTCGTTCTTCTTCCTAACGGTATTTCCGGTAAGCTGACCGTCACCTTGGATCTCACTACTATCTTTGCTATGCTAGTTTGTCTCGATGCTATCGCTATGTCGCGCTACCTACCACTTGTTCATCAAGCCTCCCAAATTGCCATGATAGCCTCTAACCTTTTCACCCTTCCTAGCAAACTGTTTTTTGGCTATGTTACCGCTTTGCTCAGCCTCTCTTATAGCGTTGCTAGTTGCAGGTTGTTCCATGCTGGGACATGGATATCATGGACATCTTGGGATACCACAATATCTCTTATTTCATTAATGCACATATATACTTGGTAATGGGTGGAAGGATCGGCCTTTTGCCTGGTGTTTTGTTCCACTCATGCCGCCCTAGTTTCCGTCATACCAGTGTTATCTTCCTTGATTTTGCGTCCCTAACAAGATGAGGGTTTATGGGCCCCTCTTGACAGTTCGCTTTGAATAAAACTCTTCCAGCAAGGCCGAACCTTGGTTTTACCATTTGCCTAATAGCAACTAAAACTTGCATAGGGACTTTCCAGACCCCATGGAATTAATCAACCCCCTGGCCTAGTGCTCCTCTTGAATGTTGGTCCAAACCTGTCAACCGCCGGTAACTGCCAGGGGCAACTCCGGATTGGCCTACCGGAAGTTTGGACAATCTGATCGTGGCCTGAGACGAGATACGCGCGGCTACTATCAGGATGTCGGCACGTCATGAGGTCTTGCTGGACTTGTTTACACGCGGCTACTCATGTCGCCCTAGTTTCCGAGTCTGATCGGAGGGGCCCGCGATAGAAGATTGTCTCCATGGATCGCGAGCTTGTCATGGGCTAAGTTGGGACACCCATGCAGGGTTTAAACTTTCGAAAGCCATGCCCGCAGTTATGTGGCAGATGGGAACTTTTTAATATCCGGTTCTAGAGTACTTGAAGTAATCTCAAATTAAATACACCAACCGCGTGCGTAACCGTGACTGTCTCTTTTTGGGGAAGTTAGAGAGGAGAACACGTTTGGGTTATGTTTGAACGTAAGTAGTTCAAGATCACTTCTTGATCATTACTAGTTTGCAACTGTTGCGTAGTTTCTCATCTTACTCTGGTATACGTAACTTATCCACCATACAATGCTTAGTCGCTTGCTGCGACCTCACCACTTACCCCTTTCCTACCCATTAAGCTTTGCTAGTCTTGATACCCATGATAATGGGATTGCTGAGTCCTCGTGGCTCACAGATTACTACAACAACATTTGCAGGTACAGGTAATGCGATTATCCGATGTGAGAGCAATGTTTGCTTGTTTTGGAGTTCTTATTTTCTTTGTCCATCTTGGGATAGGTTCCTGGTCGGCAGCCTAGGCTAGCATGGTGGATGTCGTTTGAACTTTTGTTTGTGTTTCATCCATAGTCGGATGTTGTTCTCTTGTATGATGTTCTATATATTCTTGTGGCATTGTATGCCTTTGTATGTATCTCCAACTATTATGTAATGGTATGATGTAATGATATCCACCTTGCAAAAGCATGTCAATATGTGGTTCTATCCTTGGTGAGACCTTTGATTTCCTTTAGGATAGAGTCACATATTGGGTGTGACACATGAACACCCTTCAAGAACTTGTGAGCCTTGTAAAGTGTACGAAACTCTTCCTTGATTATATCATGGCCAACCCCAAGTGCAACCTTCTCGGATCTAAGCACACGGGTAAGAACAATACCATGATCAAGGTCCTTTTGTAATTTAGCAAGGTCAACGTTGTGAGACTCCTAAAAAGCCAAACAGAGACCTCGCTCTTCCTCAATAGCAACGGAAAGATCTGCTATCTCATCAGCCTAGTCACTGAGGGAGTCTGGGATTAGGGGGTCCTTGGCCTGCTGGCCTATCCCTTGTGGGCCGTACTGTCGGGCCGTGTTATGGATACCCGGATGTAGAGCTACGTGGAGACCCTGTATACGGACAGGAAGCTTTTTGGTGCCTTGGTGTGTCCTCCAAGTCAAGGTGAGAAGAATCGGCATGTTTATCCTTCCTTGTAACCTACCATGTGTAACCCTAGTATCCTTGTTGTCTATGTAAACTCGAGGGTTTAGTCCGAAGAAGGGAGAACAACAACCATCATCCTACTAGTTTAGGGTTTAGTTTATCCAATCTCGTGGTAGATCGAATCTGTAATCCTCATATACACAAGCAGGGTTTTAACTCTTAGAGAGGGCCCAAACCTGGGTAAACATCGTGTCCCTGGTCCCCTATTCCCCATTGATCCAAGATCCAGAACTAGGAAACCCCTACCCGAGATCAACCAGTTCTGACACCAACATTGGTGCTTCCATTGAGAGTTCCGTTGTTGGATCGCTGAAGGATCGATGGCTCGTCTTATCATTGGAGATGACATCAACATCGGAGACATCTTCGTCCCTAGGCAACTTTTTGCGTTCGGCAACATCGTTCTGCATGCCAACTCGACAGGTCATCTCAACCCGGTCGAGAGTTTTGCCCCTGAGCATCAGATCAGGTTCGGTAAATTCAAGTATGTCACTGATGCTTGCGGCGATCTGATCTTCACTAGGTTCATAGCCTTATCTGGGACGCTCACAGCCCTCCCTGATCCAATCTCTGGATCGTCTATAACGCATAGACAGCTTCGAGCCCGGATGCAACCCCTATGTCCGAAAACCTAGAATCACCATTGGCCGGACTCGCTCCCCTCACCGCGGATCGAGCTTCGAGCCCTAACGGGAGTTCGGCGTCCGAAGACTAGGAGTCAACCCCAGCCGGACTGTGATAGCCTGGCTTAATAGGGATGATAGACTACTCATATCAATAAGGAATTCCTTCTTTTCCAGCAGCCCATTCAGACAGAACTCCAAAGTTAAGCGTGCTCAGCTTGGAGAAATTTCAGGATGGGTGACCGACCGGGAAGTTGCTCCCGGGTGCGCATGAGTGAGGACAAAGTGCGCAAAAAAGACTAGTATTGATCTATGGGGCCAGTCTAGATCCCGCCAGGAGTAAAGACCACCGGCGGGTGTGTCCGAGGCGTTACACGGACTCTCCCCCCTTATGATGGACTCGGCTTTGAGCCTTGACGCAATGGTGTCCGATGGACTCGGCCGGACTCACCCCTCGCCCCACCATCAGGACGGAGGTCAGCTCCGAAGAAACCTCATACGCCAATTCGGCTAGCCTCGCCCTGTTAAACGAGGCGCTTGATTGGATCTAGATGATGACTATCTCCGATGGCTCATCCTCGGCTCAGGCCGTAGCGCCCAAGATACGATTCTATCCCATTAACATGATGAATTCATGATTGGGGCACAACCGCATTTTGAGTGCCTAGCAAGGTGGATATCATTACAACATACCATGTACTAAATAGATGAGAATACCAGATAAAGGCTTATACTGGCCACAAGCTACAACATGAATACATGGATACATCAATACATAGCAATCATCATACAGAAGAGCAGGATCTGACTACGGATGAAACCAAATAAAAAAGAAGAACGACACCCACCCTACTAATCCCAGGCACCGACCCAGAAATTATCCCTTGATCAAAGAAGAAGCAGAAGAACTCCAAAACAAGCAAGCATCAATCTCATGTGAGATCATCGCATTACATGTACCTGCACCTGTTGTTGCAGTAATCTGTGAGCCACAAGGACTCCGCAATCCCATTACCGTGGGTATCAAGACTAGCAAAGCTTAATGGATATGGAATGGATAAGTGGTGAGGTTGCAGCAATCACTTAACATTGTATGGTGGCTAACTTACGAGTACAAGAATAAGAAGAGAAGCTACACATAACGTGCGCAAACTAGTAATGATCAAGAAGTGAACCTACTTAGGAGTCAAACATAACCCCACCATGTTCTCTTCCAGAACTCCCATGAAAAGAGACAGTCATGGTTAGGCACGCGGTTGGCGTATTTTAATTCACACTTAGTGTTAATTTCTCTACAACCGGATATTATAAATTTCCAATCTGCCACATAACCATGGGCACAACTCTCGAAAAGATTAAATCCTACAGGGTTGTCCCAACTTAGTCCATCACAAACTCTGACGATCCGCCAAGGAAAACCTCAATCTCAGGACAACCCGATCAAGCTAGGAATCTCGGTGCATAAGACATTTCGACAATGGTAAAAACAAAACCAGCAAGACCTCCCGACGAGCCGACACCCTAATAGTAGCCACGTGTATCTCGTCTTAGGCCACGATGGATGAGCTATGGTTACAACATCCAAATCCACGAGTTTCCTCGGGCGGCGCCACAAGCTGCTCTAATTTGGACCAACTCTCATGAGGAGCACTGGCCCGGGTTGTTAATTAAGAGTCCTCGGGTGCTAGCAGACCCCTATGCAAGTTTTAGCTATTATTAGGCAAATGTTAAAACCAAAGTTGGGCCTTGCTAGAGAGTTTTATTCAAACGAATTGTCAAGTGGGGGCCAAAAACCCAAACCGTGTAAGGAACGCAAATCAAGGAACATAACACCGGTATGATGGAAGCTAGGGTGGCAAGAGTGGAACAAAACACCAAGCAAAAGGAAAAGCCTTCCCCCCTTTACCAATTACATAGATGCACTAATTAAATAAGAGATATCGTGATATCCCATGATATTCATGTCCCAACATGGAAAAACCTACACCGCACCTACAACTAGCAACGCTATAAGAGGGGCCGAGCAAAGTGGTAACATAGCCAAACAACGGTTTTCTGGGATGGTGGAAAAGGTTAGAGGCTTATCATGGCAATTTGGAAGGCTGTCAAAACAAGTGGTAGATAGCGCGACACAACGATAGCATTGAGACAACTAGCAAGCAAAGATAGTAGTGATATCCAAGTTAATGGTCATCTTGCATGAAATCCTGGTAGAAAGAAGACCAAGTCCATGATGTAGACGAACCAACGTAGTCAAATGAACCCTCAGAATCGCAACATAACTGGAACTATCGAGAAGAAGTACAATCGAAAAGAAGGAAACAACATGGTAAAGAACCAAGCATAATCATGGCACGATGAACAAGCAAATATGATGCATATCCGGTTTAGTGAGGCATGGCATGGTAAAGTGCGACAAACAATACTACGAATTAAGTGGAGCTCAATATGCAACGATGTCGGGGTACACAAATAGACAGTAGGCCTCCAACCCGGCAACACCAAGCTAGAGAGATAGCTCCTTGAGAAATCAAAGGGCGGATCGAGAAGACCAAGACAAGTCAAGGGAACAAGATGTCACTAAGAAAGGACTTTTTTGCCACTGTGGTAACACCTTAGCCTGTAAAAGGAGAGCCATGGAAACCTAAAAAAGGATTTAGACCCTTGTACACCTGTAAGCGCGTAGCTGCTCTCCCCAAGGCAACCTTGCCTGGCTTGAGCATTCCATGTCCACCACAGTCCTCCCTTCAATCCACCATAGTAGGAGTACGGTTTTACGCTTCTCAGTGGCCCGAACCTGGATAAAAACCACCAGCGTCACCATTGTCATGTTGTTCCGTGGCTTCTGCTCTTTGTGCTACGTGATATCTCCCGTGTAGAATCACAAGGCGTTGATGGCCCCTAGGTGGTTGTGTTCTACCGCGACAAATGAGTTGCATATTGATGGAACACCACATTCAATTATTTAGTTCACTCTCATTTATGCTACTCATCAATATTAAATGTTGGTTAAAATGGCAAGAGAATCCTACATGAACTCTCTATCTAGGCAAGTTTAAATGAGGCCAGAAACAACAAACAACAATTCCGGAAACTGGCCATATGCAATTTTTGTATTTGGTACTGTTCAGACCTATACACAATTTTAGAGTTATTAAACATATAAGGAAATGACACCATGTTAATCTATGCATTTTTCTACCCCAATTACATATAAAGTTTATTTAATTCGGAGCTATGGTTATTTAGTTACGAAATAAATCATTTAACATGTCATTTATGCAAATTAATGCAAACAGCAAGTTTAAGAATTTTTAACATGGATGAAACCAGCATATTTTGAAACTAGATTAAATTCTAGGCATTTTCATATATAAAGTTTTTACATATGATGCATAGTTTGTGAGATATTAAATGCATGAACATGAGGGACTTTTCTGTAAAATAGTAAACCCTGGGATAATTTGTAAAATCGTTGGACAGAAAAAATCAGGTTATGGGCCGAAACTGGCTGGCCTAATAGTGCAAAAGCAAGGTTGTGCGGCTGCTCACCCATGGGCCAAGCCTAGGTAGGTGGGGCGGATCGGGCGGCTAGAGGCGGTGCTGGGCCGGGGTTGGAGAGGCGGCCGGCTGGGCTTTAGCGGTTGGATCTAGGATGGAGAGTTCAAGCGGTCAATGGGATGGTGAGCAAGCGGCTGATGCTCATTGTAGGGGGAGCAGAGGGTAGCGCAGGGACTTGGCGCGGGGTCTTGGGGCTCCGGCGAGGTAAGGTGAGGAGGTTTGGCAACGATGGGGATGCCCGGGACCCGATGGATCCAAGGCCATGGCGGCGGCGCCGGATGGAGACAAGGCGGGCATCGCTTCAAGATTCGAACGACCATCACTCCTGTGCGAAGAACACACAGTTAGAGAGAGATGGAGAGAGATGGAGAGAAGAATGGAAGGAGGGAGAAGAGAAGAGATGGACGCGAGGCTCATTTGGTGGTTAGTGACGACGGCATCGGGCATGGGGTTGGGGTCCGGTAGTTCGACGGCGGCGACCTCCGGGAGGTCAGTTGGTGGCACGGATAAGAGGCTGGGGCAAACTCCAAATCCATGGTGGGGATGATGGGTGTCGGGCAAAGGAGGAGCTCCTCTCCTCTGTTTCTGGCGCGAGCGCCTGCACAGGGGGCTCGGGTAGAGGAGGCTAGGAGCGAGGTCGGGCTCCAGGAGGTGCTCGGGCGCTGCAAGAGGAGACAAAGGGAGTGGTGAGATAGGGTCCTGGAGCTGCTGATGCAGCTTGCTGCGATGGTGGATCAGGTAGGCGTGCCGACGGAGGAAGGTGGGTGGCAGCGCTCGGTTGGCTCGGGAAGGAATGAGGGGATCCCGAGGAAGAAAGGCAGTGGCTTAGGCGGAGGGATTTCGGGGATGCGACAACTCTCCTAGAAATTAGGGTTGGACTAATATTTATAGCATTGGATTTGGTTAGGGGCTATTTGCACCCTCCATTGAGATCCGGCAGTCGAGAATAAATAGGCTAGGTAATTCCAATGAAAAAAACGAATATGTTAGGGATGTTTGGTATTGATCTGGACCCACCGGTAGTGACGAAGTGGTTCATGTTAGGGGAAGTATTCGGCCATGCGCGAGGTTGCGAAGGGGGGGGGTCCATGACTATGCAAAGAGATAAGGCGGCCAAACAAGAGTGCAATGAGAACCCGGTTGGTCTGAGAAAGGTCAATAGAGACAAGGAAGAAGCAGGAACTATGAGCGGATGCAAGTTTTGAAAAATGATGGCAACGGGGTGTCGATGCAATGCAAATGATGCAATGATGAATGCAACAAACAAATAAATCACACGATTAAACTCAAAATACATGGAAGGCATCTTGAGCATCAGTCTCGAGCTGTCACAACTCTCCTCTACTTACAAGAGATCTTTCCCCGAGATATAGGAATGTGAACAGGAAGGGAAGAGGAAGAGAAGAGATAAAACTAAGTTTCGTCTTTGACAAACTAGTGAAACCAATGAACCTTGAGAGGTTAAACAATTTGAAAGAAAGAATAAATGGAGATGAACAAAGTAGAAAACACTCAGGTTAAAAAGAGAGGCAAGACTTGATGTCGGTGCAACAAACCCTGGGTCTGTTGCCCAGACTGCGCACAGGCCTGAAGACAAGATTACAACATCCAAGATCAGACCAAGTACCAAAGGTCAATTCTTTGAAGGACCAAAGTGCATATCGAGAAGACCAAGTCAAGCCAGAGAAGCAAAATATCACTAAGGGAAAAAACCTCCCTTGCCGGGCAGGCGAGCCTGGCGAGGTCGGGGTTACCCCAGAAGCAAGCCTCCAGATCGCCCTGGCAGGCCTGTCGAGGCTTGCGGAGGAAAACTACTCCACCGCACCACCTCACAAGGACGCAAGTCATCGATCGTGCGGTGTCAAGACCCTAAGTGACTAAGTGGCTACTTCCTGCCACATGGCAGTGCTACCTCTTGAGCACTGCGTTGATTTTCCCTTGAAGAGGAAAGGGTGATGTAGTAAAGCAGTGTAAGTATTTCCCTCAGTTTTTGAGAACCAAGGTATCAATCTAGTCGGAGACCATGCGTGAGTCACCTCGTACCTACACAAACAAATAAGAACCTCGCAACCAACGCGATAAAGGGGTTGTCAATCCCTTCACGACCACTTGCAAGAGTGAGATCTGATAGAGATGATAATAATAAGATAAATATTTTTGGTATTTTTATGATATAGATTGAAAGTAAAGATTGAAAAATGAAATAGATTGGAAACTTGTATGATGGAAAATAAACCCGGGGGCCATAGGATTCACTAGTGGCTTCTCTCAAGATAGCATAAGTATTACAGTGGGTGAACAAATTACTATCGAGCAATTGATAGAAAAGCGAATAATTGTGAGAATATCTAGGTATGATCATGTATATAGGCATCACGTTCGTGACAAGTAGACCGACTCCTGCCTACAACTACTACTATTACTCCACACATCGATCGCTATCCAGCATGCATCTAGAGCATTAAGTTCATAAGAACAGAGTAACGCCTTAAGCAAGATGACATGATGTAGAGGGATAAACTCATGAAATATGATATAAACCCCGTATTTTTATCCTCGATGGAAACAATACAATACATGTTGTTTCCCTTTCTGTCACGGGGATCTAGCACCACAAGATTGAACCGAAAGCTAAGCACTTCTCGCATTGCAAGAAAGATCAATCTAGTAGGCCAATCATACATAAACCAATCATACATAAAAGAATTTAGAGAAGATTCAAATATTGTTCATAGATAGACTTGATCATAAACCCACAATTCATCCGATATCGACAAACACACCGCAAAAGAAGATTACATTGAATAGATCTCCAAGAAAATTGAGGAGAACTTTGTATTGAGATCCCAAGAGAGAGAAGAAGCCACCTAGCTACTAGATACGGACCCGAAGGTCTGAGGTAAACTACTCACACATCATCGGAGGGGCCATGGAGTTGATGTAGTGGCCCTCCGTGATCAATGCCCCCTCCGCCGAAGCTTCGAAAAAGGCACCAAGATGGGATCTCTTGGGGTACAGAAGGTTGTGGTGGTGGAAATAGGGTTTCGTGGTGCTCCTTGATGTTTGCGGGGTATATGAATATATATATATAGGAGGAAGAAGTAGGTCAGTTGAGCCACGAGGGGCCCACGAGGGGCTGGGCGCACCCAGGGGGTAGGCGCGCCCCCTGCCTCATGTCCGCCTCGTTCGTTTCTTGACGTTCACTCCAAGTCCTCTGGATCACGTTTGTTCCAAAAATCATGTTCCCGAAGGTTTCATTCTGTTTGGACTCCGTTCGATATTCCTTTTCTATGAAACACTGAAATAGGCAAAAAAACATCAATTTTTGGGCTGGGCCTCCGGTTAATAGGTTAGTCCCAAAAATAATATAAAAGTGTAAAATAAAGCCCATTAACATCTAAAATAGATAATATAATAGCATGGAACAATAAAAAATTATAGATACGTTGGAGACGTATCAAGCATCCCCGAGCTTAATTCATGCTCATCCTCGAGTAGGTAAATGATAAAAACAGAATTTTTGATGTGGAATACTTTCTAGAATATTCTTCAATGTATTTTTCTCTATTGTGGCATGAATGTTCAGATCCGAAAGATTCAAGATAAAAGTTTATTGTTGACATAAAAATAATAATACTCCAAGTATGTTAATCAAGCAATTATGTCTTATAAAAATCATATAGTTTGGCCATGCTTCATTTTCATCACACAAAATGCTCTAATCATGCACACCCCCGATGACAAGCCAAGCAATTGTTTCATACTTAGCCTTTTCAAACTCTTTCAACTTTCACGCAATATATGAGCGCGAGCTATGGACATAGCACTATGGGGCGAATAGAATATGATGATTGAGGTTGTGTGAGTAGACAAAAAGGGAGAAAGTCTCACATTGACGCGGCTAATCAATGGGCTATGGAGATGCCCACCAATTGATCTCAATGCAAGGGGTAGGGATTGCCATGCAACGGATGCACTAGAGCTATAAATATATGAAAGATCATCAAAGAAACTGAGTGGGTGTGCATCCAACTTGCTTTATCATGAAGACCTAGGGCATTTGAGGAAGCCCATCATTGGAATATACAAGCCAAGTTCTATAATGAAAAATTCCCACTAGTATATGAAAGTGACAAAATAAGAGACTCTCTATCATGAAGATCATGGTTCTACTTTGAAGCACAAGTGTGGAAAAAGGATAGTAACAATGTCCCTTCTCTCTTTTTCTCTCATTTTTTTATTTGGGCCTTTTTTGGCCTCTTTTCTCTTTTCTTTTTATTTTTCGTTCGGAGTCTCATCCCGACTTGTGGGGGAATCATAGTCTCCATCATCCTTTCCTCACATGGGACAATGCTCTAATGATGATCATCACACTTTTATTTTCTTACAACTCAAGAATTACAACTCGATACTTAGAACAAAATATGACTCTATGTGAATGCCTCCGGTGGTGTACCGGGATTGCGATGAATCAAGAGTGACATGTATGAAAAAATTATGAACGGTGCCTTTGCCACAAATACGATGTCAACTACATGATCATGCAAAGCAATATGACGATGATGATGCATGTCATAATAAATGGAACGGTGGAAAGTTGCATGGCAATATATCTCGGAATGGCTATGGAAACGCCATAATAGGTAGGTATGGTGGCTGTTTTGAGGAAGATATAAGGAGGCTTATGTCTGATAGAGTGTATCATATCATGGGGTTTGGATGCACCGGCGAAGTTTGCACCAACTCTCAAGGTGAGAAGGGGCAATGCACGGTACCGAAGAGGCTAGCAATGATGGAAGGGTGAGAGTGCGTATAATCCATGGATTCAACATCAGTCATAAAGAACTCACATACTTATTACAAAAATGTACAAGTCATCAAAACCAAGCACTACGCGCATACTCCCAGGTGGATAGATTGGTAGGAAAAGACCATCGCTCGTCCCCGACCACCACTCATAAGGAAAGCAATCAAAGAACACCCCAAGCTTCAAATTTGTCACATAACATTTACCATACGTGCATTCTATGGGACTTGCCAACTTCAACACAAGTATTCATCAGTTTCACAATTACTCAACTAGCACACCTCTAATATTACCACCTTTATATCTCAAAACCATCTATCAAGCATCCAACTTCTCTTAGCATTTAAAATTTATAACCAAAGTGAACTACCATGCTGTTCTAAAGGACTCTCAAAATGATATAAGTGACGTATGAGAGATCAATTATTTCTATAAAATATAACCACCGCCGTGCTCTAAAAGGTATAAGCGAAACACTAGAGCAAAAATTATATAGCTCAAAAGATATAAGTGAAGCACATAGAGTATTCTAATAAATTCCAATTCATGTGAGTCTCTCCCAAAAGGTGTGTACAGCAAGTATGATTGTGGTAAACTAAAAAGCAAAGACTCAAATCATACAAGACGCTCCAAGAAAAACACATATCATGTGGCGAATAAAAATATAGCTCAAAGTAAAGTTACCGATGGACGTAGACGAAAGAGGGGATGCCTTCCGGGGCATCCCCCAAGCTTAGGCATTTCGGTGTCCTTGAATTTTACCTTGGGGTGCCTTGGGCATCCCCAAGCTTAGTCTCTTGCCACTCCTTGTTCCATAATCCATCAACTCTTTACCCAAAACTTGAAAACTTCACAACACAAAACTTAAAAGAAAATCTTCGTGAGCTCCGTTCTAAAAGAAAACAAACCACCACTTCAAGGTACTGTAATGAACTCATTATTTATTTATATTGGTTTTAAACCTAATGTATTCCCACTTTTCTATGGTTCATAAATTCTATTACTAGCCATAGATTCATCAAAATAAGCAAACAACACGCGAAAAACAAAAGCTGTCAAAAACAGAACAGTCTGTCGTAATCTGTAGTTTTGGAATACATATGGAACCCCAAAAATTCTAAAATAAATATCTGGACGTGAGGAATTTATCTATTAATCATCTTCAAAAATAATTAAATAAATATCACTCTCTGGTAAAAAACGGCAGCAATTCTCGTGAACGCTAAAGTTTCTGTTTTTTTACAGCAAGATCAAAAAGACTTTCCCCAAGTCTTCCCAACGGTTCTACTTGGCACAAACACTAATTAAACACAAAAAACACAACCCAAACAGAGGCTAGACAATTTTTTTATTACTAAACAGGACCAAAAAGCAGGGAATAAAAAGAAAATTGGTTTGCCTCCCAACAAGCGCTATCGTTTAACGCTCCTATCTAGGCATAAAAGCAAGGATAGATCTAGGTATTGCCATCTTTGGTAGGCAATTCTTCAATAAGAAAACTATAACTCTTAGGAGTTTCATTCTTTTATTAATTATTAAACTCCTAGGCATGAAATCAAGAAAATCATTTATAGCAAAAGGTTCCTTAAGGATAGTGAGAAAGTTGGGGTGAACACTTATGGATTTGAGGTCCGCACTTCCCTTAATAGAAGTTTCACCCTTATTTTTAGGAACATACAGCAAATTAGCAATCTTAGCATTAGGAGGAGTATTTTTCACTGAAGAAAAGGCAGACCCTAGTTTGGTAATATTATCATCAATTTTATCAATTCTAGTGGAATCTTGATCTATCTTTTCATTAACCATAGGTTCCTTTTCTTTAAAAAATTTAAGAGCAACTCCTACCTTAGATCCGTATTGGGTAATTTGGTTATGGATCTTTCTATCCAAATTTTCAACCAACTCTACGGTGGCAACTTTATTTCAATAATTTCAAGCCGTTGCATCACGTGTTCCAAAGTTAAAATAGTTCAATTAACCAAAAGAGCTGTAGGGACAAACAAATCTATCATAGCATTATAAGAATCAAAAATATGGTTACCGAAGAAATTTCCTCTGGTAATGCTATCAAGAATATATCTGGTCCAAGGTAATGCGAAGAAGAATAGAAGTAGATTGGTTCCTAGTGGATCTATTTTGCGCATTGCAAATTCCGTACCAAGCATCTTTTAAATTTTCTCCCTCCCTTTGTTTAAAATTAAGAACTTCATTCTCGAGAGACAAAAGAGTAGATAAAGGACTAGCCATAACGATGAAGCAAGCGAAAAAGGGGCGAACGGAAAAGAGGCGAATAAAATGGCCAGGCTGAAGTGGGGGAGAGGAAAACGAGAGGCAAATGGAAAATAATGTAATGCGAAGGATAAGACTTATGATGGGTACTTGGTATGTCTTGACTTGGCATAGATCTCCCCGACAACGGCGCCAGGAATCCTTCTTGCTACCTCTTGAGCACTCCGTTGGTTTTCCCTTGAAGAGGAAAGGGTGATGCAGTAAAGCAGCGTAAGTATTTCCCTTAGTTTTTGAGAACCAAGGTATCAATCCAGTAGGAGACCACGCACGAGTCACCTCGTACCTACACAAACAAATAAGAACCTCGCAACCAACGCGATAAAGGGGTTGTCAATCCCTTCACGGCCACTTGCAAGAGTGAGATCTGATAGAGACGATAATAATAAGGTAAATATTTTTGGTATTTTTATGGTATAGATTGAAAGTAAAGATTGCAAAATAAAATATATTGGAAACTTGTATTATGGAAAATAGACCCGGTGGCCATAGGTTTCATTAGTGGCTTCTCTCAAGATAGCATAAGTATTACGGTGGGTGAACAAATTACTGTCGAGCAATTGATAGAAAAGCGAATAATTATGAGACTATCTAGGTATGATCATGTATATAGGCATCACGTCTGTGACAAGTAGACCGACTCCTGCCTGCATCTACTACTATAACTCCACACATCGACCGCTATCCAGCATGCATCTAGAGTATTAAGTTCATAAGAACAGAGTAACGCCTTAAGCAAGATGACATGATGTAGAGGGATAAACTCATGCAATATGATATAAACCCCATCTTTTTATCCTCGATGGCAACAATACAATACGTGTCGTTTCCCTTTCTGTCACTGGGATCGAGCACTGCAAGATTGAACCCAAAGCTAAGCACTTCTCCCATTGCAAGAAAGATCAATCTAGTAGGCCAAACCAAACTGATAATTTGAAGAACAGAGTAACGCCTGCATCTACTACTATAACTCCACACATCGACCGCTATCCAGCATGCATATAGAGTATTAAGTTCATAAGAACAGAGTAACGCCTTAAGAAAGATGACATGATGTAGAGGGATAAACTCATGCAATATGATATAAACCCCATCTTTTTATCCTCGGTGGCAACAATACAATACGTGTCGTTTCCCTTTCTATCACTGGGATCGAGCACTGCAAGATTGAACCCAAAGCTAAGCACTTCTCCCATTGCAAGAAAGATCAATCTAGTAGGCCAAACCAAACTGATAATTTGAAGAGACTTGCAAAGATAAACCCACAATTCAGAGAAGATTCAAATATTGTTCATAGATAGACTTGATCATAAACCCACAATTCATCGGATCTCGACAAACACACCGCAAAAGAAGAATACATCGAACAGATCTCCAAGAAAATCAAGGAGAACTTTATATTGAGATCCAAAGAGAGAGAAGAAGCCATCTAGCTACTAGCTATGGACCCGAAGGTCTGAGGTAAACTACTCACACATGATCGAAGGGGCCATGGAGTTGATGTAGAGGCCCTCCGTGACCAATGCCCCCTCCGACGGAGCTCCGGAAAAGGCCCCGAGATGGGATATCTTGGGTATAGAAGGTTTTGGTGGTGGAAATAGGGTTTCGTGTTGATCCTGGATGTTTGCGGGGTATATGAATATATATAGGAGGAAGAAGTAGGTCGGTTGAGCCACGAGGGGCCCATGAGAGGGGAGGGCGCGCCAAGGGGGGTAGGCGCGCCCCCTACCTTGTGGCCGCATCGTTCGTTTCATGACATCCACTCCAAGTCCTTTGGATCACGTTTGTTCCAAAAATCACATTCCCGAAGGTTTCATTCCGTTTGGACTCTGTTTGATATTCCATTTCTACAAAACACCGAAATAGGCAAAAATAACAACAATTTGGGCTGGGCCTCCGGTTAATAGGTTAGTCCCAAAAATAATATAAAAGTGTAAAATAAAGCCCATTAACATCTAAAATAGATAATATAATTGCATGGAACAATCGAAAATTATAGATACGTTGGAGACGTATCAGGCAACCACTTCCTACAGAAAACACCTCCATATGTCACCTGTCTAGAGACATGTCAAGCAAGCAGGCGCGGAACTAGAAAAACAGCCTGACAAGGGTTGTCGGGCATGCTATGATGTGACACTAAGAGGGTCATTTAATGCGCTCTATCTGCCTGCAGACTTAGGTATTTTAGCACTATTTGCTATGGGCGAGAGCTTGTGTAGCCCTTCCCTAGAGAGTACCCACCTTAGGACGAGATCGCCCACCTCGAGCATCTTGGAGCGGATGATGCGGCCGTGATACCACCGCAGCGCCTGTTGGTACCTTGCCGCTCGGAGCGAGGCTTGGCGGTGGCATTCCTCCCCCAGAACGAGGTCCATCACCCACGAGGCGTCCTGGTGTGCATGCGTAGGTATTGTCAGAGCTTCACAGATGTTGAGGAGGAGTGCGAACGCAAGTGTACAACTACACCATCCGCGAGGGAAGCCTGGAAGCGACGACGGAAGAAGACAGAGCTGCTGAAGCTACAGTAGCCGGAGATCCGGTGCCTGGGCAGCCACGCAGGAGCTGCCCCAATAGATGGCCAAAAGCATCAGCAGCCGGACATCCGGCGGCCAGCCCGGACATCTGGCGCCAGGCCACAGCCCAGAAATCCGGCAACGCCCATCTAGAGAAGAACAGATTCGGCCACCGCCAGGCCGGACATCCGCCCAGTGCCCTGGACATCCGGCGTCTCGCGAACAGCTGGACATCCGGCCCCCAGCCTGGACTTCCGGCACCTGCCTGCGCGCATGGACATGGCTCGAGGCCCATGTACCCCCTTTCCCACTTACCCCTTCGTGACTTCGACTGTAAATAGACCACCCCCTCATCCGTTCTAGAGTTAGCAAAGGATTAGCTCATTTGGGATAGAGCTTTGCTCATCCATACGGATCTACTCCACGAGAGAGACCGCGGCCCCTCTACGGTGAAGATCCCCCTTGGATTCAAGACCCCCTCTTGGGTTGCCCCCTTCAAGACCTCCTCATGGAGATGAACCGTACCTTGTATCTTTCCCTTTGTTTTTCATGTACCTTGTGGATCTTGTGTGTTTGATTGTCTAGTGGATGTGTGATTGGACTTGTTCTTGATTGTTTTCCCTTGTGATTTCTCTTCGTTCTTCCCCGTGTTCTTCGTGTTCTTAGTTGGGATCCGCTCCTTTCGTGAAAGATTGGCCGTATAAGGTTCCACCCTACATCATCTTGGTATCAGAGCCACGTTGATAACGATTTCAGAGCCTCCCCTCTTTGTTTTCTAGCCTAATTTTATTGATTTCGTCCTAAATTCAAAAATTCCCCACCAAAAAATAGCCCCAATTTTTTTTGTGATTTGTTGGTTTGAGGAAGTTTTGTTGATTTTGATCCATGGATTTGCTTGGTTTCAAGTAGATCTATCTTTCACTCAAGTTTCCCCACTTTCCATCCATGAAATCCATCAAATTTTGCCCCCAAAATTATCAATTTCTGCCCCAATTCAGAAATATCCACCCCAAATGAGATCTGGAATCGTCGGGCCGGACATCCAGGCCTCAGGCCAGACATCTGGGCCATCGGGCTGGACATCCGGGCCCCAAGCCGGACATCCGGCTCTTGGAGCACATTTTCGCGCAGTGTTCTAGACATGAGGTCCCGGATATCCGGCCCCGACCCTGGATGTTCGACCCCTGGAGCATCAGTCTCCCGTGTTTCACCGTTTTAACTGTAACTTTCACATCCAGAGTCCAATTTTTGCGTTATTTAGCTCGTTGGGTAGCTATTGACATCCTCTATCCATCTAGATAGGTTTCAACACCATTTGACACCATAATTTTTTGGAACTTTGGCATCTTTGCCTAGGGCTTCCACCATATCATCCGCTTAACCACCACCGACTTCCGCCACCTAACCCTTTTTGTTCCCTATTATATTTGTGGTTGTTTGAGTTTTGATTTGAATCTCCTAAGGTGTTTAGGCTACTTAAAAACGGTTTCTTCTTCATCAACCACCACCACCATAACTTCCGCATAGCCTTGCCCACCATACACTTCCGCCACCCCAACTTAACCCAATTTTGTTAGTGTTGTGAGTTGTGTCTCCTAAGGTGTTTCGGCTACTTAGGGACCGGGCTTCCAACTCCGACACCGTGTATAGTCCATCACCTTACCCTCCACTTCCTCATTGCGTATCAAAACCCATCATTGCATTTCCGCAATCCCATGGAGCTTCCGCAACCACCATCGCTTTCCCTCTACCACCATTTGACATTTGACATTTGAGATTTTGAGTTTGCGGTTTTCCCGTTTCCTAAGGTGTCTTGGCTACTTAGGGATGAGTCTCCATCATCTTGGTATCTACATCAAGAACACCGCCACTCATCATCGCCACAGATAGTAACCTCCATATCATCTTGGTATCGTGGTATCCCTCCATTGTATATTCCCTTTGCAATTGGATTGATAACCCCTAGCCCATTTTGCGTTACTTGCCTATCGAGACTAGCCATTCGAGTATTGCCGGCAACATTAGTTGTGCACATTAGTGATCTACACCATACATTGCATACATACTATATCATATTGGTATCATATCATCCCTTATGTCACAAAATTGTTCCCGTATATACCCAATTGCTCTCTTGGTTTGTGCATTTCGCATTGTGGCCATACAAAAAAAAGAATAAGATTTTAATCAACAGAGAAAGAGCGAAGAATCTTGTAAGCAAGTGCCATAGCATCATACCCCATTGCATATAAGATTGTCATATCCTATCATCTTGGATCATCTTGAGATAAACACCGGGAACATCATATACATAGCATACTTGGGATAGAAGTCGTTGCATTTTTGTCTCCTATAGGTTGTGCACAAGTGTCGTATCCGGCTATTTTGCAATCATGCTAGCGTCTCTCTAGAGTTGTGCAACAAGAGCATTTTCCGTGGATTCCACATTTTGAGCTCATTCCTTGGTTGCACGACCCCGTTTATCTATCCGCGTGTGTGTTTCTGTGTGGCACATATTGCTATTGGTCTACTTGTTTCACTTGAGAATTTGTGAATCTCTTACAACATTATTGACTCTTTCTTAAATTTTGCATTAAATTTTTGTGCCACTATCCTCACCGAGCTACTCCATAAGCTTTAGTCTGTAGGTGTGAGTGAACAAGTCCGGTACCAATTCCACTATTCTTTCATCTCAGATTGAGTGAAACGGGATACATCCTCAACTTCGGGAAAAGGTAACTTGGTATCGTTTATCTCATTTCCTACTCACCTCT
This sequence comes from Triticum urartu, assembly GCF_056163025.1. Taxonomy (NCBI): domain Eukaryota; kingdom Viridiplantae; phylum Streptophyta; class Magnoliopsida; order Poales; family Poaceae; genus Triticum; species Triticum urartu. Next base: position 198,819,003 of record NC_141877.1, on the reverse strand, counting down.
ACTCGAGTCTTGTGATGGATAGGCAAGGCATTTCACCTTCGATCTACAACAACAACGACGAGTTCGATGCCATGAAAAACTCCACCGACGCCAAGATGCATGCTCAGATGGAGGAGATCAAAGACCTCATCAAGTCCTACAAGCGATCTTCCTCATATTCGAGTGCACATGCTTCCGAGCTACCATCTCCGGCAAGATCACATCAGCATCGACACCATCACCAACAAGAACATGAAGGTCAAGAGCTCAACACCAACAACCGCTCAATGACTTCACCATATCCCTTGGCATCTTCGCCAAGCGACTTCAAGGCATCTTCACCTTTGGATATAAGACATCTTCGCCAACAAGCACCTGAAGACTACGCTCAAGAGAAGCTCCCCAACCTCAAGTCCGTGACTTCCACGAGCTACTACGACCTCGATATCGACCACGAGATTCCTTTATATGGAACTCTAGAACCTGAGGAGTATCTCAAGTGGGAACATTTTGATGGACGACTACCTCAAGCTTCACCAAGTTCCTCTCGAAGATCAAGTTAAGTGCGCCACAAGAAACTTCCATGGCTACACGTACACATGGTGGCTTCACACACCTTCGAAAATCTACGACATGAGTTGGCCCAAGACGAAGAGAGCTTTGCGGTGAGAGTTCGTGCCTCCAACCTACACAGAACAACTTCAACGCCAATTGGAGAACACCATCCAAGGATCCAAGTCCATCGATGAGTACTTCAAGGAGATGAAGAATGCCTTGCGACAAGCCGACGTGGATGACCCCATTTCGATGAAGTTGCACTTCATGATGGGATTGCACAACGACTTCTCCAAGACGATCTTCCTCGAGAACTACAAGTCCCTCGACGACAACTACATTGGTGCTCTCAAGGCGGAACAAGAACTCATGAAGGCCAAAGCTTCTCCACCCCAAGCTCACTTCTCGACGACCAAGCTCCATGAGAATGAGCATGAGGCTAGTACCACCATGATGTCCAAGCACGGCGAGCTCCAAGACGATGCTCCCAAGTTCGACTTCACTGCCATCCCTTTTTGTGGCATTGATGATGCCGAGTGTACTTCAACTCTTTGTCAAGATGGTGCAGCGACGACTACGACTACGGAGACCATCAAGGACCAAGCTTTGGAGGCGAGTGACATGGTGACGAGCAAGGATGATGATTCCATCTTAGGAGGCGAGAGTGATGATGTTCCATCTTCGGCCTTCATCCATGGCGATGATGAGAAGATGATCGAGCATGGGATTTTCCCTTCGGTCATGGAGGAGACTGATGATGTGCCATCTTCGGCCTTCATCCATGGCGACGACGACAAGATGGTTGAGCATGGGATTTTCCCTTCGACCACTACAACGTATGATGACTTGAGTGACTTTTTCCACCATATTGAGAGTGAGAGTGACTTCACCACTAGCCCCATATAGGATGTGTTGCCACAATTCCCATGTGAGGAGAGCCACAACCCACACCACTTGAGTGAGATGAGTGGCTCCACCATACATGAGATTGAGTGCACCTACCTTGAGGGAGTGAGTGAACCACCACATAGAGAGAGTGAGGTCACTATGATTTCTAATGACTTATCCTCTACCTCTATTGTGTCTTCTCATTTGGTGCTAGGTCCCATATACGATGAAACGCCGATTCGCGACGACTTCGTCCTACCTTTGGACAAGAGGATGGCCATGGTGGAATATGATGCACCCCCCACATGGTTCCATCAAGATGAAGATGACCAGCATTTGGTCTTTCCCACCTCACCTACACCACTTGAGTGGAATGAAAACGGTAACATAGGTGACGGTGATGCTCTAGTCCCACTAGTGGACATTCTTGACGTTGATTGCTTGCATGATGTTGATCCACCTAGTACCATGCTTCATGCTGGTATGATTTCCCCATGCGATGATTTGCCCATTTACGATGAGTATGATGATTCTAATGTGGAGTCTATTAGTTGTGATGCCATGCTACATAGGATTTCTTATGACAATTCTCTAGGTCACATCATGTTTAACAATCCTCTTGACTTGTCATATACTATGCATGAGATCAACAATATGTCATATTTGCAATCTCATCATAGTGACTATGCATATGCTACTAAAATAAACCCAATTTGCACATATGGCATAGATGACAAGCCCATGGTTATTGGTATTTGTTTTTCTTGTGATGATATTGATATGCTCCCTTTGCATCATCTACCTCATATGCCATGCCATGACCACCTAGCTTCGGATATACATTGCTTTGGATGTTGTCCATTTTCTCCATATGATGTTTCCGACATTGCTCATGAGGAGACCCCAATAGTTTCCTCATATATTTTAGGAGATTTTGATTCATCCCATTCATTGCATGATCCCAATACTTGTGTGCACAATATGCTCCCCATGAATAAAAATGCTATAGTTATGCCTTATACTTGTACGCTCAATTTGTGTCCCCATCGTGTCATACATAATAACTATTCTTTCATGATGGATGACATGTTCTTATACCATGATTCAAATTTCTTTGAGTGATGCTTATCTTGTGCCAACTCTCATGTGCACATACACATCATGATGGATGATGTGTACATTTACCACACACACAATTTCTTTCGTTTGTGTTTCTTTTGTGTAGGTACCCATGAATACTTGTCAACCTCGCAATCCCACGAGTTGACAAAAGAAGCTCTAGAGAGCAATTATAATTTGGGATCTCATGGATTTTCTTTCCCACCACTCTCTTCGCGCAAATACTTCGCACATTTCTACTACATGGCCCTCACGTGGTTATGGGTTATTATCCATTACATATTATATGCCCATCTTTCCATGTTCACTTTGCATGATATGCTCATTCATATGCCTTTGACATGCATTTGTGACCCATGCTTTGCATTACACATGATGATTGATTCTAGTACTTGTATGTGTATTTGCAAGCTTGGTGGAGATATCACATGTTATTGCCATGTTTGCTTTGTGCCCCATGCCTATGATGATACTATGATCTTGCTTTGTGTTCGTGCTTGCGATATGTCATGTGCATTGTCTATGCCTATTATTTGCTCATGTGACATGATTGCCATGATTTCGTCTAGTATGTTGCATCTTCGCACTACTAGCTTGCACGACTTGATTACTATGATTGCTTGCCTTGTTGCATCACCGAGATTCGTACTTGCTCATTTCATGCGGTTGATGACAACCGTTACCATGCTTTGCACATGATTGTTATTGCTTCTTGTCATCTATCTCCATGTGTTGCCTCTCTCATGCTAGATGATTTTCCATGTATTGAGTGCAACTATGCCTTTAGTCTTGATAATGAGTTTCCCCCATAGAATTCTTGCATATATTTGGAGATTTTGAAATATTTCTTGTGAAGCATGCTTGTCTTACCTCTGTGCACCATATACCTAGTGCCATGAATATTTCCATTGTTGCATCATATTATTCATGCACTTGTGCTTCTAATGGTTATGTGCAAGAGAAGAGAACCATGATGGATGATGTGTTTATCTACCATGCGCATACGTTCTCTCTTTTGTTGTGCGCATGTGTAGGTTACTTGGACTTCGTGTCAACTTCCACGTCACGTGAGTTGATAATCCGAGATCTTGAGAGCGAACCACCTTCTACCACGACGATTCTACATCACACTTTCTTGTACTTCAACATTGTGAAGGACGCACAAGGACACGCGTACAAGGTGACATCTTTCTTGAGCATGGATATGACGGATCATACTACTTGTTTTGCTTGCACCATGAGACTTATTGGCCATCTTGGACCACTTGCTTGCACACATGTTAGAGATCTTGTTTCGACTTGTCATCTTCACCGCTCCATGCATCATGATATATATGCCTTGTGTGTTGCATCCAATTCTGGGATTACTTGCTCCTATCATATGTTTGGTTGCAACAATGTCATCACTTCACATATGCCATGTCCCATTGATCGCTACATTCTTGCCTTGATTGCCTCACACATGACGAACAATTGCTCTTTCCATTGTGTTGAGTGCCACACGATATTCACTACACCCGATGCACATTATGCTTGGATTGTCTTGCACTTGACCCATGTGTTTAGACACTTCATTTTATTGGGTGTTGTGAATGCTTCTTATGCCTACCATAGACCTTTCATTGAGCAATTTGTGAATGCTTGCTATGACCCTAAGGTCGATGCTTATTATCTTGACACTCATATTTGCATCTCTACCTCACATTTACATGCTTGTCCCCATGATATCTTTGCTTGTGCTCGATTGCTATGCTTACATGCCATGTCACAATCATTAGTCACACCATATGCTTTGCATGATGACGACACTTGTTTGGTAAATCACCTCTTGAATGATTGGTGTTGCACTAACGCTAACCACATTTGTTTTTCCAAGTGTTTGTTGTCCTTACTCCTTTTGAAGGAATCACAAGACGGTGTGACATTGGAGAGTGACCATTTTGAGCTTCAAGATGACAAGTACTCGGTGAACGTCCACTTCTAGACGGAGAAGCCATCTCTTTCCCATGGTGATTTGGTTTTCGATCCGAGGTCAGATCTTTCCCAAAGGGGGGGAGATGATGCAGAGCATCCTATGGACATCACCATGTTAAGAGTCCGTTTGGCGAGTGACACGTGTGACATCTACTTCACATACACAAAGGTGAATCATCTTCTTTACACATGCTCACTTGACCCCTTCGAGGATGGTATACTACTTGACACTTCTCCCGTGTGCATGCATAGGTATTGTCGGAGCTTCACGGATGTTGAGGAGTGCGAACGTAAGTGTAGAACTACACCATCCACGAGGGAAGCCTAGAAGCGATGACGGAAGAAGACGGAGATGCTGAAGCTACAGCGGCCGGACATCCGGCGCCTGGGCAGCCGCGCAGGAGCTGCCCCAACAGACGGCCAAAAGCATCAGTGGCCGGACATACGGCAGCCAGCCCAGACATCCGGCGCCGTGCCAAAGCCCGGACATCCAGCATCATCCTGGAAATCCGGCAGCGTCTATCCAGAGAAGAACAGATTCGGCCACCGCTAGGCCGGTCATCCGGCCAGTGCCCCGGACATCCAGGGTCCTGCGAACAGCCGAACATCCGGCCCCCAGCCCGGACATCCGGTGCCAGCCTGCATGCATGGACAGGGCCCGAGGCCCATGTATCCCCTTTCCCACATACCCCTTCGTGACTTAGACTATAAATAGACCATCCCCTCATCCATTCTAGGGTTAGCGAAGTATTAGCTCATTTGAGATAGAGCTTTGCTCATCCATACGGATCTACTCCACAAGAGAGACCGCGGCCCCTCTACGGAGAAGATCCCCCTTGGATTCAAGACCCTCTATTGGGTGGCCCCCTTCAAGACCTCCTCATGGAGATGAAACTTACCTTGTATCTTTCCCTTTGTTGTTCATCTACCTTGTGGCTCTTGTGTGTTTGATTGTCTAGTGGATGTGTGATTGGACTTGTTCTTGAGTGTTTTCCCTTCTGATTTTTCTCCGTTCTTCCCCGTGTTCTTCGTGTACTTAGTTGGGATCCGCTCCTTTCGTGAAAGATCGGCCGTATAGGGTTCCACCCTACATCAAAACTACTCGTTACTTATAATTTCAGTTCTTGCAGAGAATACCTTGCTGAAAACTATTTGTCATTTCCTTCTGCTCCTTGTTGGGTTTGATACTTTTACTTATCGAAAGGACTATGATTGATCCCCTATACCTGTGGGTCATCAGGTCCGTTTTCTGGCACCGTTTCTGAGGAGTGAAGTGCTCTTGGTAAGTGGAAATCGGTAAGGAAAAATTATTACTACGTGCTGAAATTTATTGTCACTTGTTACTATGGAGAACAATCCTTTGAGGGGTTTGTTCGGGGTATCTTCACCTCAATCGAAACCATAATTAGTTGCCCCTCAACCTACTACACCTACTGAAAATATTGGTTATGAAATTCCTGCTGGTATGATAGAACAACTGCTAACTAATCCTTATGCAGGAGATGGAACCAAACATCCTGGTATGCACTTGATATATGTCAATAAAATTTGTGGATTACTTAATCTTGCAGGTTTACACGAAGACGAAGCTAAGAATAAGGTTTCCCCTTTATCTTTGAAGGGAAAAGCATTGGCATGGTATCTAGGCTATGTGATGATATTGGATCTTGGAATTGGAATCGATTGAAATTGGAATTTCACTAAAAACATTATCCTATGCATCTAGTTCATCGTGATCGGAATTATATATATATATATATATATATATATATATATATATATTTTGCCTCGCGAAGGAGAAAGTATCACTCTACCTTGGGGAGAGGCTTAATGTGAGAACCAGGAAATTACTTCTAGACCCTCCTATGTATATTTTGTCAACTCCGGGATCATTGTTGACAACATAGCAAAATGATATCATTGCACGATACGTAAAAGTATTACAAATAGTATATTCTCACAAGACATACCTAGTGAAATGTCTCATGACATTTATTACATCCAGAAAACAACAGAATGTAAAATGCGTGGCAACTCCATCTCAGCCACAGGCGGTCAATGTAGTCCACGTGACCTCACCCCTACGGATTGCCATAGTAGTTGTAGCATCACATTCGTCTTTGTAGATCTATATATTTCAACTAAAGTATTGCCATGAGTACATTATGTACTCAACATGCCTCCCGCGGGGAAAGACCTAATAGCTACATGTGGCTTCAAAGGAAGGTGGTTTGGCTCATTTGCATAGAACCTAATTAAGTTCGAAAAAATATAGTTGTTGGATAAAAGCAATTTTTGATGAAAACATGTTTTATCTCCAGAATAACTTTCGTCAAAGTGAGGATCCTCGATCAACTCACACTCTTCATAGGTTCCAATAATAGGGGCAAAGAGGGAATAAGCAAGACATGTCCTGTATGTCAAGAAAGATTCATGTGTCATCCATGACCGTGGACATGGCTATTCAAATAGTTTTATACTCTGCAGAGGTTGTACACTTTACCCACATGGCACAATCCCGACTTGTTGCCACTAGCCGCCGCTAGAGTAGTACCCCATTTGGTATACCGGCAGGGAGATTGTGACGTGCTCATTTGACTAGATCCCCCAAAGATGTGACATGCCCACTGGGTCTGGTGCACCGAACTGAGAGTACATCCTCAAACCGGTCCCCCATCTGTGTCGAGGATACTCCCCACAGGGCAGCTATCCCATCTGCGGTACGGAGACATCGACACCTAAGGCTGACTTGCTTACTTAACCAAGCCAGTGCCTATATAGCATGTGGTTTACTATTATCACAGTCTTCAAATCCAAGACTTATTAGGCCTCATATGGCATGGACGACTGATTGCCCCCTTCAGCTCATGAAGGGCAGCCAATCACTCCTTCAATCCTTGATTCAGGTGTCGCCCGTGCCAGTATTCAGGTGGTAAGTTTCACCTAGAGTAGAAGAGGATAGAGAAGGTCAACAAGGGCCAAATGGCCTAGCTCAGCGATAAGTTTCAACTGTCATTGACTTAGAGGTCATTGAACAAAGCACCTATAGGGTGATACGCATGCCTAAGCATTTCTACTCTACCGGAACAATATACTTCTACTCATGTGTCGAGTAAATAGGCGACAAGCGGATCAAGGTAATGTGTCAATCGACATGCTAGCTACGAGACTTAAAATAGCATGCATATAGTAACCATAAAACACAATGCAATTTTGTAAACATAGGATAAGCATGATCAAAGAAGGAGGCGTGCCTTCGTTGTTGAGTCCTTCAATAACATGTTTTTCCTTGTCCAACATAGTCACTCCCTACTCGTCGCAACGATAGAAAATGGAAACAAATAAATACCATAACAAAAGTAAATCCAAATAACATCCAAAACAAATTAAGGGCGGATGGATAGCAATATATTGATCAGATGGAGGTTCCAAAAGGAGATAGAACACTACTGCAGGATGCTGCTAACATGATACTCCGATCAGAGACCCTTCGACAAAACTATGTGCGATGCAATAATCGCAAACAGTGGTGTAAAAGAACCGTCAAAAAAGGTGCCAAAAATTTGCAATGGCGGAGCCATCAAACACGGTTCGGATTTTAGTTGTGTGTGTGGTGCAGGGCATACAGTTCAGTTTAATTAACTGTTTGCGATGAGGCAGAACAAAAGAAATGGGCATCCAGATGAAGGCGTGTGCGATATATAGCATACAGTTCGCTCGGATGAACTGTTTATGATGAGGAGGAACAGTAGAAATGGGCAGCTAGATAAAGGTGTGTGCGGTTGAGGGCATATGCTTCTGAAGGATTAACTATTTGCGATTAGGCAATAGAACAGAAACGGGTCAGCCAGATCAAAGTGTCTGCGATTGATGGCATAGACTTCACACGGATGAACTGTTTGCATTTAGCCACAACCAACTAAAACAATTAGATAGATCAACTGTGCGCGCTAGACAGGCACACACATTCTAATTAAAAGAAGCATGCGCGATGGTAATAATGAGCGCGCACGGTTGTTGGAACAGGACACGTGCTGACATTGCCTATTGCGGTGCACCCTATGGTGCAAACGCTATTGTACGTGGCCGAGAAGGCGTACGTGCCGACGTTACGCCGTCCGGGAATAGTGTCACACTTATAACCGTCCAGTGAAACATATAGACATGCCGTAGAACAGGGGATCGGGCGCCATTAATGGAGACGTTGGGAGGGAGGTGCGTGGAGGGTATAGGTCAAAGGGCTCTTCTCCCGATGAGCACGCGCAGGGGTCTGATCGCACGCCTCCCGTACTCCAATAGCTACCCCGCATGGCACCTCCTAGTCAATAAAAAAGGGGACTCATGGCGGCAGATAATTGGTAAGTAGAACGCCCACGGTTTCAATAATACTTGTGTTTCCGATTTAAAACATGACATCACTTGTTCCAAAATGACTTTGTTGATTGTTAATGTGTGCACCTTCGCAAATCAGACAAAAAAATAACACGGCATGTTGGTGCATGTCATGACACCATGCCATGTTTGATGATTTTTAGGCGTGTTTTGGATTTACAGGAATTAAAAAACTAAGTTTCTCAATCTTTTCGGTAGATCCACAACGCCCACATGTTTGAATATCATTCCCATTTCTTGCACGGGGCCTAGAAATTCACCCGAGGACACACATTTGATTTTTCAACCAACTTTGGTACACTAGAGCATGTGCCACTGGTGCGCGTCAGTCCTAAACAAATGGGTTTTAACCCCTTTCTGCGATGGCAGTTGGAACCATCGCCATACGATAGGGGGGTCCTTCCCACTGGACCCAGAGACCTTCAGGGATAGGGAGCCTTCATGCATATAGTTGTCCCTATATAAATGTTTCCGATATCTCGAATATCCAAAACGCTTCGTCCTTGCTACTCGTTTGTGCTCGCATTGCCATCATCGTCGGAGTTTTGTTGTTCTGCCTAAAACCAGGCAGATTCCAGGCACGGGAGTTTTCGAGGCAGATTCTAGGCAGAGGAGTTCTACGATGCCTAGCACATCACAAACAGTTCATGATTATAAACTGTGTATGATAGGTAGACAATCACACACATTTAGTTTTCCTGCCCCGTATGTGATAGTGTCTCACATTACACACGCTTTGCAAACGGCAACTGTGTGCATGCTTGCACACGTTTCATCTCTGTGAACCATCTCAGATTATGGTGTATATCTCAAACGTTTGTGTTTTACCAACCGTGTGTGCCGTAATGACCAGCACAACGTAATTTTGCCCTAATTTAATTGCTGCTATTTAAAATTGTACCTAATTTAAACTTGAAAGTAGTCTATAACTTTATTCATATCCATCAGGTTCAAACAACCAATGCACTATTTGATTCACAGGTACATATGTTTAAGAATTACATAAGCACCAAATAAAGAATGATGTACCAGGGTTCTATACTTGTACTATTACAGATGGTAAAGAAAGAGGCGACATACATTCCAGTTGCTGAACAAGTTGAAGTGGAATGGCCCTATTGTGCTCTCCTGGATGCAAAAGGCATGCAGGACTCTAGTCCAACCCCTTGTGATGGCCAGCCGCCAATCATGTAGTGTGAGAGGTAATCTTGAGTAAACTGCTTCAGGATCCGCTACAAAAGAAAAAAGCTTCAGATATTGTCATCTAACACAACTCATTACGGGCAGTAAAAAGAAGGCTACAGGGTTGTTACTTACAATCCTGTAGTTCACTGTTGTCTTACATCTTTTGACCCATTTTAATAACAATCTTTATCAGTTTCCTCACTTGATGCTGGTTCATGAATATCTCATTGCCCCATAAGCAGAAAGGGTCGAAGTGTGGATCTTTGGCAATGTTATTGATACGTCTCTATCGTATCTATAATTTTTTATTGTTCCTTGCCAATATTATTCAACTTTCATATACTTTTGGCAACTTTTTATACTATTTTTGGGACTAACATATTGATCCAGTGCCCAGTGCTAGTTCCTGTTTGTTGCATGTTTTTTATTTCATAGAATATCCATGTCAAATGTAGTCCAAACGGGATAAAAACTGACGGAGATTTTTTTTGGAATATATATATATATATGATTTTTGGGAAGAAAAATCCACGCGAGACGGTGCCCGAGGTGGCCACGAGGCAGGGGGTGCGCCGCTGACCCTCATGGGCCACCCGTAAGGCGGTTGATGCCCTTCTTTCGCTGCAAGAAAGCTAATATCCGGATAGAGATCGTGTTAAAATTTCAGCCCAATCCGAGTTACGGATCTACGGGAATATAAGAAATGGTGAAAGGGAAGAATCTGAGAACGCAGAAACAGAGAGAGACAGAGAGACAGACCCAATCTCGGAGGGGCTCTCGCCCCTCCCGTGCCATGGAGGCCATGGACCAGAGGGGAAACCCTTCTCCCATCTAGGGAGGAGATCAAGGAAGAAGAAGGAGGAGGAGGGGGCTCTCTCCCCCTCACTTCCGGTGGCACGGGAGTGCCACTAGGGGCCATCATCATCATCGCGATCTACACCAACGCCTCCGCCATCTTCACCAACATCTCCCTCACCTTCCCCCCTCTATCTACAGCGGTCCACTCTCCCGCAACCCGCTGTACCCTCTACTTGAACATGGTGCTTTATGCTTCATATTATTATCCTATGATATCTGAGTAGATTTTCGTTATCCTATCGGTGGTTGATGAATTGCTATGATTGATTTAATTTGATTGTGGTTATGTTGCTATCCTTTGGTGCCCATCATATGATTGCGCACATGGATCACACCCTAGGGTTAGTTGTATGTTGATAGGACTATGTATTGGAGGGCAAGAGTGACAGAAGCTTCAACCTAGCATAGAAATTGATGCATACGGGATTGAAGGGGGACCAATATACCTTAATGCTATGGTTGGGTTTTACCTTAATGAACATTAGTAGTTGCGGATGCTTGCTAATAGTTCCAATCATAAGTGCATAGAATTCCAATCAGGGATGACATGCTAGCAGTGGCCTCTCCCACATAATACTTGCTATTGGTCTAGTAAAGTAGTCAATTGCTTAGGGGCAATTTCGCAACTCCTACCACCACTTTTCCACACTTGCTATATTTACTTTATTGCTTCTTTACTTAAAATAGCCCCTACTTTTTATTTATGTAATCTTTAATACCTTGCAAACCTATCCAACAACACCTACAAAGTACTTCTAGTTTCATACTTGTTCTAGGTAAAGCGAACGTCAAGCGTGCGTAGAGTTGTATCGGTGGTCGATAGAACTTGAGGGAATATTTTTTCTACCTTTAGCTCCTCGTTGGGTTTGACACTCTTACTTATCGAAAACTGTTGCGATCCCCTATACTTGTGGGTTATCAAGACCTTTTTCTGGCGCCGTTGCCAGGGAGCAATAGTGTGGGGTGAATATTCTCATGTGTGCTTGTTAGCTTTATCACTAAGTAATTTTTATTTGCTATTCTTAGTTGTTCTTTATCTTTATTATGGATATGGAACACGAAATACCAAAACAATTAGGTGTACTTGCTACTCATGGAGATGGGGAACCTCCTAAAACCCTCGATGCTGGTGATGTGAAAAATATTATGTACTACTTTAATAATCCTGAGAAAACCCCATTCAATTATGTAATGGGGGTAATGTTGGATCAATGTGAATACTTTAGGGGTTACCGCTTGATACAAAAAGGGAAACTATTATGGGATCAAATTCATATATTGAATTGGTATGCTAGGCAACTATGCTTGAGATATGATTATACTTGTTGCTCTAAGGTGAAGGCTCCACACCTTCCCTTTTCATGTGAATTTAATGATAATGAAACCTTTGCTTCTTATGCTAATGGTATATATGATTACTATGATGTGTAACAAATAGAAGAATTTGTTGCTTTTAAGGGTGCATATGAAATTGAATATTTGTTTGAAAAGCATGAAGCTTATGATGATGATGTTTATAGGCCCAAAAATTTATCTATCTTAAAATATTGCTATGATAATTATGAATATAATTCCTATATTAATGCTCTTATTGAGAAAGTCTCCGCTGTCCAAGAAGAGACTAATATTTTGCAGGAGTCTATGGAAGAAGAAATTGATGAAACTGTGAGCTCATTGGATGAAAAATATGAGGAGGAGAGCGAAGAACAAAAGGAGGAAGAGCAGATTAGATACCCGTGCCCACCTTCTAATTAGAGTAACTCTTCAACTCATACATTGTTTAATTTCCCTTCGTGCTTACCGGAGGATGATTGATATGATGGTTGTTATGATCCCATTGATTCTCTTGAAATATCCCTTTTTGATGATGCTTGATATGCTTGTGGCCAAGATGTGAATATGAATTATGCTTATGGAGATGAACTTGCTATAGTTCTTTATGTTAAACATGAAATTGTTGCTATTGCACCCACACATGATAGTCCTATTATCTTTTTGAATTCTCCAAACTACACTATATCAGAGAAGTTTGCTCTTATTAAAGAATATATTGATGGGTTGCCTTTTACCATTGCACATGATGATTTTGATGAATATAATATGCATGTGCTTGCTGCTCCTACTTGCAATTATTATGAGAGAGGAACTATATATCCACCTCTCTATGTTTCCAATACGATAAAATTGCAAGAAAATGTTTATACTATGCATTGGCCTTTCCTTTGTGTGCATGAATTGTTATTTTATGACATGCCGATGAATAGGAAGAGAGTTAGACTTCTTCATTACATGATATATGTTACCTTGTGCTCACCACTAAATTACAAATCATTGTTAATTAAAATTGGCTTTGATATACCTTGGGATCCGGGTGGATCCATTACTTGAGCACTATATGCCTAGCTTAATGGCTTTAAAGAAAGGGCTGCCAGGGAGACAACGCGGAAGTTTTAGAGAGTCATTTATTTCTGTTGAGTGCTTTTATACAGTTTAAAAACAACAAAAATAAAGAGGGGAACCCAAAACTTTTTCAAAAAGGAAAGCGAAAGTGAGAAAGACAAGCATTGTTGAAGTGGGAGCTAGCCTTGAACTTTGTTCATGCTCACGGAAACTTTGTAAATCTTGATTACAGAAACTTTTCAATAAAAATAATTATCCCCTTGTACAATTCCATTGTATTATAAACATAATGTGCCAAGGTTTGCCTTTTAGGATGTTTACACTTGCTTGATGGTTTGTATGGTGCAGGACAGAAACTATGGCTGTAGTGCGTGATTTTACATTTTTAGCTGGAATGTCAAATGGTTCTGATTCTTTTTTCATTGTCTTCTTATATAAATTGTTTATTTTTTCTAATTTTGGTATAATTTTTCAAGTAACATAAGTATGGTGAATGTTCAGATTATTACAGACTGTTCTGTTTTAGACAGATTCTGTTTTTGATGCATAGTTTGCTTGTTTTGATGAAACTATCAATTTATATTAGTGGATTAAGCCATGAAAAAGTTATATTACAGTAGAAACAATGCAAAAACAAAATATGAATTGGTTTTCAACAGTACTTAGAGTGGTGATTTGCTTTATTATACTGACGGATCTTACCGAGTTTTCTGTTGAAGTTTTGTGGGGGTGAAGTGTTCGATGATCGAGAAGGTCTCAATGTGAGGAGAAGGAAGAGAGGCAAGAGCTCAAACTTGGGGATGCCCGAGGCACCCCAATTAAATATTCAAGGAGACTCAAGCGTCTAAGCTTGGGGATGCCCCGGAAGGCATCCCCTCTTTCTTCAACAAGTATCGGTATGTTTTCGGATTCATTTCGTTCATACGATATGTGCAATCTTGGAGCGTCTTTTGCTTTTATTTTTCTTTTTTCTTTTATGCACCATGGTGGTATGAGATAGTCCTTGGTTGATTTATAGAATGCTCTATGCACTTCACTTATATCTTTTGAGTATGTCATTATAGAATGCTTCATGTGCTCCACTTATATCTTTTGAAGTTTGGATTGCCTATTTCTCTTTACATAGACAACTGCCATCTGTAGAATGCTCTTTTGCTTCACTTATATTTGTTACAGCATGGGCATATCTTTTGTAGAAAGAATTAAACTCTCTTGCTTCACTTATATCTATTTAGAGAGATGACAGGAATTGGTCATTCACATGGTTAGTCATAAAATCCTACATAAAACATGTAGATCACTGAATATGATGTGTTTGATTCGTTGCAATAGTTTTGCGATATAAAGATGGTGATATTAGAGTCATTCTAGTGGGTAGTTGTGGATTGTATAAATACTTGTGTTGAGGTTTGTGATTCCCGTAGCATGCATGTATGGTGAACCGTTATGTAACAAAGTTGGAGCATGAGGTATTTATTGATTGTCTTCCTTATGAGTGGCGGTCGGGGACGAGCGATGGTCTTTTCCTACCAATCTATCCCCCTAGGGGCATGCGTAGTAGTACTTTGCTTCGAGGGCTAATAAACTCTTGCAATAAGTATGTGAGTTCTTTATGACTAATGTTGAGTCCATGGATTATACGCACTCTCACCCTTCCACCATTGCTAGCCTCTCTAGTATCGTGCAACTTTCGCCGGTACCATAAACCCACCATATACCTTCCTCAAAACAGCCACCATACCTACCTATTATGGCATTTCCATAGCCATTCTGAGTATATTTCCATGCAACTTTCATCACCATCATATACATGACTTGAGCATTCATTGTCATATTGCTTTGCATGATCGTAAGATAGCTAGCATGATGTTTTCATGGCTTGTCTGTTTTTTGATGTCATTGCTATGCTAGATCATTGCACATCCCGGTACACCGCTGGAGGCATTCATATAGAGTCATATCTTTGTTCTAGATATCGAGTTGTAATATTGAGTTGTAAGTAAATAAAAGTGTGATCATCAGCATTATTAGAACATTGTCCCATGTGAGGTTATCAAAATAAAAGTGGCCAAAAAAGCCCCCCAAAAAAAGAGAGAGGCCAAAGAAGCCTAAAAAAGAAAAAAGAAAGAAAAAAAATGAGAGAAAAAGAGAGAAGGGGCAATGTTACTATCCTTTTACCACACTTGTGCTTCAAAGTAGCACCATGTTCTTCATATAGAGAGTCTCTTGAGTTATCACTTCCATATACTAGTGGGAATTTTCATTATAGAACTTGGCTTGTATATTCCAACGATGGGCTTCCTCAAATGCCCTAGGTCTTCATGAGCAAGCAAGTTGGATGCACACCCACTTAGTTTCAGTTTGAGCTTTCATATACTTATAGCTCTAGTGCATCCGTTGCATGGCAATCCATACTCACTCACATTGATATGTATTGATGGGCATCTCCATAGCCCGTTGATACGCCTAGTTGATGTGAGACTATCTTCTCCTTTTTGTCTTCCCCACAAGCACCATTCTATTCCACCTATAGTGCTATGTCCATGTGAAGGTTGAAAATGCTAAAGCGCGTTAAAAAGTATGAACCAATTTCTCGGCTTGTCATCGAGGTTGTGCATGATGAGAGTATTTTGTGTGGTGAATATGGAGCATAGCCAGACTATATGATTTTGTAGGGATAATTTTCTTTGGCCATGTTATTTTGAAAAGACATGATTGCTTTATTAGTAGGCTTGAAGTATTATTGTTTTTATGTCAAATGATAGACTATTGCTTTCAATCACTCGTGTCTTAATATTCATGCCATGATTAGACATATGATCAAGATTATGCTAGGTAGCATTCCACATCAAAAATTATCTTTTTTTATCATTTACCTACTCGAGGACGAGCGGGAATTAAGCTTGGGGATGCTGATACGTTTCCGTCGTATCTATAATTTTTTTATTGTTCCATGCCAATATTATTCAACTTTCATATACTTTTGGCAACTTTTTATACTATTTCTGGGACTAACATATTGATCCAGTGCCCAGTGCGAGTTCTTGTTTGTTGCATGTTTTTTGTTTCGCAGAATATCCATATCAAACGGAGTCCAAACGGGATAAAAACTGACGGAGATTCTTTTGGAATATATATGATTTTTGGGAAGAAAAATCCATGCGAGACGGTGCCCGAGGTGGCCACGAGGTAGGGGGGCGCGCCTGCCCCCCTGGGCGCGCCCCTGACCCTTGTGGGCCACGCGGTTGATGCCCTTCTTTCGCCGCAAGAAATCTAATATCCGGATAGAGATTGTGTTAAAATTTCAGCCCAATCGGAGTTATGGATCTCCGGGAATATAAGAAACGGTGAAAGGGAAGAATCTGAGAACGTAGAGACAAGAGAGACAAATCCAATCCCGGAGGGGCTCTCGCCCCTCCCGTGCCATGGAGGCCATGGACTAGAGGGGAAACCCTTCTCCCATCTAGGGAGGAGGTCAAGGAAGAAGAAGAAGGAGGGGAGCTCTCTCCCCCTCGCTTCCGGTGGCACCGGAGTGCCACCGGGGGCCATCATCATCACCGCGATCTACACCAACACCTTCGCCATCTTCACCAACATATCCATCACCTTCCCCCCTCTATATACAGTGGTCCACTCTCCCGCAACCCGCCATACCCTCTACTTGAACATGGTGCTTTATGCTTCATATTATTATCCAATGATGTGTTGCCATCCTATGATGTCTGAGTAGATTTTCGTTGTCCTATCGGTGGTTGATGAATTGATATGATTGATTTAATTTTCTTGTGGTTATGTTGCTTTCCTTTGGTGCCCATCATATGATTGTGCGCGTGGATCACACCCTAGTGTTAGTTGTATGTTGATAGGACTATGTATTGGAGGGCAAGAGTGACAGAAGCTTCAACCTAGCATAGAAATTGATGCATACGGGATTGAAGGGGGACCAATATACCTTAATGCTATGGTTGGTTTTTACCTTAATGAGAATTAGTAGTTGCGGATTCTTGTTAATAGTTCCAATCATAAGTGCATAGAATTCCAATCAGGGATGACATGCTAGCAGTGGCCTCTCCCACATAATACTTGCTATCGGTCTAGTAAAGTAGTCAATTGCTTAGGGGCAATTTCGCAACTCCTACCACCACTTTTCCACACTCGCTATATTTACTTTTTTGCTTCTTTACTTAAAACAACCGCTACTTTTTATTTACGTAGTCTTTATTACCTTGCAAACCTATCCAACAACACCTACAAAGTACTTCTAGTTTCATACTTGTTCTAGATAAAGGGAACGTCAAGCGTGCGTAGAGTTGTATCGGTGGTCGATAGAACTTGAGGGAATATTTTTTCTACCTTTAGCTCCTCGTTGGGTTTGACACTCTTACATATCGAAAACTGTTGCGATCCCCTATACTTGTGGGTTATCAAGAGTTATATGTACCTAAAAGCATCAAGTTAATATTAGAAGCTAAACAAAAATTGAAAAATAATGTATTACAACACTCCATCCATCCCATTATATAAGATTTAATTACATGTATATCTAGACATCATCATAACATTTAGGTAACACTCTTCCTTGTTGCTATGTAGCCTGGGATTGCATATTTAGTCATTCAGTACAATGCATGTTGCTAAACAACAATTGAAAAGCGAAATGGCATGTTAACTGCAATATCCTTAACAGCAACCAAATATCGTAATTCATAGTGGTATTGTTGAACCTCTTATTGATGAAATTGAACTGCACGGCAAATAGATGCACATATAGAGCATCACATTGTGAAGAACTGAAATAAACAAGTCATAAGGACATCTCTACGCGATCCTTAAAAAGTTAAAGGACTAAAACCCATATATATATATATAGGGTCGCGCTATTCGTCACCCTGGGCGATGAATAGTTATTCTTCACCCCCCCCCCTCTATTTTACCATTAATACACTGTAATTTTACGTCCCGTAAGTTTTGTCTTATTTTTGACGCAAAAAGGGACCGTAAGAAAATATATAATCGCCGTAAAAATATTTTATGTTATGTAAAATTGCAAACGTAAAAACATAGTATAAAATACACATAAACTGCAAATTTTCTTGTCTTATGACCTATATTTTTATTTTCTTATGTCAAATTTTACGTAGTGAATCAATAGAATGTAACTATTTGAATTTGAAATGTAATTTAATTATGAAATGATCATAAGATTACCTCGGGTGAAGAATAACTTATTCTGCATCCTGGGTGATGAATAGTAACACTATATATATAGGGTCGTGCTATTCGTCACCCTGGGTGAGGAATAGTTATTCTTCACCCCCCTCTATTTTACTATCAATGCACCGTAATTTTACGTTCCGTAAGTTTTGTCTTATTTCCGACGCAAAAAGAGACCGTAAGAAAATATATAATCGCCGTAAAAAATATTTTATGTTATGTAAAATTACAAACATAAAAACATAGTCTAAAATACACATAAACTGGAAATTTTCTTGTCTTATGACCTATATTTTTATTTTCTTCTGTCAAATTTTACGTAGTGAATCAATAGGAATGTAACTATTTGAATTCCAAACGTAATTTATTTATGAAATGATCATAAGATTACCTCAGTTGAAGAATAACTTATTATGCACCCTGGGTGATGAATAGTAACACTATATATATATATACATAAACACTATTCTGATCATGGGATCAGAATAATATTCTGATCACAACCTGACCTGCCCCGCTAGTAGTACATTGAACTTCCCTATGAACTAGGTTGAACTTCCGCCAACATTGCCCAAATGGGGCTTGTGATATACCATTGAAAAGCTATGGACACCAATATCATGACCCAACTTAAATTTTTGGCAAAATATAAGCGGTTTAAGAGCAGTTTTGAAAACCGTTTTTCTTCGCACAAAAAATGTGAATCGTATTTTCGATCGCATTTCTAAACCATTTATCAGAATGAGGCATATAATATGGCGTTGGAAAGATGCTGCAAAACCGCTCCTTCCACATGTTGAAATATTTCTCTAATTCCATATGGTTAAAGAGTAATTTGAAAAAACGTAAAATTTCGTAAACCGAACAGCTGAGTTCGTTTTTTCGATGTCATTTCTAAACGGCTAATCCAATGGAGGCATATGATACAGCGTTGGGAAGCTTATGAAAATGCGCTACTTTTTCATCTTGAAAGTTTTTTTTCTAATTTTGAATGGTTTAAGAGTAATTTAGAAAATGGTCCAAGTCCTACCGAGTTCGTATTTTCGAGCTAATTTTTTAACCGTGCATCCGAATGCAGCAAATGATATGGCGTTGGAAAGCTTGAACAAATGCGAAACTTTTTGGTATGTATTGTTTCTCCCAATTCTTTATGGTTTTAAGTCAGTTCGAAAATGGCAAAAAAACGTATTTTCGCCGTAATTTCTACAAAATTTATCGTAATTGGGCAAATAATATACCGTTGAAAACCTACGGAAAATGCGAAACTTTTTCATGTTGATGGTTTTCTGTGATTCCTAGCCGTTTTCAAGTAATTCCGAAAACGGCAGGATCATTCGTTCTGCCACTATCGCAAAATAGATTCTTCGAAAATGCACCACGTGAAGAACCTCAACTTCTCGGTGCATGTACCTGAACTTCACTCTGTTTTTCACATGATTGTTTTGCTCGTAGATCTTCATCCACTGCTCGTAGCTCTCCATCTCAATCACGGGAATTGAGCGGGTGATATACCGATGGAAAGCTGCTGTAAACACGCAACTTTCCCGTGTTGATCATTTTTTCATACTCGCGGCGATTTTGAAAGTTTTTCATCTGAAATTCATTCAGTGTAGTAGGTGAACTTCCTGTTGTTTTCATGTTGAACTTCTGTGACGTATTTTCGTTTGCAGTAGTTGAACTGATGTGTTGTTTTCACCTCTATCACAAGAATTTTTGAACTTTCTCCGGCCGAGTACTTGAACTTCTAGCAAGAAAACTTTGGGCTTTGCATTTTCATTCTCTTTTAATACAAAATGCACACCGTGTACTATGTGAACTTCTGGCAGTTATCGATCTGAACTTCTGAGATCACGCGTTCTGCCTTCATCGAAATAACAGAGTCTCTGAAAAAGCACTTCGTGAAGAGATTGAACTTCTGGATCAGTTCTTTTTGAACTTCACTCTATTTTTCACGTGTTATTTTTTCCCCGTAACTCCCCAACCACTTACCAGAATTGAGAAAATGATATATCAATGAAAAGCTGTTGAAAACACGCAACTTTCCCGCGTTTATCATTTTATCATACTTGTGACGGTTCAAAAAAATTTCATTACACAAAAACGTGTTTTAATTGGTATACATGAAACTTTTAAACTGTACATCGGAATGTAACATATAATATACCATTGGAAAGCTTATGAATAGGAGCATCTTTTTCATATAGACAGACGTTACAATTTTTTGTCGTTTGAGAGTAGTTTTAAAAATGGAAAAAACAACATCGTTTTTTGCCTGTTTTTTACATGTAATTGAAGGTTGGACGTCCCGCACTAGAGATCTTGAACTTCACCATGAGGAGCACATGAACTTCTTGCAACAAACTTTCTAAGCTTTTTATTTCCTATTCTTATATTCCTATGTAAAACGCATTTCCTGTACTAGTTGAACTTCCCGCTGTTTTCACCTTGAACTGCTTAGTTTTCTAAATCTGAACTTCTTAGAGTCCCTTCTTTAAGAAACAACTAAAGTTACTAAAAAAAGAATTCTCTACTTTCTATGAACTTAATATATTGTATATTATTGTGACTTTTTTATTTTTCATGTGACACTTTTTATGCATTTTTTGTTCTCGGTGAAATGGCCTAGGCAATTCTTTTTTTGGATGAAATTCATCTATATGTTATACCTCCGAACTTCGAATTTTCTTGAAACATGAACTTCACATGCTTTTGAAAAGAAAAAAATTACACACAAGAATACACGTACACAGTACACCAATTCGTAGTACACACATTACGCTGGTGGACGCGCTTAGGAGCAGTGCAGACGGAGTTGTGGGGGTGAGTCACGTCCCATCGGTGTAGGAAGGTTCATTAATTTTTGTACATGAACTTCTACATGGTTTTTTCTTCAAAATTCTAATGCTGGTGTTGTGAAATGTCAAAATACATACAGGTAGTAATATATGAACTTTTGAGGAAATAATAAATGAACTTCTAAAACACAATTTTGTTTTCTCACATAAACAAAATAAGAAACACAAGTCAGGGTAAAACTAGTGTCAATTTTTACACCCAAAATTTTCCCTTTTTGTGTGTGCAACCTCTCATCTGAACATATGCAAACCTCTGGTCAAATTACAGTGTAGCAAATCCCAAAGAAATCACAAAGCTTTGAACATTACAGGGAGCAACATGATCAATTTTTCTGGAAAAATTGACCATCAGACGAGATGGGAGGAGGAAGTGGGGAGAAGAGAGAAGGAGGAAGATGGAGTGAGTAGGTAGGAGGAAGTTATTCGGGGGAGGGAGCGTGGGGATGGAGCTGTGGAGGAGGAGTAGGAGAGCGACGCCGGACCAAAGGGTAGGCCACGCCAGAAGGGAGGGAAGGTCGTGACGGCGTAGCAGGAAGTTCACGCCAGACGCATGCCTAGGAAGGAGAGCATGTTGCAGGGGGAGGTAGATAGGGGGATTGGGAGGGTGGGGCTCGTCGGCCCTAGGCGGGTCCGCGCCCGTGGACGGCCTTGGTTATCGGATCCGCGTCCATGGAGGGCGGCGGCGGCGCGGGATCCTGGACCGCACCAGTTGCTCGGGTGGTGGTGTTGGGGAGCCGCGGTGAAGACGGGGATCCACGGCGGCGGAAGTGGACGGAGGCGACGGGGAACTGCGGCGGCGGCGGGTGGAGGTCCTGGGGAGGCGCGGTGGCCGTGGAAGATGGTGGGAGGCTGCGCTGGTGGGAGAAGGTGGCTGGAGCGCGGCGGCTGGCGAAGGTGCGTGGTGGCCATGGCGGAGGACATCCGTGGGGGCTCGCCAGCGGTGGAGGACAGCCGTGGGGGCAGGGGTGGCCGTACGCCGGAGCCAAGGGCGGCGGTGGTTGCCCCGGGGGGGTGGGGGAGGCGCTGGATCGGGGAGGGGAAGTGGTGGGCGTGGGGCATTGCTTTTTTTATCTGCAAGTTCAGGAAGTTCGGGAGGGAGCTGTTGGGCCCTTATAGGGCTGGATGTGATCCAAATAACTATTCTAATCCTCGGATTAGAATAGTGCTGTCCTATATATATATATATATATATATATATATATATATATATAGAGAGAGAGAGAGAGAGAGAGTATATATATATATACAGCCGGTCTATTCTGATAATATTATCAGAATAGTTATTCTGATAACACTTCCGCACTGCACGCTCAATGCAAGTGCACCTCATTGTTTGAACCAAGTGTGCTGCAGTACTCACACGAGTGAACTTCGTGTCGAAAAAAACTGCACGCAGTGTTTTTTCGGTACTGTTTTCGCTCTAATTTTTTAACCGTTTATCGGAATGGGGCATATAATATACCGTTGAAAAGCTATTGATTAGGCGCAACTTCCCGATGTTGAACACTTTTCGAGATTCCTTTCGGTTTAAGAGCAGTTTCAAAAATGGTGCGGCGGATGACGAGTGGCAGCGAGCGTTTTTTCATGTTTTTTTCTAAAACACTTGTCGGAATGAAGAAAATGATATGCCGTTGGATAGATATTGTCGAGGCGCATATTTTTCATAACTATTGTTTTCTCTAATTCGTTACGGTTTAAGAGCAGTTTCGAATTTACTAAATCGCGAAATTCTGTTTTTTTGAAATTTTTGCAATTTTCGGTACTGTTTTCGCTCTAGTTTTTGAACCGTTTGTTGAAACGAGGCGTGTAATACGTCGTTGGAAAGCTATGTACAAGGCGCAACTTTCATATGTAGAAATGGTTTTGAGATTCCTTACGGTTTTAAGTTAATTTTGAAAATGGTGCGGCGGATGACAAGTGCAGCGGTTGTTTTTCGCAATTTTTTTACAAACTGCTTGTTGAAATGTTTCAAATGATACGCCGTTGGAAAGATATCGACGAGGCGCTACTTTTTCATGTAGAACACTCTCTCTAATTCCTTACGGTGTAAGAGCAGTTTTAAAATTAGCGAAATACGGACACTCTGTTTTTCGCGACACTCAAATCGACGAGTGAATTTCATCCGACAGAAAACCGCACTGCTTTTAGACTGAAAAATGCACTGCATCAGACAGTCAAGTGAACTTCATGGTTTGTTTCATCATTTTATAAAAAGTTAAGTTTACTTTTTTCTTTTTTTCTAACGAGTGGACCGTAGGGACTAAGCGAGTGAACTACATCCGATAAGAAGAGAACTTCTTCGAGATGTTTTTGTTTCTGTTGAATTTCTTTTAGTCTTATTCGAACTATTCGACGTGCGTACCTCATCAGACAGAAAATCGCACTGCTTGAGACTGAAAACCGCACTGTATCAAAGAGTCAAATGAACTTCATGAATTATTTTGTCGGACGTAAAATTTTCTTAGACGAGTCTTTTTGTCTTTTTTCAATATTTTCTATGAACGAGAGTGGACCGCAAAGACGAGGGCAAGTGAACCTCAACATATATCCAAGTGAACGGCACTACTATCTTGTTGTTTCGCTAAATTTTTCGCACTTTCATGTTGGGAACAAGTGAACATCATCACTCTCAAAAATGAACCACGTCCGAGGACCAAGTGCACTACATGTGTTTGACGGAATCGACCGAGTTTTGAAACACACAAGCACATCGTGCACTACATGTGTTTGCTAAAATTTTCACACTTTTCATGTAGGGCGCAAGTGAATGACATCGCTCTCAAAAGTGAACCACATCCAAGAACCGAAGGCACTGCATGTAGACCGGTAGAGTGGACGGCATGGACTGACCGAGTGCACGACATTTCATAAAAGAACCTAAAAAGATACAAAGTACAAAAAAGAACTTCACACACGAGCCGTGCAAACCGCAAGCCGTGCCTGAACGGAATGCATCTATTTTTTACCAAACAAAAATACATTTGACTGAAGTGGACCATAGTACTCCTCGAAGTGGGCTGCATCAACCTTTTTTCATGAAAATGAACATCTCCAACATAACAAACGAACTGCACTAGACCGGATTTAAACAAAAACAAAAAAGTGTTAACACAATTCAGGAAGCGGACTACCTAAAAAAGATGACCCCCATGGAGGAGCGAACCTCTCCAACATACACAGTGAACCCCTCATAATAACGACCACGTGTGCATAGTCCAAGGGAACTGCCCGTGCACACGCGAGTTTGCCAGAAAACCGTCAACGCCATGGGCCAAACTGCACGTCCCGTTGGTCGAGCTGCACTCCTACGTGGGCAAAACTGCATGGTGGGCAAGGCAACCTGAAGTCAGGTGGTTTGATGGAGGAATTACCATAGCCATAGGTAGAAAACGGTGAAATTTTATAGGGGAGTGAGATCACGTAGTTACCCAAGATTGATGAGCACTAGCCCAGGAATCCTTTTCATCGGTTTCTGCAAAACAAACAGAAATCAAAGACAGAGAAGCAAAAATCTAGCGGTCAGCTCGGATTGGAACAAAAGGTATATTATACACAAATTCTTTGGCTGGCGCACACAAGAAGGAAGCCAAATTCTGAATCGACAAGGCAAGTTGACCAAGTAAACTGCACGTTGTCTCGAAAAGATAAACTGAACTTCACGAGCACCTTATTTTTTTAACAACTTTCTCTAACGGCTTTTTTGGGAACTTCAATCATACTCCGTATTTTTTTGTAAACTTCAGTTCACTTGGTCTAGATAGTGAGGTGCTTGCGCATGTCGCTGGTGTGAAGTGAGCAGGTCGTGTGGGAGGCGAAATTGATGAACACCACCGGCAATCTAACTGCACTGGAGCACCAAGTGGTGAACTACTCCACCATTCGAACCGCACTGCACGCATGCGAGGGGGAAGCGAACGGCACGCAGATGAGCTCCGCACCGCAGGGGCGCATCGCGTGAACTGCATAGGGGGGTCTGCTATTGACAGCGTCGCTGGCATCGGGGCCAGGGAGGACCCGCTACTGTATACCAGAGGAGGCTGCTGCGCCCGTTGCTAGCGAGGTAAGGTCCGAGGCTGGCGGGGAGGCACGTGTAGAGGGGAGGGAAGCACCGGCGTGTGGCCGAGCCAGGTGTCGGCCCGAGCTTGAGTAAGAGGAGATGAGGAAGGCAATCGGTGACACCTTGATGCTCCTTGGAAGTTGGATCAGGGAATGAAGAGGGTCACGGTGGTGCCTGCAAACCGCCGGTGGAGGAAGATTGCAATTTGCAAGAATGGCAATCGGAGGCTGCGGGCGGAGGAGCGGCGCACCTGTTTGACCCATGTGGCGGCTCGGTCGTCAGATCCAGTGGTCGACGTGGAGGAGGGCGGGTTGCAGCGAGGCGTAAGGCTGGAGTGGCGGCAACGGCGCTGGTCAAGGAGGTGTAGCACCGGGGTGGCGGCGCGGCAACAACTGGTCGCCCCGTCCTCCGCCCATCTGTTACCGGGAGACGCACTACGACAGGGTCCGGCCGCGGGCCAGATCCAGGCAGCCGTGCGGGGCGCTTGGGGACGGCGCGCCTGGATCAGCCCCGGGTTGGTGGGCAGGCGCGGTAGGAAGGAGGGGCCCCGTGAGCGAGGGGTGGTGGTAGCTCCCGGCGGCGGGGCTCAGGAAGGTGGCCGGAGCAGGTGGGGACGAGCTCCGCGCGTTGGGGGAAGGAACAAGGGGATGGAGGGGAGGTACTGATGGGTGGGAGGGGACGGCGCCGGGCCGGTGCTGCTATGGTTGTCCAGCGTGGCGGCGGGGTAGATCGGCATCCGGCGCGCTCGGTGGGAGGTGTTGGCGGCGCACTGGTAGGTGGTGGATCGGTGGTGGGCGGCGCGCTGGCAGGTGGTGGGCGGCGCTGGGGTGGGGGTGAAGGTGGAGGAAGATTTGTGTTGTGCGGTAGGTGGCCGGTGGGTAGCTTAGCTGTGTTTGGTCGGGAGAGAAGTGGGGTGGGGGTGTTATCAGAATAAGAGGAAGTATTATTAGAATAAGATCTTAAGGGGTGTTATTAGAATGGACCCACCTTATATATATATACATAAACACTATTCTGATCACGGGATCAGAATAATATTCTGATTACAACCTGACCTGCATCGCTAATAGTACGTTGAACTTCCCTGTGAACTAGGTTGAACTTCCAGCAACATTGCCCAAATGGGGCATGCGATATACCGTTGGAAAGCTATGGAAATCAGTATCATGACCCAACTTAAATTTTTGGCAAAATATAAGCGGTTTAAGAGCAGTTTTGAAAACCATTTTTTCTTCGCACAAAAAATGTGAATCGTATTTTCGATCGCATTTCTAAACCGTTTATCGGAATGAGGCATATAATATGGCGTTGGAAAGCTGCTGCAAAACCGCTCCTTTCACATGTTTAAAGTTTTCTCTAATTCCCTATGGTTAAAGAGTAATTTGAAAAAACGTAAAATTTCATAAACCGAACAGCTGAGTTCGTTTTTTCGATGTCATTTCTAAACGGCTAATCCAATGGAGGCATATGATATGGCGTTGGAAAGCTTATGAAAATGCGCTACTTTTCCATCTTGAAAGTTTTTTTTCTAATTTTGAATGGTTTAAGAGTAATTTAGAAAATGCTCCAAGTCCTACCGAGTTCGTATTTTCGAGCTAATTTTTTAACCGTGCGTCCGAATGCAGCAAATGGTATGGCGTTGGAAAGCTTGGACAAATGCGAAACTTTTTGGTATGTATTGTTTCTCCCAATTATTTACGATTTTAAGTCAGTTTCGAAAATGGCAAAAAACGTATTTTCGCCATAATTTCTACAAACTTTATCGGAATTGGGCAAATAATATACCGTTGAAAAGCTACGGAAAATGCGAAACTTTTTCCTGTTGATGGTTTTCTCTGATTCTTAGCCGTTTTCATGTAATTTCGAAAACGGCGGGATCATGCGTTCTGCCTATATCGCGAAACAGATTTTTTGAAAATGCACCGCGTGAAGAACCTGAACTTCTCGGTGCGTGTACCTGAACTTCACTCTGTTTTTCACGTGATTTTTTTGCTCGTAGGTCTCCATCCACTCACCGAAATTGAGCAAGTGATATACCAGTGGAAAGCTGCTGTAAGCACTTAACTTTCCCGTGTTGATCGTTTTTTCATATTCGCGACAATTTTAAAAGTTTTTCATCTGAAATTCATCCACTGTAGTAATTGAACTTCCTGCTGTTTTCAGTTGAACTTCTGTGACGTATTTTCGTTTGTAATATTCTCATCCATCGTCAGTGTTACACAAATGATATTCCTTTTGTACAAACCCATCTCACAATAATTTTTTTAACTTTCTCTGACCGAGGACTTGAAACTTACACAAATGATATTCTTGTAGTTTTTAGGTAAATTAGAAAATGGCGAGATCATGATTTCTGCGTTCATCGCGAACCGAAATGCACTGCGTGAAGTAGTTGAACTTCACGGGCATGTCTGTTTGAACCTCACTCTGTTTTTGACGTGCTGTTTTTTGCACTGTGTGTAGTAGTTGAACTTCTAGGGCATGTCTGTTTGAACTTCACTCTGTTTTACTTTATTGTATTTTTATTATACGAAACACACACCATGCAGTACGTGAACTTCTGGTTATTATCATTTTGAACTTCTCTCTTGTTTTAGAGATTATTTTAAAACCCAAAAAACAACATTTTTTAACGTATTTTGGACATCTAAATACACGGTGAACCTCTCACAAGAATTTTTTGAACTTTTCCTCACCGAGCGCTTGAACTTCTAGCAACCATTTATCTAAATACACACCAGCCAGAGAAGGAAGTGTGGTGTGTCGGCTGGGGCGGGTTACTAAGTTAAAACACCCTATCTTTTCTTTTTCTGTTCTGGAAAATGCAAGTGTGAATAACTTGAAAACATGATGTACAAAGAGTGTCAGTGTTCCAGAAAATATACTTAACATACTTTTGACCTTCACGAATAAAACATTTTGACCTTTAGCCCCTTTTTGGTTCCAACAACTGACTAAACTAGGCAAAAACATATAATTATTTTTTGTTGCAGCAGGCAAAGATGGCCTGCAACAGTGGGCAATTTTTCAGAGATAAACACAAAACATCTACCTTATGCACTAGAGTTTTGATGTAGACATCTGAATATTATTTTTCCTGTTGCACAAACTAGTGTACGAAGAATCATCACATTTCACAAAGGTCATTTAACCACAAGATTGTGGGCACGAAGACTCAGCAAACGGGAGGTGCACCATATTTGTTTAGGAACACCAAGTTTGAGTGATAGTGGAAAGAAAGAATCATAAACTAAAGCGTATACTGATCAAAATGTTTTACGTACACACAAGAGTCCATAAGTTTTTCAGACAACCACATGTTGCCTTAGAATTTATCTAATCAATTATGAATAAGTTAAGAAATAAAAAACAAGAGAGGAAAAACATGTCTGAATATACTAAAAACATCTCTGAACCTTCACATCCACATCTCGCTAAACTTCAGTCCTCCTTCAAACCACAAAATGTTTCCTGTTACACACATGTGACCTTCTCCTGTCTATTTATTTGAACTTCTTTCTAAGACAAAAAATTCTGGCATCAATTTTCCTAACATACAAAATGGAAGACAAACAAACTCATTGGGAAAAACATATGGTGGACAGAACATTGTTCCCACGTTGTCCTCATACGTACACAAGTTGCTGAATTTTCTTTGATGTAATTTTTCAAATACAAGCAGACAAAAAACCAACGAAGCAACATACTCTTTGACCATTTTCTGCTAAGTAGCTATACTGATGCATTCCTTTTCCATTTTATTTAAATCTTCAAATATGTGCCTACAAGAACAATATAGCTAAGTAACTATACTGATACACAACTTGGAGTTTTCAACTTGCAAAAAATAAATAACAATCAAACATCCTCAAAACAAGCTGAAGAACAAAAGTATTCGTTCTCATTGACAATGTAAAGAAGCATGTACAGAGCATAGAATAAGAACTTGTTCTCTACATAAATTCCACACTAAGGTACTATAGTAGTTGAGAGATGTTCCTGTTGGGGCAGTGCTCATGAGAAGATCACCGCTTTTTTTGTATAATAGCTTGGCTTTGGAGGAGGCAATGGCTGCAAACAAATTAGTTTTGCTGTATGAACTAGTGAAGTTTTGCAAAATGAACTTTTATCAAATCATCCCAAAGGAGCACGGGCGGAGTTGAATGGCCTACTATGGCAAAGTTGAACTGCCTGGGCATGCAGCGCCGGCTGTAGGTGGTAGACACCTGTGGCGGTGGGCGCCCAGCTGCAGGTCGAGGCCACTTCCAGCAGGCCAAGGCATGTTCCAGCTGAATCTGCAGGACGGGCAGGCTAGCAAGAGGAATGCCAAGATGGCGAGGCAAGAGGTTGGAGAAGAATTTCCAGGCAGAAGAGGAAAACGTCCATGGTGCGCCAACGACGAAGGATGGTGTCTGGGGATGGGGCCCCTGGGCGGCGCGCTTGGGGGCTAGCGGTGGACACCGGCGCACATGGGGAGAGGCGGGATCCGACGCGGGCTTCCCGCAGGGGTAGCAGCTTGACCGCTCCGCCGGCCACCTGGGTCACGGGGACCGGCGGTTAGGTGGGATCCGATGCGCGCTCTGCGTATCTTGTCGGCGTCGGTGCTTGCCGGACCGGTGGCGTCCGGCGATGGCGAGGTCCGGTTGCGGCAGTTGTTTGGAGGGAGCCCGGCCGCGGCACAGGGCAGGGAGGGAGGCGGCAGCGCGGGAGGCGCGGCGGCGGGGGATCCAGAGCGGGCGGCGCGGGGGGGATCGGGGTGGGCGCTCCATGACGATTTGGGCAGTTCGTGGGCTGGTGGTTTTTTTTTCCTTTGGCAAGTTCGGGAGCAACTGATCGGGCCTTATAGGGTGTGCCGTGATCCAAATAACTATTCTAATCCCGGGATTAGAATAGTGTTACTATATATATATTTGTCATGCTGTGGGATGACATGATACAGTTTGAGTACACGCATGCATGTGTACGCTTGAATCCCTCCCATCGAGTCGAAGTGGCTAGTACCACGACACGTCATGAACCGATCTCACTCTGTTTGGGGACTGTACAATTTTTGACGCACGTGCCACATCAATGTTGTGAAATGGTATTCAAACATGCATGCACGCATCACCTTGTGGGCTTGCGTGGACATCCATGATCACCTTGACCAACAAAAAGATAGGTTACCATGGTGGATTCTTCCTTTGGTTCATGTTATCGTAGTATAGGTCATGGTGAGATTGAGACCTAGTTAAGTTTGAATGCATACTATGCACGTAGGCATGCATGAATCCCTGTCATCGGCTTGAAGTGTGGTGTGACATACATATGCATCATCAACCTAACCCTCACCCAGTGTGTGGATTTCTGGTTCGAAAGCACGGTGCCGCATCAAAGTTGTTCCATTGTGTATTCAAAACACACCTCTCCATACATATGTTTGGGTCACACATAAGCAGTGGTTGTCTTCGGGTACTAGCTACTTGCATGATTATTGGCGAGCGAGCCCATCTCCGGGGTCGCATGGACGGCCATCACTTTGACCAACAACAAGAGAGAGGTTGTACAACCAAGGTGGATTATTCTTGGTCCCTTTTACGATACATCTCCGTTAGATGCCTCTCTGGCCCACTGACTGAAAGTGTGTGTGTGTGGGTGGGTGGGTGGGGGGGGGACTGCTACTTCGCACTTTGCTAGGTGAACCTCGATGGGGGAGGGATGCATTCATAGCTTATGATTCCCTTCCTGCCGACACGAGGGGAGAAGCAATACCGTGTGCTTTGCGAGATAGGTGCCACATCGAAGTTGCATTTGGTATTTGAACATCAAACTGCCCTTTTCATACATATATTTGGTCCACATGCAAGTGTGTTCGTGTTCTGACCCTCTCTCGCGCCATTTTTGCCAAATTTATGAACATTAGACAAGTCGGATGACGCAACAGACATGGTTCACTCACACTAACTGTGTGCCACGCCGGTGCCCCTGTCACGCACATCCGCATAGTACATTGGGCTCCACGAGGCTTCCCCTCTCAAAAATATGTACCTGCCTGTAGCTTTTTTCTGTTTGATAACACACAGTTATTATGTTTCGACCGTGTGTGATGTTTCTTGTTCCCAATTCGGCCTGCATCCCTCGAAAATATCTGCCCGCCTATTTCATAACACACGGTTGTTATCTTCGGACCATGTGCGATGCACCATCATCCAAATTTTCTATAGCCCCGGCTTTCACTCCCGCGTTTGACTCCCGCATAGTAAAATTTTTAGTAGCCGTGTCATTTCCTCAAGCACCCCCTCCACACACACAGACACACACCAAAACCTCCTCGGGTGCGCGCACGCGCACACACACACCCCCTCCCTCGCTCAAAACCCTAGCAAGGTCACTGCCGTCGCCAGGCCTCCATTGTCAACATTTTTCAGTTTGCCCGTGCAGCTTACCCACCGATCTCCATACCCAGGCCACCCTGAGTTTCTTAGATGACGCCTGCCAAACACCCCCTTTTTCACAGATCCCCATCCCCATCCCCACTCCAGAGCATTGTAGCCTAAGCCCGGCTACGCTTCCCGTGGAGCTCGAGGAGCGACTGGCCCAAAAGAGGTGTATCGCGGTCTATTCGCCCGGCGTCGCCGAGGAAGCTTACGATCATTACTGACCGGAGGCACTCAATCAACGGGCTAGAGTATGTGGGTATGTCGTGGATGTAGGCTACCACATCAAGGTCGTCGACAGCGACGGCCTGAGGCAGGCTATGTCACAGGTTAAGTGGCCCACCCCCAACCCCTCAGGTTCAAGCGCCGTCGATCTCATCCATGGCCCCACCGCTAATCTCCTCTGGCTCGCTTTCAAGAATTTGCCATCCGACATCGCCATCGAGCCCCTTTTGTCATTTCTGAAGGACACGTTCTGCGACGCTGGCTTGGGATCCACAACTTCCAAGTCATACCTCATCGACGGCGACCACGAGGAGGGCACGCTCTCCGACTCTTCCAAGGGGAAAGAGCCAATCTTCTCTTCCAAGGGGAAAGAGCCTGTCTGTGACATGAGGGAGGGCACCCTACATACATGCTCTTCCAAGGGGAAGGAGCCCATCTGCGACAACATGGAGCGCATCCAGGTCCATGCTCTTCCCACGGGAATGAGCCCATCTGTGACAAGTGAGGAAACCCATAATTTGTTTTGCCGTGCCTCTTCACAGGGGGAATCCATGATTTGTTTTGTCGAGTCCCTTTTGTAGTGTAGTGAGAATATGTCCAGTTTTGATTGCTATATTTGGTTGTTTGCAGTATGCCTTGTTTATTTCAGTTGTTCACAATGTGATGCTCTATATGTGCAATTATTTACTGTGCAGTACATTTCATCAATCCAGTTTTAAACATACCGATAGGAATGCATATATTTGCTTGCTATTAAGCCTGTTATAGCTAGCAGATGCCTCTTTTAAAGTTTTTTGATTGTTCGGTTGTTTGTAGTTAGCATATGTCTAGTTTCAAATGCTATCTTTGGTTGTTCGTAGTATGCCTTGTTTATTCCAGTTATTCACAACGTGATGTTCTATATGTGCAAGTATGAACTGTGCAATTCAATTTCATCAATACCAATTTCAACAATACCACTATGAATGACTACATTTGGTTGCTGCATCTTGTAGTTAACACGCCTTTCCATTTTTATTTAACAATAACTAGTGTACTTAGACTGGCACAATACTAGTTTGAATGACTATGTTTGCTTGTTGCTAAATGTTAGGCCTATTGCAGTTAACACACCTTTACACTGGTTTTGCTTTACAAGCGTGCTTAAACCTGCACAGTGAAGCTATCTTTTGGAGATTATTTTGTCTGCCATGGATATATTTGGTTGATGTTTAGCCAGTTGTGCTTAACATGCCTCTCGATGTACCTACATAGGACAATTTTGGGAACAACTGATGTTTTCCATCGAGGTTAGTTTCATCCCATGACTTATATATACTCACTATTCAGGATATCGGTAGCTGGTACCATATAGGCCGGGGGCTGATAAGGGACTAATCGGTGAATTGGAATTTTAGCTGAATATATCTGTAACCCATTTATCGTTAAGTTAACTAGGGCCATACATAATATATCTGAGGCTACATAGCAACATGCACTGTACTTAGGCTAAATATGCAATCCTAGGCTACATAGCCACAAATAATAGTGTTACCTTAATGTTCTGATGATGTCTAGATGTACGTAGAAGAGAAGCATCAGCAACAACAACAACACAACCCTGTTTGGATACTCAACTTAGATAGATGTTAGAGTTAGTTTCTAGCTCATAACTAACCCTGAACTAACTCCATCCAGAGAGGTGTTTGGATGACAAGGTTAGATTGGCAATAAATGCACTAGGAGAACTAGCTCCAATTAGCACCTCTTGGGTTGGATATTTTTTGGGTGGGTTAGATGCAACTAGCTCAAACTAGCCCTCATGTTTGGATATACTTTAGGGCTATTTGAGCCCGAACTAGCTCAAACTAACTCTAACCCATGGATACATCAGCACTTAATCAACCGATAATTTGTAAGAACGCAATAAACTCCTTCCGGCCCATAATATAAGATGTTAATTCATCTAATATATGAGTATATTGGATGTTATAAGATATTATAAAAGAGTGTTGTACTACATCATTGTGGAATTGTTGTTTAGCTTCTAATATTATCTTGGTGCTTTTACGTACATATGTCATTGGTAAAGATCCGCGCTTGTACCTTGTAGACAGTAACCACTTTCTGTTCCTCCTTCTACCTTGTAGACAGTAACCACTTTCTGTTCCTCCACGCACCCCTCCCTGGAGTGGGGGTATGGTAGAACAATCCTGTATCATTACTGCAACTCACATGTAACCTCTACAAAAAGGTAGAAATATATACAACAACAGTAGGAGCCTCTCCTATTGTCTTTCCCCTCAAAAAAATCAAGTGAGGAATAGCAAAATGGGTCAAAAGATGGCAATTAAACTATTTGTTTACACTTTATCGAAGACAACAATGAACTATAGGATGGTAAGTAACAACTTTGCGGCCTTCTTTTCACTGCCCATAATGAGTTGTGTTAGGTGACAAAGTCTGAATCTTGTTCCTTTCACTGGTGCTCTAGTTTGGACCAACACTCATGTGGAGCACTGGCCCGGGGGTTGATTAAGTCCACGGGATCCAGAAAGTCCCTATGCAAGTTTTTAGTTGTTATTAGGAAAATGGTAAAACCAAGGTTGGGCCTTGCTATAGGAGTTTTATTCAAAGCGAACTATCAAGAGGTGCCCATAAACCCTCATCGTGTCAGGGACGCAAAATCAAGGAACACAACACTCGTATGACAGAAACTAGGGCGACAAGAGTGGAACAAAACACCAAGCAAAAGGCCTAGCCTTCCACCCTTTACCAAGTATATAGATGGATTAATTATATAAGAGGTATTGTGATACCCCAACATATCCATGTTCCAACATGGAACAACCTGCAAGGCACCTGCAACTAGCAACGCTATAAGAGGGGTTGAGTAAAAGCGGTAACATAGCCAAACAATGGTTTGCTAGAAGGTGGGTTAGAGGCTTGGCATGGCAATATGGGAGGCATGATAAACAAGTGGTAGGTAGCACAGTATATATAGGATCGAAAGTATGTCTAGAGGGGGGGTGATTAGACTACTTGACCAAATAAAAACTTAACCTTTTCCCAATTTTAGTTCTTGGCAGATTTTAGCTATTGTAGGACAAGTCAAGCAATCATCACACAATTCAAGCAAGCATGCAAAGAGTATATTGGCAGCGGAAAGTAAATCATGCAACTTGCAAGAATGTAAAGGGAAGGGTTTGGAGAATTCAAACGCAATTGGAGACACAGATGTTTTTCCCGTGGTTCGGATAGGTGGTGCTATCCTACATCCACGTTGATGCAGACTTCAACCCACGAAGGGTAATGGTTGCGCGAGTCCACGGAGGGCTCCACCCACAAAGGGTAATGGTTGCGCGAGTCAACGGAGGGCTCCACCCATGAAGGGTCCACGAAGAAGCAACCACCCACGAAGGGTCCACGAAGAAGCAACCGACCATGGCCATCGCCCACGAAGGACTTGCCTCACTAGCGATAGATCTTCACGAAGTAGGCGATCTCCTTGCCCTTACAAACTCCTTGGTTCAACTCCACAATCTTGTCGGAGGCTCCCAACTGACACCTAGCCAATCTAGGAGACACCACTCTCCAAGAAGTAACAAATGGTGTGTCGATGATGAACTCCTTGCTCTTGTGCTTCAAATGATAGTCTCCCCAACACTCAACTCTCTCTCATAGGATTTGAATTTTGTGGAAAGAAGATTTGAGTGGAAAGCAACTTGGGGAAGGCTAGAGATCAAGATTCATATGGTAGGAATGGAATATCTTGGTCTCAACACATGAGTAGGTGGTTCTCTCTCAGAACATATGAGTTGGAATTGTGTATGTGTTCTGATGGCTCTCTCCACGAATGAAGAGGAGGTGGAGGGGTATATATAGCCTCCACAGAAAATCCAACCGTTACACACAATTTTCCAATCTCGGTGGGACCGAATCAACAAACTCGGTCGGACCGAAAAGGTAAACCTAGTGACCATTAGAGATTTTCGGTGGGACTGACATGCAACTCGGTAGGACCGATATGGTTAGGCTTTGGGCATAACGTAATCTCGATGAGACCGATTACACAAACTCGGTGAGACTGATTTTGGTAATTAGCTAACCAGAGAGTTCGTCAGGCAAACTCGGTGGGACCGATTTGCTCTTTCGGTGAGACCGAAAAGTTACAAAAAGGAAACACTGAATTTACATTGCAATCTCGGTGGGACCGATTCGCTCTTTCGGTGAGATCGAAAAGTTACGAAAGGGAAACAGAGAGTTTGCAATCCCATCTCGGTGAGACCAAGATCCCTATCGGTAGAACCGAATTGCTAGGGTTTGGCAGTGGCTTATGACAAGTGAAACTCGGTGGCGCCGGATAGGAAGAATCGGTAGGACCGAGTTTGGCTAGGGTTTAGGTCATATGTGGATATGGGAAAGTAGTTGAGGGTTTTGGAGCATATCACTAAGCACATGAAGCAAGAGGCTCATTTAGCAACACCTCATCCCTCCTTGATAGTATTGGCTTTTCCTAAAGACTCAATGTGATCTTGGATCACTAAAATATAAAATGAAGAGTCTTGAGATTTTGAGCTTGAGCCAATCCTTTGTCCTTAGCATTTTGAGGGTTCCACTTTCACATCCATGCCATGCCAATCATTGAGCTTTCCTGAAATAGTCATCTTGGAATAGTATTAGCTCAATGAGCTATATGTTGTTATGAATTACCAAAACCACCTAGGGATAGTTGCACTTTCAATCTCCCCCTTTTTGGTAATTGATGACAACATATAGATCAAAGCTTCGACAAATGATAATAAGCATGAAGTATATCGTCGCTTTGAGAAGTATGTGACAAGTAAGAGCTCCCCCTAAATTTGTGCATATTTAAAATTTGCTTTGGACTGCAAATGCACAAAGAATTAGAGTCATGGGTTACTCTTCCATGTCACATACATCTTGGTGGAGCGCTTAAAATGATAAGAATGAAATACATGCACTTATCACCAAGAAAAGTGAATGATCACATAAGATAGATAAGATAATAGCATTCACCAAGCATTAAGTGTAGCTTATGATCAAACACATGATCATCAATGTCTCACGAGCAATGACATAGTATCTCACACAAAAGCAAACAAAGTTCAAAAAACCACCAAATAAAACAAGAGAGAATAAAAGCAACACTCTCTCTCGAAGCCTATGATCTATACATTTTCTCCCCCTTTGGCAACAAGTTACCAAAAAGTTCCTAGAAAATGCATAGTGCTAGATCGACGCTCAGGCTTGATCTTCTGGTGGTGGTGGTTGCCTTCTCCTTCTTTGCTTGTGCTTGTGCAGATGATGGTTCATTCTCATTCATGACAACTTGATTATCTTCAAAATTTGGACGGATGGGCAGGTGTTCCTTGTCCAATAAGTATATGCCCGTGCCCATCTTGGAGTTAATGAGCTCCTGAATTTGTGGGGCATACCCACAGCTCCTCTTCTGGTCTGCTGCAGTCCTCTTGATGGTCTCTACCATGAGACTCATCACCTTGAACTTCCGTGGCACATCAAAGATATGAAGCAAATTGATCGCATGGCCTCTGATCATCTTATGATCACCTGACTTGGGCAACAAGGTGTGCGTCAGTATCCAATTGATGGTTGGCAGCCCTGACAGAAGATAGTGTACTGAGCCAAACTTGAAAGTGTCAAGTGCTTCATTTGGAATTTCCTTGTACATGTTTGACATTGAGTTATGATCCATCTTCTTCTTGGCATATACATCCAAGTCATCCTCATGCTCTTCTGGGGCATTGATGAGCTGTGCCCACTCAGCAACTGTAGATTGGTACCTCATACCTTTAGACATCCAAGTTATCCTACCATCTGGATAGAAGTGTGCCGTGGAGTAGAATTGCATAATAAGTTCCTCGTTCCACTTTGTGAGCTTCTGCCCAACAAAGTCTGCTACTCCACAAGCATTGAAGCTGTCTTGCACTCCAGGATAGTGCTCTTCATTGTCCTTGATGTACTCCCAATCAACCCATCTCATGTCACAAACTATGGGCTTCTTGTCCAACAAAACTGTCTCATAGAAGTCCTGCTGTTCCTTAGTGTGAAACCTATAATCAACAACAGTTCTTCTCCTTGAAGCATACAGATCTGCTTCTCTCCACTTCCTCAGCCTTGAGTCTCTTCTGAGCTTCATGTCCTCAGCCACAGGATGAGCATCATTGTGGTCTGGGATCTTGGGCTTGAGCTTTCTCAGAACATGCTCTTCATCATCTTCTTCAGCAGCTTCAGGCACTTGGGCCTTGTTCTTTTCAGTTGCAGGTATGCTCCTCGTATTTCTCTTTGGAGCTGTCTTGACCTTTGATGCAGCCTTGGGTGCTTCCTTGGGCTTAGATGAAGTAGCCCCTGATTTGATAGCATCACCCATTAGCTTGGGTGCCTTAGGTGCTGGTGCAGCATCCTCTTCTTCTTCCTCTTCTTCCATGATGGAAGCCTTTCCAAGCACTCTGGCTACGATCTTCTTGACCCTTTCCTTCCTTTTCTTTCCTTCAGCAGCAACTGGCTCTATGGTTGCAGGCTTTTCAGGAATCTGAGTTGAGGCTCTGGCCTTTGGCATAGGCTGCCTACCTGCTGGCCTTTTGATTTTCAATCCTGGCTTTGTGCCTTGAGATGAGCCATGTTCCTTCTCGAGCACTACTCTCTTTGAAGTTGCTTCCTCTTCTGCCACATAATCCTCATCTTCTGAGTCTGAGGTTCTCTTCTTCCTCTGTCTGGTGGCAGCTTTAGGCAGATTGCTAGGAGTACTTCTGCTGCCATCATCTGAAGAACTTGAGGGACTAGTGCCCTCACTCATCTGCACTTGCTCTTCTGACATGTTCTGGCTATCACTTTGGTCTGACATGATGAACAAGCTGACTACTGACCCTGTGAATAGTTTATAGATGAGGTAGAGTGGATGAGCATCACAAAATGCAGAGATTTTTGCAAAAGAATGACTCAAAAACTTAGTTTTAGTTTCCCACTGAAATCATCTCGGATCTACCGATTTTTAAACTCGGTGATATCGAAGCAGTTTTGGAACCTAAACTAGTGAACTCGGTCAGACCGAGTCACAGTTCGGTGGCACCGAGACTGCTAGAGTTTCGCAAAGTTCCAAAATCGGTCACACCGATAAGTAATTCTCGGTCAGACCGAGTCTCACTTGTGCAATGGCATAAGCCAAATCGTTGGGACCGAGTTTTTCAACTCGGTGGGTCCGAGATGGTTTCGGCGGAAACCTAACCCTAAAATTTTTGAATTAAACCTAATCTATGAGTTCATTGACTGGATAGAAGTTTAACAAACGTGGCAAGAATCATGATGATCACAATGTGCTAAGAATCGGATTGGGGAATAGCACAAAGATCGAGTCCATACCCTAGTTCGGCGGAGACTCGCTACGGCGGCAACGGCGGGGTTGAATTTCCATTGACGGCGACGGAGACCAGCGACTGGAGGCGGCTGGCGGCGAGGAGACGATCCGTAGACCAAGTTGGCAGAGCAGGCTATCGCGCGGGCGAAGGGCATCGGAGAAATTTCCAAATTTTTGCCCGTGACTATATATAGCCCGACCCTGTCGGTGTGACCGAGTGGAACAACTCGGTGGCACTGAGATGCAAAACTGTATACAGTTGTTGCAACTCGGTGTGACCGAATGGTTCAAATCGGTTGCACCGAGATCGAAAACCTAGATCAACTTAGTGATCTCGGTAGGACCGAAAGTAGGGTATCGGTCAGACCGAGAATCATAAAGAGGTATTGGAAGTTTAAGTCTATGACGAATCGGGGACTCCGAGCACTCCTCACACAGAGTGGTTCGAATCTGACTTGATCAAATTTTGTGATGTAGCATGAATAGAGTTTGAGACGAGAAAAGCAAAGATAGCTAGAGGAGGTTCTTAGGCATTCTTGTCCATCCACTTGGCAAAAGGAAATAAAACCAAACAATCAAAGCAACAAGTGGATGTCCTCGAATGAGTAAAATATGCAACCAGCATGCTCACACAATAAGATGGCAAATGAAATATGTGACAAGGCATGCACAACCAATTCTAGCATCTATCAAGAAATTTGCGATGACAAGGTCATCTATATATGAGTATATTGACTTAGGAGTCAAGTGAGAACACTTGATCATAGGTCATACTCATCGTTTAAGCTCAAGTGGGGTTACCACTTTTACATAAAGCATTGTTGTGTTCACATCTTTAGAGTTGCTTTAGCTCATGTCTTAGAGTAAAGCTCCCCCTAGATGTGATATTCCCCTTAGAGGGATGAACTAACCTCGGGTTTTGTCGATGATGACTTCATGTAGATGTTGAAGATGTGGATGCTCAATGTTGATGTAGATCACTTGGAGCTATCCATTTGAGTGAATTGCACTTTCAATACCTACATGGGTTAGTCCCACAAGGAACAAACATGGATATCCATATACATAGAGTGATGCAAACACAAGATGATGTCCATGAGAACTTTTAGGTTACCTTGTCCCTTGTCTTACCAACAAGAGGGTTTGTGACTCCTTGAACTAGTGCAAGATGTGGAAGTTGATTGCACTTGTTCTTGCCAAAATGATAAGAGTGAAGTATGTTGGCGGAGTCACCCTCAAGAACTCTCTAGTTCTTCTTCTTTTGGATCCACACCATCTTGATGGGAATCCTTGGAGTTGTAGTCGTACTTGATGAAGTGGAACTTGAAGTAGTCTTGGGAATCCACTTGACTAAGGTCTTAGGAGCTTCTTCAAATGCATCAATTTCCTCTTGAAGCTTGTCCTTGCCTTTTTGCTTGTAGTCTTGTGGTGGAAGATCATCTTGAGCTTGTGTCCCCTTGAAAGAAGTATCATACTTCTCTTGTTGAGGAACAAACTTTGTCTTGGGGTATTGATCTTCTTCCCATTCAACTCCATTGGCATTGAACTTTTGTTCAAAACCAACACCTTGATTCTTCCGGTGCATTCCTTGCTTGCGCACAATTCCTCGAATTGCTTACTCCCGGCAAGGCTTTTGTACACTCCTTTCTCTATAATTCCCTTCAATAAGCTATTTTCTTGCTCAAGTGTAACTTGTCTAAGAGAATCATTAGTGGAATCAAGAGAACTACTAGAAGCAACAATATTGGATTTAGCATGATCATTGTTACTGCTAGAGGAAGAATCTTTCTTGTTCTTGTTACTAGACTTGACTTGATGCATGTAAGTGGATAAGAGTAAACGCTTGGCAATGTAAGAAGAACTTTTCTTGCGGAGATCATCATTGATTGCTTTTAAGAACTCATGCTCTTGCTCAAGATTGAGCTTTTCAAAGCATAATTTCTCATGGGCTCTTAAAAGTTCTCGATGATCTTCGAAGATAGTTTCATGAGCTAACTTAAGAGTGTTTAGCTCTTTAGTTAGAGCCTCAATCTTCTCCTTATCATTGTCATTCGTTTTATCTTGATTAGCATGATTAATTGGCGTTTCATCATAGTATTCATCACTAGAGTTGTCAACAAGCAAATCATCACCTAACAAGTCATCTTCATCACTATTGAAATCAACATACTCGGGGTGTGTTACCTTAGGACCTTTGGCCATGAAGCATCTTCCAATTCCTTCATTTGGTGAGTCAAATATGTCGTAGGAGTTGGTTGACACAAGTGCTAGACCGGCAACACCTTCATCTTGAGTATCTTCGGAGTCGGAGTGATAACTTCTCTCGGAGTGGCTATCGGAGTCGGAGCCGGATACCCATTCACCAACATGAGCTTGATGTCTTCGTTTTGTGTAGCTCCTTGATGATTTTTCCTTCCTTTCCGAATCCTTGCTTCTCCGTGAGTATCTTCGTTCATAACGATCATCTCTACTCCTTCTCTCTCTTGGTGGTGATTCTTTGCTTCTTCTTTTTGGAGAATCTTCTCTTCTCTTGTAGGGAGCCGAACACTCATTGGAATAGTGTCCGGGTCTTCCACAACTGTAGCAGTTTCGCTCTCGACTAGAAGATCTTTTGTCATTGTAGAACCTTGACTTGAAGCTTCTATCTTTGCTTCTACTCTTGTAGAACTTGTTGAAGTTCTTCACCATTAAGCTCAATTCTTCATTGAAGTTTTGTTTCTCACTTGATGATGTAGGGGATTCACATGAGGCTTTGTAGGCACCACTTGATTTGTTGTGAAGTTCCTCTTTATCCTTAAGTGACATCTCATGAGCAACAATTCTTCCAATCACCTCCGTTGGCTTGAGATCTTTGTAATTGGGCATCATTTGGATCAATGTGCACACGGTATCATATTTTCCATCCAAGGCTCTTAGAATCTTCTTGATGATGAATCTATCGGTCATCTCTTCACTTCCTAAGCCGGCAATCTCATTTGTGATGAGAGCAAGCCTAGAGTACATTTTAGCAACACCTTCACCATCCTTCATTTTGAACTTGTCAAGTTGACTTTGAAGCACATCCAACTTGGATTCCTTCACGGAGTCGGTACCTTCGTGCATATCAATCAAAGTGTCCCAAATTTCCTTTGCATTCTCAAGACGGCTGATTTTGTTGAATTCTTCGGGGCACAATCCGTTGAAGAGAATATCACAAGCTTGAGCATTGTATTGCAACATCTTCAACTCATCCGCGGTAGCTTCACGGTTTGGTTGTTTCCCATCAAAGAAGTCACCCTGCAAACCAACACACACAATAGCCCAAACGGCGGGGTTATGTCCAAGAATATGCATTTTCATTTTATGCTTCCAACTAGCAAAATTAGTACCATCAAAGTAAGGACCTCTACGGTGATAATTTCCCTCGCTAGACGCCATACTCTCCTAGGTTGTGAAACCAAGGCTATGACCACCAAAAGCTATGGAGATCAAAGCAAATGGAGACCAAAGCTCTGATACCACTTGTAGGATCGAAAGTATGTCTAGAGGGGGGGTGATTAGACTACTTGACCAAATAAAAACTCAACCTTTTCCCAATTTTAGTTCTTGGCAGATTTTAGCTATTGTAGGACAAGTCAAGCAATCATCACACAATTCAAGCAAGCATGCAAAGAGTATATTGGCAGCGGAAAGTAAATCATGCAACTTGCAAGAATGTAAAGGGAAGGGTTTGGAGAATTCAAACGCAATTGGAGACACGGATGTTTTTCCCGTGGTTCGGATAGGTGGTGCTATCCTACATCCACGTTGATGGAGACTTCAACCCACGAA
This sequence comes from Triticum urartu, assembly GCF_056163025.1. Lineage (NCBI taxonomy): Eukaryota > Viridiplantae > Streptophyta > Magnoliopsida > Poales > Poaceae > Triticum > Triticum urartu. Next base: position 198,775,701 of record NC_141877.1, on the reverse strand, counting down.
GGGTAACGTTTGGGTGAGTCCACGGAGGGCTCCACCCACAAAGGGTAATGGTTGCGCGAGTCCACGGAGGGCTCCACCCACGAAGGGTCCACGAAGAAGCAACCACCCACGAAGGGTCCACGAAGAAGCAACCTTGTCTATCCCACCATGGCCATCGCCCACGAAGGACTTGCCTCATTAGCGGTAGATCTTCACGAAGTAGGCGATCTCCTTGCCCTTACAAACTCCTTGGTTCAACTCCACAATCTTGTCGGAGGCTCCCAAGTGACACCTAGCCAATCTAGCAGACACCACTCTCCAAGAAGTAACAAATGGTGTGTCGATGATGAACTCCTTGCTCTTGTGCTTCAAATGATAGTCTCCCCAACACTCAACTCTCCCTCATAGGATTTGAATTTTGTGGAAAGAAGAATTGAGTGGAAAGCAACTTGGGGAAGGCTAGAGATCAAGATTCGTATGGTAGGAATGGAATATCTTGGTCTCAACACATGAGTAGGTGGTTCTCTCTTAGAACATATGAGTTGGAATTGTGCATGTGTTCTGATGGCTCTCTCCACGAATGAAGAGGAGGTGGAGGGGTATATATAGCCTCCACACAAAATCCAACCGTTACACACAGTTTTCCAACCTCGGTGGGACCGAATCATCAAACTCGGTCGGACCGAAAAGGTAAACCTAGTGACCCTTAGAGATTTTCGGTGGGACTGACATGCAACTCGGTAGGACCAATATGGTTAGGGTTTGGGCATAACGTAATCTCGGTGAGACCGATTACACAAACTCGGTGAGACCGATTTTGGTAATTAGCTAACCAGAGAGTTTGTCAGGCAAACTCAGTGGGACCGATTTGCTCTTTCGGTGAGACCGAAAAGTTACAAAAAGGAAACACTGAATTTACATTGCAATCTCGGTGGGACCGATTCGCTCTTTCGTTGAGACCGAAAAGTTACGAAAGGGAAATAGAGAGTTTGCAATCCCATCTCGGTGAGACCGAGATCCCTATCGGTAGAACCGAATTGCTAGGGTTTGGCAGTGGCTTATGACAAGTGAAACTCGGTGGCGCCGGATAGAAAGAATCGGTAGGACCGAGTTTGGCTTAGGGTTTAGGTCATATGTGGATATGGGAAAGTAGTTGAGGGTTTTGGAGCATATCACTAAGAACATGAAGCAAGAGGCTCATTTAGCAACACCTCATCCCTCCTTGATAGTATTGGCTTTTCCTAAAGACTCAATGTGATCTTGGATCACTAAAATATAAAATGAAGAGTCTTGAGCTTCTGAGCTTGAGCCAATCCTTTGTCCTTAGCATTTTGAGGGTTCCACTTTCACATCCATGCCATGCCAATCATTGAGCTTTCCTGAAATAGTCATCTTGGAATAGCATTAGCTCAATGAGCTATATGTTGTTATGAATTACCAAAACCACCTAGGGATAGTTGCACTTTCAGCATAGCGATAGGGCGAACAGCTAGCAAGCAAAGATAGAAGTGATATCAAGGGTAATGATCATCTTGCCTGCAAAGTTCTCAGGGTTGTCGAAAGCTTGCTCCTCGTAAACATACTCAATAGGATTCTCATCCACGAACTCGTCTCCCGGCTCCACCCAAAGCAAGAACACAAGCAACGGAACAACAACCAATCACTGTGCAATGCACAAGCAACATGATGCAAGACATGGCATGGAATGCAAGGTATGATGTGCAATGCATATGGGTACTTAGGAAGGGAAAGGATGATCATGGCATCAACTTGGAAAACCAAGCATGCCACTAGAAAGCTGGAGTGATTTTGGTCGAAATCAATATAAAGATCACCGGCAACATATGCACGGTTTGCAAATGACGAGCAAAACAAGAACAATGCAACACTGCGCTTAACAGCACCATAGCACTTAAAATGCATCATGAAACTATGCTACAACACTCCAACATAGCAACAAGGCACATGGAAGTGAAGTACAAGTGAAACTCTACAAATCATGAACACTGAGCTATGGCTAGAACTCACTAGAACAATCCTAAAACAGCATGGCAAAAATGCAAATGACAATCAGGTTACAGACTTAGTGAAAATACTAAGCATGGCATAAACAACATCAGGTAGCAATGTTTAGAGCTCGCAAACAACATGCTACAGGATCATAACATGGAAAACAAGAGCATGGCATGCTAGTACTAAAGGCAATGAACAAAACTCCCTTACTAAACTTTAGCCAAAGATGCAGAGAAAAGAAGGTAGCATCAATGCAAACATGGCAAGTGATATGAACAGTTCTAGACTTGGTAGAAAAACATAGCATGGCAGAAACAGATTCATGATAGCAACTTTGCAAGCTCATCCCACTCACCACAAAGCATTTCATGGCATCACAAGGTAACTAACAGTAAGAATACACACCTAGAAGCTAGAAATGGCAAGAGCAAGTTCATAGGGTGCATGGATCACTAGCAAAACACATGGCAAAAATGCACTTCATGTTAAGAATCTGCGAGCAACAATATTGAGCAAAAGTAGAGCATGGTAGTGACAAGCTACACTACTCCATAATTACAACCAGAGGCATGAATGGATAGAGCATAACCATATCTTCCAAACACCCTTACTGAAGTTCATCAAGGTATGCATGGATCTACATGAGGCAACAAGACAACATAGCAACATAATGTAACAGGAAAAGACTTAGCAGAAATACTAAGTGTCTGAAATCAGCATCATCATATAGCCTACTTTGCATGCTTGTGCTAGTCACCACAGAGCTCAGAAAAATACAAGGCTTTCACCACTCTAAAGATGGCATGGAGATGCTCCTAAAACATGTAGACATGATGCTCAAAGAATGCACACGCAAAATTCTATGGAAATGAAAAATCAGGAAGTTATGATGAATTCCAGCAGACAACATCATATAGCACTTTTGCAACGAAGATTAAGGCATCCATATGGACAGTAACATGCATGCAAATGACACTAGCATTAAAATCATCACGAGCCGAACATATTGATATATCATATGCGCAAATCGGAGCTACAGGAATGGAGATATGACAGGTCAAAGAGGGTCACATGATGCTGAAATCCTGAAGAATTATACCACGAGGGAAAAGTCAATGCGGTCCAGTTCAGGTCGGGTGTGGAGTGGATCAGGCAGGGCGAGACGGATCTAGGCGGTGGCCGGATCTCCGGTGAGGTCGGAGAAGGAGCTCCGGCGAGGGGAATCTGTGACGAGGGGCGGGGAGGTGGTCGCCGATGACGGCGGCGGCCCGCGGTGGCAGCGGCGAACGGTGGAGGGGACGCACAGCGTAGGTGGCAGTGGCGCAGTGGGGCGGCTCGGCGGCGGGGCGCTGCGGGCGGTGGCGGCGCACAGGCTCCGGCACGCGAGGCGGCGGCGCTGGTGCGGGCGAGCGGCGTGGCGCGGCCCAGGTCTGGCCCGGGGCGGGCCGGCCTCGGGCCTGGCGGCGGGGCACGGCGGAGAGGGGTGGCATGAGTCATGTGGTGGCGCGCGATTCGCTGTGGGGGCAGCGGCGGACGTGTCCGGCCGTCGGCGGATGCGTCCGGCGGCGCGGAGGAGGTGGGAGCTAGGGTTTCGCCCGAAAATGGAGGGGAAGGGGCCTTTTTATAGGTAGGGGGAGCTAGGAGAGTCCAAATGAGGTGCGGTTTTCGCCCACACGATCGTGATCCAACAACGGAGAGCATGGAGCGGGTTTCGATGGGCTAGTGGGCTGTTAAGGTGGGGTGCTAGGATGCAATGAGAGAGGGGTTTTTGCGGTTACCCGGTTAACCTTTGGGGCATCAAAGGACCTCCAAATGGAACGAAATTTAACAGGCGGCCTACCGGTGATGTACCAAGGCCACTTGACAAATCTCGGCCCATTCTGAGAATGTTTTTCTCCCGCTCATGAAACGAGATCTGAGAGGTGCAACGGGTGCATGTGTGAGTGTCGGATTCCGAAACGGACAACGGGGAAAATGACCGGATGCATGAGATGAACACGAATGCAAATGAGATGCATGCGATGAGATGATATGAAATGCATGACATGAAAAAAAAATGCAAAATTGAAGACAAAAACCCAACCATGAAGTATATAGCATATCGCATAGCCGGAAAAGGCAAGAGTTGGAGTTACAATTATGGAATGTTACATCCGGGGCGTTACAAGGGGGTAGCTCAGCAGCTAAAGGGGATTTGTTCCCGTAAATCTCTCTACCGGGAGCCCCGGGAGGCTCTACTGGAAGAGACTTGCCGGAGTCCAGTTTCCTCCTCTTCCGGGCCATTGTTGCCAGGGGATACGGAGGGCTGAGTAAGATGGAGAACAAAAGTTCCTGGTTCCACAGGAAGCTTTTGCGCAGTGCACTTTGACAGATGATCAACAATGCTGTTTTCCACATGGGGTATGTGCTCTGTTTGCCATCCGTCGAAGCGCTCCTCCAGCCTTCTCACTTCCTCAAAGTATGCCTCCATCAATGGACTTTGGTAATCCTTGTTGACTTGTCTCACCACAAGTTGCGAATCGCCTCGAATGATCAGCTTCTTGATCCCAAATTCTGTGGCAATCCTGAGCCTGGCAAGGAGCCCTTCATACTCTGTAGTATTTTTGGTCACCTCCTCTCGGGGAAAATGCATTTGGACGGCATACTTTAGGTGCTTTCTAGTGGGAGCAACGAGAAGCACGCCAACCCTTGCACCTTGTAGGGAGAAGGCACCATCGAAATACATGATCCATTCTTGCGGTGCTTCCTTGCCAGGAATAACTATCTCTAGTACCTCTCCATCAGGGTTGGCGTCCATTCTGTAATAAACTCTGCTAGTGCTCTGCTCTCAATTGTTGATGTGCTTTCAAACTTTAAGCCAAAGCCGGATAACTCCAATGCCCACTCCACTATTCTGCCAGTAGCCTCAGGGTTTCGGAGTATCCTTTGCAAAGGGAAGCGGGTGACAACCGTGATCTCATGGGCTTGGAAGTAGTGGCGCAGTTTCCTTGAGGCCATGACTAGGCCAAAAATCAATTTTTGCATGCCAGAATACCTGGATCTAGCCCCCTACAATAGAGAGCTGACGAAGTATACTGGGTGCTGCACCACTTTCTTCCTTTCGACGTCCTTGGGGTTTCCTCCACTGCCGTGCTCTTCTCTATCTTGACCCACGTCTGGCCTTGTCGGGCCGTGCTCATTCTCTCCCCCAGAAGGGACACTTGCTGAGGCTACTGCTTCTTCCACTTCCCGTTGTGCCACTAGTGCTGCACTAACCACTTGATTAGTTGCCGCCAGGTATAGCAGCAACGGCTCTTGTGGTTTGGGAGCAACCAAAGTGGGCACAAAAGACAAGTAGGTCTTCAAATCTTGCAGTTCCGCATCTGCTTCCGGAGTCCACTTCATGGGTCCTGTCTTCTTCAACATTTTGAAGAACGGCAAGGCGTGCTCGGCAGACTTGGAGATGAATCTGCTAAGCACGACAACGCACCCTGTCAAACGCCTCACATCCTTAACTGTCTTAGGTGCCTGAATCTGCTCGATAGACTTGATCTTATCGGGGTTGGCCTCTATCCCGCGATGGGATGCAAAGAAACCAAGTAGCTTGCCAGAGGGAATGCCAAACACACACTTCTTCGGGTTCAGCTTCAAGTTGATCTTGCGCATATTAGCAAACGTCTCCTCCAAATGTTGTCCTTGCTCTTGACCACAATATCATCCTTGTAAGCTTCAATGTTCCTGTGCAACTGTGATTCAAAACCAATCTAGACTGCTCTTGCAAAAGTGGATCCGACACTCTTCAACCCGAAAGGCATTCACATGAAGCAGTATGTGCCACATGGGGTGATGAATGAGGTCTTCTCTTCGTCTTCCTTGGATGTAAATATTTGATGATATCCAGAGTATGCATCCAGGAAGGATAGCAAATCACACCCGGAAGTGGAATCCACAACTTGGTCGATGTGCGACAAGGGAAATGGGTCCTTCTGGCATGCCTTGTTCAGATCCGTTAAATCTATGCAAAGCCTCCATTTCCCATTTGCCTTGTGCACGACCACTGGATTTGCTAACCATGTTGGATGTAGTACTCCTCTTACCAAACCAGCTGCCTCAAGTTTCTTGATTTCCTCGGCAATGAACTGCCACCGCTCCAAAGCTTGATTTCAGACCTTCTGCTTGACGGGTCGAGCATGTGGGCAGACAGCAAGGTGGTGCTCGATTACCTCCCTGGGAACACCAGGGATATTAGATGGTTGCCACGCAAACACATCGATATTTGCTCACAAGATGGCAACGAGCGCGCTTTCCTATTTATCATCAAGGGTGGCACTGATAGTGAAAGTACCATTAGCACCAGCCAGCCCTCCCGGGACTTTTTTCACATGGGGTACAACAGCCTTGGACCTCTTGCTATTGGAACTCTCCGGTAAGTCATCAACAATCGCAGCATACTTCGAAGAGGCACGCTTCCCGGATTCCTTGCTGGCGTCCCTGTTAGCCTTCTTCTTTCCTTTGATTTCCTTGGCGAGAACTGCGGCTTCAGCGGCCTCTGCTGCGACTGCGTCCCGGTACATCTTATCCATGCAAATAATTGTGTCCTTCTCATCTGACGAAATGGAAATGACGCCCACCGGCCTTGACATCTTCAAGGTATTGTAGGCATACTGGGATGCCGCCATGAATTTGGCCAGAGCTGGGCATCCAAGGATCCTGTTGTATGGTAGGGGGACGTCGACCACATCAAACGCAACCTTCTCAGGCCAGTAATTCAACCCTCCCTTGAATGTCACCGGCAACGTGATCTTTCCCTTAGGACGACTCTTGCCGGGGTTGATTCCTTGAACATGCAAGTGACCTTGAGCTCTTCCTCTGCTTTCCGAAGTCCATGGATGACCTTTGGGGAAGTCAGATATAACCTAGCCCCGCCGTCAACCAACATCTTTGTGACTTTGAGGTTGCACATTGTTGGTGAGACCAACAACGTCAAGCACCTTACCGCGGTGGTGCGGTCAGGGTGGTCCTCTTCTTCAAAGATGATGGGAGTGCGTGACCACTTGAGCGGCTTCCAAGAGTCTGCCGTTGGCTCCATGACATTGACATCACGCTTCCACTGTTTAAGCTGGCGGTGAGAGGAGTGCAGAGATGCACCCCCATCAATGCACAAGGCGTCAGTGGCCTTCTGGAATTCCTGCTCACTGGTTTCCTCTTCATCCCCTCTATCACTTTCATCATTGCAATCTTCCTTCTCACGACCTCTGACGGGTTTTCCTTGATTCCGACAAGCCTTGCCGGGGTGACTTGCCTCGCCGCCTCGACCCTTCCCGCCAGCGCCATTAACTCTGACCTTTCTCCTTATCACACTTCACATACTCAGCCATATGCTTCTTGACGAGCTGTTCAACTTGATGGCACTCCTGGAGATCGTGGCCCTTGGTCCGATGAATCTTGCAGTACGGTCCATCACCTTTCCCATCCTTCTCGGCAGCAACAGCCTCTCGGCAATCAGTGCACGTCGCAACTTCCTTGCTGGGGACTTCGACCTTAGCGTTCTTGCCAGTACTAGGCATGCCCGACCCCTCAACGATCATTACTGCCTTATCCTTGCGCCTCTTGTTGTGCTTCTTGTTCTTCTTCTTCTGACTGGTGGCCTCGTCGTCATCCTCTGTCTCGATGTCGACGCCATATTCTTCCCCAGGGAGTTTCCTCCCCTCCTCCAATTGAGCACACTTTTCGACCAAGGTGTAAAGCTCCTTCACTGTCTTGGGCAACCGAACGTTCATCTTGGAACATATCCGACGGTTGCGCATGTTGGATTGGAACGCAGCTATCATAGCTGCCGTGTGGATGCCTAGAATATTTCTGTGGACTCGGCTAAACCTCTAAATGTACTTTTGTAGAGTATATCCTTCCTTCTGCGGGAGAAGCTGCAAATCGCTGGGCTGCCCTAGTTCTTGATGGCCGCCCGTGAAGGCGCCAACGAACTCATGGCAAAGGTCAGCCCAGGTTGAGATGGAGTTCTCCGGCAGATGCATCAACCAAGACCTCATGTTTGGCATGAGTGCCAAAGGGAAGTAGTTGGGAAAAACCTTCTCATCCCTTCCCCCGGTAGCTTGAACATCGATGGTGTAGATGCTCAAGAACTCTACCGGGTTCAGTCTTCCATCATACTTCTCTAGTATCTCTAGCTTGAACGTGCGAGCGGATGGCCAACGGACTTGCCACAACTCATGGGTGAAGGCAGGGCACCCAGCCTCGAAGGGAAGGTACCCGCCTCCGCTGAGCGCAACCTCGTCGATGTTGGGGCAATCGTGCCCATCGGACTGGTGATGGTTGTCGCGGCGTCGCTCAATGGTGACACACGTGCCCTCCCTCTGCCTGTCCTCCGGGGCTCCCCGTCGGCCTTGACGTGCTCGAGGATCGGATGAAGCCATCGAGACATCATCAAGCTCTTGGTCGCGTGGCCCTCGTGCTGGTTGCCGCAGTGGGGATTGCACCATGGGGGTGCCCATTCCGCACGGCCAGCAGCGTGGGCTGCCATCATCTTCTGGGGAGGTCGTGATGACCAGTTCGCTGTGAGCCTCGAGCCTTGGCAAAGCCAATCAGGCTCTGAATGGTGGCTCTCCACTCATCCATCTGATTAGCTGCCGGTGGAAATCTTAGCAGCAGCTGGGCCTGCGCCATGGCCTCCGAAGCGTTACTTGCCATAGGTGAGGATGATGTAGACCGCAGCGTCGCCCGGCTCCTGATGGTGCTGGCAGTTGCTGTGCCGGGCTCCCGCCGTCAGGAGCTAGTCGCTTGGATGGCGTGGTGATGAGGTGGTGGCGCGTGTGCACCAATGACCCCATCGGGAGCATTGGCTGGGCCAGTTTGCTCTGGGGGTGGTGCATGTCCTGTGACCATGCCCGCGGCGGGGACATCCGGAGGATTGTGATTCGCCTCAGGGCGAGCGTCACCACTGTGGCTATGCCCCTCGGCTGGGCAGGGAGGGACAAAAGGAATAATCTCTCTACCCATACCTCACGGAGCATGGCCATCGGTATGTTGTTGTTGTTGTTGTTGTTCCTTTCTGGTGCCTCCCGTTCCTTCTTCGGCCGTGGGGGAGGTGGTGATAACACCGCCTGCGCCGACCACGTCCCCCATAGCGTCCACATCCTCATGTTTCCCTGCATTCCTCGCTGTGTCGGCGGTCGCGGGCGGCAGGGCCTTCGAGGTGGACGGGTGAGCTGCGGCACCAGGCTTGTTCTTGGGCGCCATAGTTGATGGATCCGTCGATGATGAAATTGGCGATGAAGATGACGCACTACATACGCACCCTGGGTTCGTGTAAGTGAACTCCCCTACCTGGCATGCCAAAGATGTTGTGGGAAACCACGGCCACCTATGGGGCCATGAGCCGCTTTTGGTTCGGCAGGGGATGGGCACATTGCACAAAGAGCGGTGAAGCGTAACACAGCACGATAGAGATCACACGGGCAGTTTTACCTAGGTCCGGGCCGTCGTGAGGCATAAAACCCTACTCCTGCTTTGGTGGATTGGTGGTAGATAATGGTGGAAAATGCGGTGCTCTTGCCCGGCAGGGGTGCCTCGGGGCGAGAGTGGCTACACGCGTATGAATGTGCGAGGGCCCGAATCCTCTCTACGGTTGCCATGGGCCTCCTTTTATAGATAAAGGGGTCACCACAATGGCAAATCGATCTTTTACACACCGATTAGATAGCAAATAGTGCTATCATACCTAACTCTGCAGGTGGACAGAGCGCATTAAATGCGTCGCTCAGTGTCACATCATAGTGTGCCTGGCAAGCCTTGCCGGGCTGTTTTGCCAACTTCGCGCCTGCTTGCTTGACACGTCTCGGGACGGGTGTCATCTAGAGGTGTTTTCCATAGAAAGTGGATGCCATGTGGCAGGAAGTAGCCACTTAGTCACTTAGGGGCTTGACACTGCATTGATCGACGACTTCTGTTGTTGTGAGGTGGAGCGGTGAAGCTTTGGCGGGGCAGTCCGCTCTTGCTGTGCCCGGCAAGCCTGCCGGTGCAATCTGGTGGCTTGTCTTCGGGGCAATCCTCGTCCTCGCTAGGCTCGCCTGCTCAGCAAGGGAGGTTTTTCCCTTAGCGATATCTTGCTTCTCTGGCTCATCTTGGTCTTCTTGATCTGCACTTTGATCCTTCAAAGAACCGATCTCTTGTGCTTGGTCTGATCTTGGGTGCTGCAATCTTGTCCTTAGGCCTATGCACAATCTGGGCAACAGACCCAGGGTTTGTTGTACTGACAGTAGTCTTCATTGGAGTCAGTGTACTTCCATTCCACCCATTTCATGTCACACAATGGGTTTCTTGTCCAATAGGGCAGTCTCATAGAAGTCATGTTGTTCCTTGGTGTGAAAGTGATAGTCCACAGCAAACCTCCTCCTAGTGGCATCAGGATCAGTCTTTCTCCATAGTCTCAGACCTACATCCTTTCTCAAGTTCATGTTCTCTACCACATGATGATCATCATTGTGGTCTGGAATCTTGGGCTTGAGCTTCCTGAGCACTAGTGGCCCTTCTTCTTGAAATTCAGGCACTGGGGCCTTGTTCTTTTCAGCAGCTGAGATGTTCCTAGTTGATCTCTTTGGTGCAGTTGGCCTGGGGGCTTGAGCTTGAGCTAAAGGCTTGGGGGCAGACTTGGGCTTAGAAGGAGCAGCCCCAGTCCCGATGGCATCCCCCATCAGCTTCTGAGTCTTGGCAGGAGGTGCAGCAGGCTCTTCCTCCTCCTCTTCTTCTTCCTCATCCATCATCATGGATGGTTTGCCAATCACTGTGGCAATGGTCTTCCTGACTCTTTCTTTCCTCGTCTTTCCACCAGCAGCCTCTTCCTCTCTTGGCTCAAGTGTAAACTCCATGGTTTCTTGAGTTGAGGCCCTGGCCTTGGACATTGGAGTCCTCTTAGAAGGAGCCTTCTTGGACAAGCCTGGCTTTGTGGCAGCAGCAACAACATACTCTTTTGTGAGTACTTTGTTCTTGGAGGTCACTTCCTCCTCAATCACAAAATCTTCATCCTCAGATTCAGATGTCCTTTTCTTCCTTTGCCTAGTAGCTTCCTTAGGAAAATTGCTGGGAGTGCTCCTACTCCCATCATCATAGCTGCTAGAGGGACTAGTGTCCTCACTGAGGTTGAGCTGCTCTTCGGACATGTTCTGGCTGTCACTGCCCTTTGACATAGCTGCAACTGACCCTGTGAATAGTTGGGTGTAGATAGAGTAGATGAGCATCATAAAGTACAGCTTGTTTTGCAAAAATTTTGAGAAAAAAACTTAACTTTAGTTTTCTGCAGAAAGCATTTCGGAGCTAGCGATTTGAAAAACTTGGTGACACCGAAGCACTAATAGAGGCTAACCATGAAGTTTCAGTCAGACCGAAATGCAGTTCGGTGACTCCGAGATGCTAGGGTTTCACAGAGAAAGTGATTTCGATCGTACCGATCAGTACACTTCAGTCAGACCGAGTTGTACTTGTGCAATGGCCAGGGCCAATCGGTGTGACTGAAATCCTCAGATCAATCGGTCCGACATGGGTTCGGCGGAAACCTAACACTAAGTTTTTGCATCAAATTTATTATATGGAATTTGTTTGGTGGATAGATTGATATCATACATGGGAAGAACAAAGGCATTATACTTTGTGCAAGAATCGAAGCAATGGAAAGCACAAAGGGTCAAATCAGTACCCTAACTTGGTGACGGATTTTCTACGGTGGCAATGGCGGTGAGGATTCCGTTGACGGCGGCGGAAACCAGCGCCGCAGGGTCACTGGCGACGACGGCGACGATCCGGAGACCAAGTGCGGCAGTGCTGGGGCGCGAGCTCGTGCGGTTTGAAGTGATTTTCAACCATATGGGTACGCGAGAAATGTATACCCAGGCGTTGTCGGTGGCACCGAGTGGAACGACTCGGTGGCACCGAGATGCAAAGTTGCTAGCAGTTGCTGCAACTCGGTGTGACCGAATAGTTCTAATCGGTGGCACCGAGATGAAAACCTAGATCAACTTACTGATCTCAGTGAGACCAAATTGGATAAGTCGGTCTGACGGAAAATCATTAAGAGGTTTTCAAAGTTAAGCCCTTGATGAATCGGTGGCTCCGAGTGCTCCTCACCCGGAGGGTCCAAAAGTGACTTGTTCAAACTTTGTGATGTAGCATGAATAGAGTTTGAGATGAGAAAAATCATAGATAGCTAGAGGGAGTGCTTAGGAATTCTTGTCCATCCATTTGGCAAAAGGAAAAACCAAACAATCAATGTTGATGTAGAGGGATATCCCCCCTTAGAGGGATGAACTAACCTTGGGTTTTGTCGATGATGACTTCATGTATGTTTTGAAGATGTGGATGCTCAATGTTGATGTAGATCGTTTGGAGCAATCCATTGGGGTGCTGCACTTTCAATACCTACACGAGTTAGTCGCACAAGGAACATACAACAATATCCATGGACATAGAGTGAAACACACATATGATAATGTCCATGAAAGCATTAAGTTACCTTGTCCCTTGTCTTACCAACAAGAGGGTTTGTGACTCCATGAACTAGTGCAAGATATGGAAATTGTTAGCGCTTGTCCTTGCCAAAATGAATATGAGTGAAGTATGTTGGTAGAGTCACCCTCAAGAACTCTCTAGTTCTTTCTCTTTGGGATCCACATCAACTTGATGAAGTAGAACTTGATGTAGTCTTGGGAACCCACTTGACCATGGTCTTAGGGGCTTCTTCAAATGAATCAATTTCTTCTTGAAGCTTGTTATTGCCATTTAGCTTGTGTTCTTGTGGTGGAAGATCATCTTGAGCTTGTGTTCCCTTCAAAGAAGCAGGGTCATACTTCTCTTGTTGAGGAACAAACTTCATCCTGGGGTATTGATCTTCTTCCCACTCAACTCCATTGGCATTGAACTTTCGTTCAAAACTAACACCTTGATTCTTCAGGCGCCTTCCTTGCTTGCGTACAATTTCCTCAAATTGCTTACTTCCGGCATGGCTCTTGTAAACACCTTTCTCTATAATTCCCTTTAATAAGCTATTTTCTTTCTCAAGAGTAACTTGGATAAGAGAATCATTAGTGGACTCAAGACAACTACTGGAAGCAACAATATTGGATTTAACATGATTATTGTTACTACTAGAGGAAGAATCCTTCTTGTTCTTATTGCTAGATTTTCCTTGTGGCACATAAGTAGAAAATAGGAGACGTTTGGCAAGATAGGAAGAACTCTTCTTTCGAAGATCATCATTGATAGCTTTTAAGAACTCATGCTCTTGCTCTAAATTCAGCTTCTCGAAGCGTAGTTTCTCATGAGTCTTTAGGAGCTCTCTATGATCCTCTAGAGTTGTTTCATGAGCTAACTTAAGAGTGTTCAGTTCTTTAGTTAGACGCTCAATCTCCTTCTTATCATTGTCATTCATTTCATATTGATTAGCATGAATACTAGAAATTTCATCATATTTTTCATCACTAGTGCTGTCAACAAGTAAATCATCATCAACTAGCAAATCATCTTCATCACTATTGAAATCAACGTACTCGGGGTGTGATACCTTAGGGCCTTTAGCCATGAAGCATCTTCCAATTCCTTCATTTGGCGAGTTAAATATGCCGTAGGAGTTGGATGACACAAGTGTAAGTCTGGCAACATCTTCATCTTGAGTATATTTGGAGGCAGAGTGATCGCTTCTCTTAGAGTAGTTGTCGGAGTCAGAATCGGATATCCATTCACCAACTTGAGCTTGATGTCTTCGTCTTGTGTAGCTCTTTGACGACTTGTCCTTCCTTCCCGAATCCTTGATTCTACAAGAGGGTCTTCGTTCATAATGATCATCTCTACTCCTTCTCTCTCTTGGTGGTGATTCATCTCTTTTACTTCTCCTATTAGGCGAATCTTGTCTTTTCCTAGGGAGCCGTACACTCAATTGAGTAGTGTTCGGGTCTTCCACAATTGTGGCAATTACGATCATGACTAGAAGATATTTTTTCATTGTAGGATCTTGACTTGGAACTTCTTTCTTTGCTTTTCATCTTGTAGAATTTGTTGAAGTTCTTCACTATTAAGCTCAATTCTTTATTGAAGACTTGTTTCTCACTTGATGTTGTAGGAGCATCACTTGAGGCTTTATAAGCACCACTAGACTTGTTGTGGAGCTCTTCCTTATCCTTGAGTGACATCTCATGAGCAACAATTCTACCAATTACTTCCACGGGCTTGAGATCTTTGTAGTTGGGCATCATTTGGATCAAGGTGCACACGGTATCATTATTTTCCATCCAAGGCTCTTGGATCTTCTTGATGATGAAATTGTCGGTCATCTCTTCACTTCCTAAGCCAGCAATCTCATTTGTGATGAGAACAAGCCTATAGTACATCTCAGCAACTCCTTCACCATCCTTCATATTGAACTTGTCAAGTTGACTTTGAAGCACATCCCATTTGGATTCCTTGATGGACTCGGTACCTTCATGCATATCAACCAAAGTATCCCAAATTTCCTTTGCATTCTCAAGGCAGCTGATTTTGTTGAATTCTTCGAGACGCAACCCTTTGAAGTATTGCAACATCTTCATTTCTTCTACGGACGCTTCACGGTCCAGTTCTTTTACATCCTCGAAGAAATCACCTTGCAAGCCAATGCGCACAATACCCCAAACGGCAGGGTTATGACCAAGAATATGCATTTTCATCTTATGGTTCCAACTAGCAAAATTTGTACCATCAAAGTAAGGACCTCTACGGTGGTATTTTCCCTCGCTAGACGCCATACTCTGAAACCAAGGCTATGGAAATCAAGGAAAATGGAGACCAAAGCTCTGATACCACCTATAGGATCGAATGTAGGTCTAGAGGGGAGGGTGATTAGACTACTTGACCAAATAAAAATCTAAACTTTTCCCAATTTTAGTTGTGGGCAGATTTGGGCAATTTAGCACAAGTCAAGCAATCAACCAACACATGCATTCTAAGAGTGTAGCAGCGGAAAGTAGAACATTGCATATGAAGGCAAAGGGAAGGGCTTGGAGAGTGCATACACAATGATGACACGGAGATTTTTTTGGCGTGGTTCCGATAGGTGGTGCTATCATACATCCATGTTGATGGAGACTTCAACCCACAAAAGGTAACGGTTGCGCGAGTCCACGGAGGGCTCCACCCACGAAGAAGCAACCTTGTCTATCCCACCATGGCCATCGCCCATGAAGGACTTACCTCACTCGGGTAGATCTTCACGAAGTAGATGATCTCCTTGCCCTTACAAACTTTTTGGTTCAACTCCACAATCTTGTCAGAGGCTCCCAAGCGACACCTAACCAATCTAGGAGGCACCACTCTCCAAAAAGTAATAGATGTTGTGTTGATGATGAAATCCTTGATCTTGTGCTTCAAATGATAGTCTCCCCAACACTCAACTCTCTCTCATAGATTTGGATATGGTGGAAGGATGTTTTGAGTGGAAAGCAACTTGGGGAAGGCTAGAAATCAAGATTCTCATGGTTGGATTGGAATGTCTTGATCTCAACACATGAGTAGGTGGTTCTCTCTCAAAAAATGTAGGTTGGAAGTGTAGGCACGTTACGATGGTTCGCTCACATATGGAGAAGGGGGTGGAGGGGTATATATATATAGCCTCCACACAAAATACAATCGTTACACACATTTGACCCAACTCGGTCAGACCGAATGGAAGAACTCGGTGAGACCAATTTAGTTCAAAATGTGAATGCCAGGAATCTCGGTGGGACCAACTGGAACAACTCGATGGACCGATGCGGTAGGGTTAGGGCAAAACCTCATCTCGGTGAAGCCGATTGCTTGAACTTGGTGAGACCGATTTCAGCAAAGAGCAAATAGAGAGTTGGTTAAGCAAACTCGATGGGACCAATTGCACATTTCAGTGAGACCAAAATGATTGCAACAAGCAAAAGAGTTTGCAAGGCCATCTAGGTGAGACCCAGATCTGTATCGGTGTGACTGAGGAGTTAGGGTTTCTGGCAGTGGCTAGGTCAAGTGAACTCGGTGGCGTTGGATAGATCATTTCGATGGGGACGAGTTTAACTTTGAGTTTTGGACATATTTGGAAATGAGAAAGTGGTTGAGGGTTTTGGAGCAATATCACTAAGCACTTTGAGCAAGTAGACCATTAAGCAACACCTCCTCCCCTTTTAATAGTATTAGCTTTCCTATGGACTCAATGTGATCTTGGATCACTAGAATATAAAAGAAGATTCTTGAGCTTTTGCCAATACGTGTCCTTAGCATTTTGAGGGGTCCACATCTATAGTCCATGCCATGCCAATCCTTGAACTTTCTGAAATATTTAACTTGAATGGATATTACTTCAATGAGCTATATGTTGTTACGAATTACCAAAACCACCCGGGGATTAGTTGTACTTCCATATACTCACACATACGAACAAACAATCGTGCCTTTCAAAATATAAATGCTAAAGAACGCTATCCCTACAAAATCATATAGCGTTGTCATGCTAAATCTTCTTAACACAAAGTATAAATCATGCACTACCCCGTTGTCAGCTAAGAAATTGGTTCATACTTTTTAATGCGCTTCAGCTTTTTCAACCCTCACGCAATACATGAGTGCAAGCCATGGATTATAGCACTGGGTGGAATAGAATATGGTGGTAGATATTTTATTTGAACATTTAAAAAAACAAGAGAGGCTCCTACTGTTGCTCCATTAAAATATATACATAGTTTAGGTTACAAATCGCCGCACTCAATAAAAATGCACTATAAAATGTAGAATCATGGTATCCATAGTACCGTAAAACCAATAACAATATTGCACAGTCTTCTCAACAAACCCAAAACTCTCACGCTAAAACCATATATTCTTCTGCTGCAATTATATCCAAACGCATTCCATGAACAGTACTACAAGCAGTAGCAGCCGCGTCGTCAGCATGTAAGTCATCCAATCGTATTCAAGAGAATTCTCGAGCCGCGGCTGTGGAGCCACCACCGTAGGTTGGTCAGCATTTTTCCGTCGTCCCGTGATGCTAGTGCCCTCGTCTAGGCCAATGCCAACTCCTTTTCATAGACCCTCTCCAAGGCATACACGAACCGCTTCCACCCGTCGCCAAATTCGTCCTTGGCCAACATCGGCGTGGTCTAGCTCACCATCTCCTTGACAAAATGGCATCCGAGAAGAGGGCCTCACTGATGGGCCCGATCAATAGGAACTTGCAGACAAGGACAACGACCATGGTGCTGAGCTCGGTAGGGGTGGTCGTCGCCGCGAGCGACGTGGCAAGGCCGGAAGGCACAACGCGAGGGGCTCCGGGTGGGAACCACGGAGGCGCGGTCGGTGTTGAAGGCGGATATGACCGTGGAGAGCAGCGCGTTCGACGCCGCTGGGTCACCGCCCTACAGAGCCGCGGCCTGCTCTTCCATGGACGACATCGGATCGGGCGCGGGCCTTGTTTGCGGGAGACGGCATGTAACGCCCGGACACACCCGCTGGTGGTCGTTACTCCTGACGGGATCTAGACTGGCCCCACAGATCAATACTAGTCTTTTCTGCGCACTTTGTCCTCACTCGTGCGCACAGGGGAGCAACTTCCCGGTCGGTCACCCATCCTGACACTACTCCAAGCTGAGCACGCTTAACTTTGGAGTTCTGTCCGAATGGGCTCCTGGAAAAGAAGGAATTCCTTATTGATATGAGTAGTCTATCATCCCTAATAAGCCAGGCCATCACATACACCCCCACTCAGAGGAACCGACGTCCTCGTTGGGCCACATGAACGTTCCCTCTTGGCACATACGTCTGTGCATCCAATCCAGTACATGTACCATGTCATGTGCCACGACGAGTCACAAACGTCATGAACAACATGACCGAGCACCTGTCCGCAAACATCCGTGTAACCACGAGGGCCGGCTCTGATACCAACTTGTAACGCCCCGGACACACCCGCCGGTGGTCGTTACTCCTGGCGGGATCTAGACTGGCCCCACAGATCAATACTAGTCTTTTCTGCGCACTTTGTCCTCACTCGTGCGCACCCGGCAGCAACTTCCCGGTCGCTCACCCATCTTGACACTACTCCAAGCTGAGCACGCTTAACTTTGGAGTTCTGTCCGAATGGGCTCCCAGAAAAGAAGGAATTCCGTATTGATATGAGTAGTCTATCATCCCTAATAAGCCAGGCTATCACACGACGGCTGGTGTGTGGGGGAGATAGAGGAAGGGGATGGAGCAATGTGTGCTTCTTTGTCATCTACTACCTCCGTCCTCGTTTATTAGTCCCCTTTTATAATTTGTGCTAAATTTTGACCAAAGATTTAACCGACAAAAATGTTAGTGCGTGTCAAAAAAATTATATTGTTGGATTCGTATTTAAACTTAGTTTTCAATGATATAATTTTTGGTAACATGCATGGGCATTTTGTTAGTAAAATTTATGGTCAAAATATGGCACAGGTTACAATGGGGACCAATAAACCAGGACGAAGGTAGTGTATGTGCTTCTAGGTCAACATCGAGTAGGGAAAATCATACCTTTAATTAATGTAACTCGCATTAGGTTTCTTCCATGAGAAGATGTCAAATGTTGGTTTGAAAGTAACTCAATCGTTGAATTAAAGGTTACATGATGAATTAACCTGATAATACTATCTGCTCATTGGAGTACCTGATACATACATTTTTTTCTCCTGGTGACTGAATCATATTTACCGAAATCATTAGCATAGTTCTTTCTGATTACGAAATCCCTGGCAATCTTGAATCTATGGAGCAATTCCTTGATTTCTTATACATTTGTATTCGATTTGACTCGGTTTGAGGTGGTGCTATTGTGGACATGGATGTTGTGTTGGTGCAGGTGCACCGATATGAGGTGCTAGTGGCAGTGGCAGACTATGAAGAATTCCAACTGTTTTTGACCACTCTCAGCTGCAGTGTGCCATTTACTTCTGCTTCAACAATAAGGTTCACGATTCCATGGAGTAGGGTTTCTAGTATGTCATAACAGTTTAGTATAGATTATGGAGAAATATGAATAACCTGGTGCTTGAGAAAGTGCATTCTACTAATCATTTCAAATGCTCTGATATAAATTAGGTGCAACAAATATGGGGTTTATTGCGCACAAAAATATATGGTGTTTTCCCGGTGGATATTGCTATACAAAAATCTCTTTACTGGCTCTATGGCACAAGGAAGAGTGTTCAAAATCAGAAGCAAAAAGCTCTTTACTGGTGCAACAAATATGGGGTTTATTGTGCACAAAAATATATGGTGTTTTCCTGGTGGATATTGCTATACAAAAAGCTCTTTACTGGCTCTATGGCACAAGGAAGAGTGTTCAAAATCTGAAGCAATTAATACAACTACTAACTGAATGTGCCCATTTGTTCAAGCTTTGGTGGAAAATTATAATTGTGAGCACAATGTTTTGAGGGTCTGCACTCGCTCTATTATGTTTTACTAAATTACCCCTCGGCAACCTTAATTCGCCCACTGACCCCTTCCCCCCCAAAAATATATTTCGTCACCTGACCACCCCCCATCGTGTTGGGCCGTAAGGCACCTCACTGATACGTCTCCAACGTATCTATAATTTTTTATTATTCCATGCTATTATATTATCTATCTTGGATGTTTTTTATTTATTCATATGCTATTTTATATGTTTTTTGGGACAAACCTATTAACCTAGAGTCCAGTGCCGGTTTTTGTTTTTTTCCTTCTTTTTGAGTTTCGTGGAAAAGGAATATTAAATGGAGTCCGAACGAGCTGAAAATTTACTTTTATTTTTTATGGACTAGAAGAAGCCCTCGAAGCAAAAGAGTTGGACCAGAAGAGTCTTGAGCCAACCACAAGGTTGGAGGGCGCGCCCTACCCCCCCGGGCCCATCCTCTGTCCTTGTCGTTGACTCGTGGACCCTCCCTGACTTGTTCTCGACGCCAAAAATACCTATAAATATAGAAACCCCCAGAAATAAACCTAGATCGGGAGTTCCGCCGCCGCAAGCCTCTGTAGCCACCAAAAACCAATCGGGACCCTATTCCGGCACCCTGCCAGAGGGGGGAATCATCACCGGTGACCATCTTCATCATCCCGATGCTCTCCATGACGAGGAGGGAGTAGTTCATCCTCGGGGCTGAGGGTATGTACCAATAGTTATGTGTTTGATCTCTCTCTCTCTCTCTCGTGTTGTTGATATGGCACGATCTTAATGTACCGCGAGCTTTGCTATTCTAGTTGGATCTTATGATGTTTCTCCCCTCTACCTTCTTGTAATGGATTGGGTTTTCCCGTTGAAGTTATCTTATCGAATTGAGTCTTCAAGGATTTGAGAACACTTGATGTATGTCTAGCATGTGCTTATCTGTGGTGACAATGGGATATTCACGTGATCTACTTGATGTATATTTTGGTGATCAACTTGCGGGTTTTATGACCTTGTGAACTTATGCATAGGGGTTGACACACGTTTTCGTCTTGACTCTCCGGTAGAAAGTTTGGGGCACTCTTTGAAGTTCTTTGTGTTGGTTTGAATATATGAATCTGAGATTGTGTGATGCATATCGTATAATCAAACCCGCAGACACTTGTGGTGACATTGGAGTACCTAGGTGACATTAGGGTTTTGGTTGATGTGTGTCTTAAGGTGTTATTTTAGTACGAACTCTAGGGCTGTTTGTGACACTTATACAAATTGCCCAATAGATTGATCAAAAAGAATAACTTTGAGGTGGTTTCGTACCCTACAATAATCTCTTAGTTTATTCTCCGCTATTAGTGACTTTGGAGTAACTCTTTGTTGCATGTTGAGGGATTGTTATATGATTTAATTATGTTATCATTGTTGAGAGAACTTGCACTAGTGAAAATATGAACCCTAGGCCTTGTTTCTAAGCATTGCAATACCGTTTTTGCTCACTTTTGTTACTAGTTACCTCGCTGTTTTTATATTTTCAGATTACAAAAACCTATATCTACTATCGATATTGCACTTGTATCACCATCTCTTTGTCGAACTAGTGCACCTATACAATTTACCATTGTATTGGGTGTGTTGGGAACACAAGAGACTCTTTGTTATTTGGTTGCATGGTTGTTTGAGAGAGACCATCTTCATCCTATGCCTCCCACGGATTGATAAATCTTAGGGCATCCACTTGAGGGAAGTTTGCTACTGTCCTACAAAACTCTACACTAAATCTTTGAATGATGAGCATGATTGCAATTTTGTTAGTATGAATTATTTGAATATCCATGATGCTAATTATATGCAAAGCTACAAGCTTGGGGATGCTATGTTTGATGAAGATGGTATTTTTTGTCCCCCAAGTTTTGATGAGAAAATTTATTATGGTGAAAGCATGCCTCCTATCTACGACGACTATCGTGATGACATGTATGCTATAAAGAATAATGATAACCATGAAACTTGTCATCTTGATTTTAATTTTCAATCACATGATAGTTATTTTGTTGACTTTGCTCCCACTACTATTGATGAGAATAAATTTGCTTAGGTGGTGAGTAGGAAATTTCTATGCTTGTGAATCATGAAGAGAATGCTTTATGTGACGGTTATATTGTTGAATTCATTCATGATGCTTATGAAAATTATTATGAGGGAGGAATATATGCTTGTAGGAGTTGCATGTAACGACCCGACCCAAAATCGGTCAAGTCTCTGTGTAGCTGTACCATCCCAAGATCATGCTGGCACACACAGTACATTGATGAAAAGATTCAAAGTTCAATCACACCTGAATTTATTACACGATTCTCATATCGAGTCTTTATTACATCATAATAAATTCGGCCGAAGGCCAACTCATGAGAAATAAACTAAATAAGCTGCGGAAGCATAGACGATTAGCGAGTCCATCCGACTCGATAGGGCAATCGCCAAGTGTAGATCGTAGCCTCACTCCTGGTCGGAAAACTCCTCTGCAACATGAGACGTTGCAGCCGTGTAGGTCAGCATTTAGAATATGCCGGCAAGTCATAGAGAAAACAACAATAATAAAGCTAACACTATATGCAATTTGGTTGTGGGGCTCTAAGTTTTATGTTTTTGCGAAAAAAGCAAGTTTTTCCCTACAACAAAGGACTTGCTTGCAATTACTTCAAAATGTTGGTTGTTATTGAGATGGTTCCGCCAACCAATGTCTCATTCCCAATTATTAAATAACCCCTCAATTAATTTATTAAGTTCGGTGTTGAGATTTCTGAAATACTCCAGTTTCCAAAGGCTCATTTGTCCGTAACCGGGGACACGGCTAATCGATTAGGTTGTTACTCTGCAGAGACTTGTGCACTTTACCCGCAAGAATCATTCCCTCCTTTATGTCCTTGCACTGCCTGGTGTTTGAAGACGGGATGAACGAAACAGGGTCTTCCGTAGAGTTTCTCTAAGCACTGCCGGTGGGACATGGATGGGTACCGGCAGTGCTCAGAGAAACTCTATGGAAGACCCTGTTTCGTTCATCCCGTCTTCAAACACCATGCAGTGTCAGGACATAAAGGAGGGAACGATTCTTGCGGGTAAAGTGCACAAGACTCTGCAGAGTAGGAACCTAATCGATTAGCTGTGTCCCTGGTTACGGACAAATGAGCCTCTGGAAACTGGAGTATTTCAGAAATCTCAACACCGAACTTAATAAATTAATAGAGGGGTTATTTAATAATTGGGAATGAGACATTGGTTGGCAGAACCATCTCAATAACAACCAACATTTTGAAGTAATTGCAAGCAAGTCCTTTGTTGTAGGGAAAAACTGGCTTTTTCGCAAAAACATAAAACTTAGAGCCCCACAACCAAATTGCATATAGTGTTAGCTTTATTATTGTTGTTTTCTCTATGACTTGCCGGCATATTCTAAATGCTGACCTACACGGCTACAACGTCTCATGTTGCAGAGGAGTTTTCCGACCAGGAGTGAGGCTACGATCTACGCTTGGCGATTGCCCTATGGAGTCGGATGGACTCGCTATTCGTCTACGCTTCCGCAGCTTATTTAGTTTATTTCTCATGAGTTGGCCTTCGGCCGAATTTATTATGATGTAATAAAGACTCGATATGAGAATCGTGTAATAAATTCAGGTGTGATTGAACTTTGAATATTTTCATCAATGTACTGTGTGTGCCAGCATGATCTTGGGATGGTACAGCTACACAGAGACTTGACCGATTTTGGGTCGGGTCGTTACATTGCAATAATATCAAGTTTCCTCTCTATATGTTGAAAATCTTGAAGTTACACTTGTTTTACCTTCCCATGAAAGTCGACTCTTGTTCCCATAAGTTGTTTTCTCACAAAATCCCTATGAATAGGAAGTGTGTTAGACTTAAATGTGCTATTCATATGCTTGATGATGCTCCCGTTATGTTACAATTCTTATCTTTTATGTGAGCATCATTGAAATCATCATGTCTAGCTAGAAATGCAATAAAGAAAAGCTCTTGTTGGGAGACAACCCTACATTTATACCTACTGTTTTTGTGTGTTCACATGATTATGCTACTATATTAATCATGTTTTATAGCTTTTGTTTCAATAAAGTGCCAAGTAAGCCGTTTGGGATGGTCTATGGTGATAGTTGATTTGATCTTGCTGAAAAACAGAAACTTTGGTGCCCAGTAAAATAATTTTCATGTTTTACAGAAGCACGATAAAATATTGATTCTTTTTGCAGAAGATTAATAAACAAATTTCTTAGGTTGTCCTAATATTTCACATTTTTTTGGAGTTACAGAAGTATTCGAGAGTTACAAATTACTATAGACGGTTCTGTTTTTGACAGATTCTGTTTTCTATGTGTTGTTTGCTTATTTTGATGAATCTATGAGTAGTATCGGAGGGTATGAACCATGGAGAAGTTTGAATACAGTAGATATTACACCAATAAAAATAAATAATGAGTTCACAACAGTACCTAAGTGGTGATTTATTTTCTTATACTAACGGAGCTTACGAGTTTTCTGTTGAGTTTTGTGTTGTGAAGTTTTCAAGTTTTGGGTAAAGATTTGATGGATTACGAAATAAGGAGTGGCAAGAGTCTAAGCTTGGGGATGCCCATGGAACCGCAAGGTAATATTCAAGGACAACCAAGAGCCTAAGCTTGGGGATGCCCCGAATGGCATCCCCTCTTTCGTCTTCGTTCATCGGTGACATTACTTGGAGCTATATTTTTATTCACCACATGCTATGAGTTTTGCTTGGAGTGACATTTTATTTTATTAGGATTTGCTTGCTGTTATGTAGAGTAATGTTTTGCATCTTTTCTTTCAATAAAAAGGTCAAATATAGCCTTTACCATGCTTATTTTGCAAGTCTATATGTTGTTTTTTTGAAAACAGAAAGTTTGTTGTTATGTTTTGAATATTTGCAAATAGTCAGAACATGATAAAATATTGAAATTTTTACACAATTAGTAACAACAAATTATCTATAGTGTGGTAATTTTCAGAATTTTTGTAGTTAGGGAAGTATGATTCCTCTTGCATTCTTTATATACTATTTTGTTTAGACAGATTGCTGTTATGATTGCATTGTTTGCATATCTTTGCTTGTTTAATGATTCTATTTGAGGATAGGAGTGTTAAATATGCAGAAGCATTTAGTATGCAATATCAAATTATATTTTAGTGATTTTCTACAGTAGAGAATGATAAGGTTTAGCATGGATTTATACTAACTTATGTCATGAGTTCTTGTTGAGTTTTGTGTGGATGAATTTTTAAGAATTAGGGAAACCGTGATATGAGAGGAATTAAGAAGACACAGAAGATCAAGCTTGGGGATGCCCAGGGCATCCCTAATTAATATTTCAAGAAGTCTCAAGCAGCTAAACTTGGGGATGCCCCGGTAGGCATCCCACCTTTCTTCTGCAACAACTATTGGTCTGTTTTGGTTGAGCCTAAGTTTTTGCATCTTCACATGATATGTGCTATCCTTGCAATGTCATTTTATTTTGTTTTGCTTTCTGTTTGAATAAAGTACTTAAGATCTGAAATTTTATTTATGAGAAGGAGTGTTCACATAGTTACATAATTATTCGACTACTCATTGATCTTCACTTATATCTTTTGAAGTAGTTTGTCATTTGCTCTAGTGCTTCACTTATATCTTTTTAGAGAACAGCGGTAGTTTTATTCTGAAGAAATTGTTGAACTCTCATGATTCACTTATATTATTTTGAGAGTCTATAAACAACATGGAAATTTTCTTAGATTATGAATTTAGTCCAAATATGAGAGGCGTCCAAGAGAGATATAATAAAAACTTTCATATAAAGTTCTTTGAATACTATGAGAAGTTTGATTCCTTATGACTATTTTGAGATATAAAGATGGTGATATTAGAGTCATGCTAGTGAGTAGTTGTGAATTTGATAAATACTTGTGTTAAAGTTTGTGATTCCCGTAGCATGCACGTATGGTGAACCGTTATGTGATGAAGTCGGGCCATGATTTATTTATTGATTGTCTTCCTTATGAGTGGCGGTCGGGGACGAGCGATGGTCTTTTCCTACCAATCTATCCCCCTAGTAGCATGCGCCTAGTACTTCATTTCGATAACTAATAGATTTTTGCAATAAGTATGTGAGTTCTTTATGACTAATATTGAGTCCATGGATTATACACACTCTCACATTTCCACCATTGCTAGCATCTCTAGTGCCATGCGATTTTCGCCGGTACCATACACCCACCAAACACCTTCCTCAAAACAGCCACCATACCTACCTATTATGGCATTTCCATAGCCATTCCGAGATATATTGCCATGCAACTTTCCACCGTTTTGTTTATTATGACACGCTCCATCATTGTCATATTGCTATGCATGATCATGTAGTTGACATCGTATTTGTGGCAAAGCCACCATTCATGATTCTTTCATGCATGTCACTCTTGATTCATTGCACATCCAGGTACATTGCCAGAGGCATTCATATAGAGTCATATCTTGTTCTAAGTATAGAGTTGTAATTCTTGAGTTGTAAGTAAATAAAAGTGTGATGATCATCATTATTAGAGCGTTGTCCCATGTGAGGAAAGGATGATGGAGACTATGATTCCCCCACAAGTCGGGATGTGACTCCAGACAAAAAATAAAAAAAATAAAAAAAGGCCAAAAAAGAGAGGGCCCAAAAATAACAAAAAAAACAAAAAAATGAGAGAAAATAGAAAAGGGGCAATGCTACTATCCTTTTACCACACTTGTGCTTCAAAGTAGCACCATGATCTTCATGATAGAGAGTCTCCTATATTGTCACTTTCATATACTAGTGGTAATTTTTCATTATAGAACTTGGCTTGTATATTCCAATGACGGGCTTCCTCAAATTGCCCTAGGTCATCATGAACAAGCAAGTTGGATACACAGCCACTTAGTTTCTTTTTGAGCTTTCATAAACTTATAGCTCTAGTGCATCCGTTGCATGGCAATCCCTACTCACTGACATTGATATCTATTAACGGGCATCTCGATAGCCTGTTGATACGCCAAGTTGATGTGAGACTATCTCCTTCTTTTTGTCTTCTCCACAACCACCGTCTATTCCACCTATAGTGCTATGTCCATGGCTCACGCTCATGTATTGCATGAAAGTTGAAAAAGTTTGAGAACATCAAAAGTATGAAACAATTGCTTGGCTTGTCATCGACATTGTGCATGATTTGAATATTTTGTGTGATGAAGATGGAGCATAGCCAGACTATATGATTTTGTAGGGATAAATTTCTTTGGCCATGTTATTTTGAGAAGACACGATCACTTTATTAGTATGCTTGAAGTATTATTGTTTTTATGTCAAAATTAAACTTTTGTTTTGAATCATAGGATCTGAACATTCATGCCACAATAACGAAATTACATGGATAAATATGTTAGGTAGCATTCCACATCAAAAATTCTATTTTTATCATTTACCTACTCGAGGACAAACAGGAATTAAGCTTGGGGATGCTTGATACGTCTCCAATGTATCCATGATTTTTGATTGTTCCAAGCTATTATATTATCTATCTTGGATGTTTTATATGCATGTATATGCTATTTTATATGATTTTTGGGACTAACCTATAAACCTAGAGCCTAGTGCCAGTTTATGTTATTTCCTTGTTTTTTAGTTTCGCAGAAAAGGAATATCAAACGGAGTCCAAACGAGCTGAAAATTTACGGTTATTTTTTATTGACCAAAAGAAGCCCTCGAAGCAAAAGAGTTGGTCCAGAAGAGTCCCGAGCCAACCACAAGGTTGGAGGGCGCGTCCTACCCCCCGGGTGCATCCTCCGTCCTTGTCGTTGACTCATGGACCCACCCTGACTTGTTCTCGATGCAAAAAATTCCTATAAATATAGAAACCCCCAGCAATAAACCTAAATCGGGAGTTCCGCCGCCGCAAGCCTCTGTAGCCACCAAAAACCAATCGGGACCCTATTCCGGCACCCTGCCAGAGGGGGAATCATCACCGGTGGCCATCTTCATCATCCCGGCGCTCTCCATGATGAGGAGGGAGTAGTTCACCCTCGGGGCTGACGGTATGTACCAGTAGCTACGTGTTTGGTCTCTCTCTCTCTCGTGTTCTTGATATGGCACGATCTTGATATACTGCTATCTTTGCTATTATAGTTGGATCTTATGATGTTTCTCCCCCTCTACCTTCTTGTAATGGACTGAGTTTTCCCTTTGAAGTTATCTTATCGGATTGATTCTTTAAGGATTTGAGAACAGTTGATGTATGTCTTGCATGTGCTTATCTATGGTGATAATGGGATATTCACGCGATCTACTTGATGTATATTTTGGTGATCAACTTGCGGGTTCTGTGACCTTGTGAACTTATGCATAGGGGTTGGCACACGTTTTTGTCTTGACTCTCCGGTAGAAAGTTTGGGGCACTCTTTGAAGTTCTTTGTGTTGGTTTGAATAGATGAATCTGAGATTGTGTGATGCATATCGTATAATCAAACCCACGGACACTTGTGGTGACATTGGAGTACCAAGGTGACATTATGGTTTTGGTTGATGTGTGTCTTAAGGTGTTATTTTATTACGAACTCTAGGGCTGTTTGTGACACTTATAGGAATATCCCAATAGATTGATAAGAAAGAATAACTTTGAGGTGGTTTCGTACCCTACAATAATCTCTTTGTTTATTCTCTGCTATTAGTGACTTTGGAGTGACTCTTTCTTGCACGTTGAGGGATTGTTATATGATCTAATTATGTTATCATTGTTGAGAGAACTTGCACTAGTGAAAGTATGAACCCTAGGCCTTGTTTCTAAGCATTGCAATACAGTTTTTTCTCACTTTTGTTACTAGTTACCTTGCCATTTTTATATTTTCAGATTACAAAAACCTATATCTACTATCGATATTGCACTTGTATCACCATCTCTTTGTCGAACTAGTGCACCTATACAATTTACCATTGTATTGGGTGTGTTGGGAACACAAGAGACTCTTTGTTATTTGGTTGCATGGTTGTTTGAGAGAGACCATCTTCATCCTATGCCTCCCACGGATTGATAAATCTTAGGGCATCCACTTGAGGGAAGTTTGCTACTGTCCTACAAAACTCTGCACTTGGAGGCCCAATAACATCTACAAGGATAAAGTTGCGTAGTAGACATCAAGATCTTTTCTGGCACCGTTGCCGGGGAGGTGAGTGCTTGAAGGTATATCTTTATATCTTGGAATCAAATCTTTTAGTTTTTTGTTTTATCACTAGTTTAGTCTATAAAAGAAAACTACAAAAAAATGGAATTGAGGTTGCCTCATATGCTTCACCTTTTTAATGTCTTTCGTGAAAATAACGATTCAGATAATTGTGCCAAAGCGTTAGAAGAAGAATGCATTAAAATGTTTGGCACTAAATCTTTGAATGATGAGCATGATTGCAATTTTTTTAGTATGAATTATTTGAATATCCATGATGCTAATTATATGCAAAGCTACAAGCTTGGGGATGCTATGTTTGATGAAGATGATATTTTTTATCCCCCAAGTTTTGATGAGCAAATTTATTATGACGAAAGCATGCCTCCTATCTATGACGACTATTGTGATGACATGTATGCTATAAAGAATAATGATAACCATGAAACTTGTCATCTTGATTTTAATTTTCAATCACATGATAGTTATTTTGTTGAGTTTGCTCCCACTACTATTGATGAGAACGAATTTGCTTATGTGGTGAATAGTAAATTTGCTATGCTTGTGAATCATGAAGAGAATGCTTTATGTGATGGTTATATTGTTGAATTCATTCATGATGCTACTGAAAATTATTATGAGGGAGGAATATATGCTTGTAGGAGTTGCAATAATATCAAGTTCCTCTATATATGTTGAAAATCTTGAAGTTACGCTTGTTTTACCTTTCTATGCAAGTTTATTATTGTTCCCATAAGTTGTTTGCTCACAAAATCCCTATGCATAGAAAGTGGTTTAGACTTAAATGTGCTATTCATATGCTTTATGATGCTCTCGTTATGTTACATTTCTTATGTTTTATGTGAGCATCATTGAAATCATCATGTCTAGCTAGAAAGGCAATAAAGAAAAGCTCTTGTTGGGAGACAACCCAACATTTATACCTACTATTTTTGTGTCTTCACATGATTAGGCTACTGTATTAATCATGTTTTATAGCTTTTGTTTCAATAAAGTGCCAAGTAAGCCCTTTGGAATGGTCTATGGTGATAGTTGTCGGATTTCGGGTTCCGCAGACCCTTGAGAGGTTTGAACTCTGGGTGCGTGCGAAGAACTCAACCTCCCTAGTCTGCCTACTCGCTAATATCATGGCCTAGCTCGACGAACTGGAAAGAAACGGGACACATCATTTTACCCAGGTTCGGGCCACCTTGTGGTGTAAAACCCTACTCCTGCTTTGTGGTGGATTGGCCTCGAGGGGCTGAGGGTGAACAACTACAGTGGGAGAACAACCTTGGGTGGAGGTGTGTAATTGTGCTCGAGTGAGCTAGTGAGCTGGTGAGGATGGAATGGATCCGATACGGTCTCTGGTCCCGTTCGATCTCTCCACATCTCCTCCTCTATGGTGGTGGCTAAGTCCTATTTATAGTGGCCTTGGTAATTTTTCATTAATGAAGGCGGGAAGGGTTCCCACAATGGCCAAATTCGAAGGGAGACAAGTAGTACATGTTATCCTGACAAAAGTAGTGTTCGCCTGTAAAAATCCTCTAGTCGTGATGCTGCGGTGGGCTCGGCGATGACCTCCTTCCTGCCGTCCTGGCGGTCTTGGTCTTGTTGCATGAGAATGGAAACCTTTGGCTGATTCCTTGGGACTTCGCGCTTGTGCTTGCCTTCTTAGCACCGAAGAGGAAACTGTTGTTCTGCGCCCGCTGGCGCCCGCCTGGCCTTGGTCCTCATAGCTCACGTTATCTGAACCTCACAAGGTGAGGCTTGCATAGATACCTCCGCTCCTCTGGAGCCAGCCTGAGGACGCTGCTCCTTCCGGAGGTCTTGGTGTCGTTCACGTTATCTGAACAAACATAAACCATTACATTGTCTTCCTTGTCCAACGTCAACAATTTTGGCATATAATATTTTGATGGCGGCTCACAATCACAAAATATTTCCATGATAGTGTATTTATATGTGAAAGTTCTCTTCCTTATACTAATTATTCGTGAATTGCTTGTATGACCAATATTGTGATTGTCAAGCCTCAAAAGATTTCACTTTCTAAACCCAATGTGAAGCTACCACTAGGCATGATATGATTTCAACTTCATGACATTCAATTTATTAAACAATTTACTCAGAAGATATAAGTGAAGCACAAGAGTAAATGACATAGAAAAGAGCTTTGTTGGCAGGATGTGAATGCCGCTTACTTGGCCTCCCTGGCAATTATTTGAGGACTCTATTTTATTTAAAAAAATTCAGATCTAAGAATTTTATTAAAACAGTAAGGAAAACAAAATAAAATGACATTCCAAGAATAGCACACATCATGTGAAGAAGCAAAAACTTAGGCTCAACCGATAATCACAAACTTGGGCATCCCCAAGCTTGATCTTTTGTGTCTCCTTAATTCTTCTCATATCACGGTTTTCCTAAATCTCAAAAGCTTCATCCACACAAAACTCAACTAGAAATCGTGAGATAAGTTAGTATAAACCAATGCAAAAACCTTATCATTCTCTTCTGTATCAAATCTCTATAATTATTATTCAACATTGAATACTAAGTGCTTGTGAATATTTAATAATCCTATCCTGAAATATAATCATTAAACAAGCAAACATATGCAAACATAACAGCAATCTGCCAAAACAGTACAGTCTGTAAAGAATGCAAGAGTATCAATACTTCCCTAACTCCAAAAGTTATGAAAATTTATCACAATGTAGAAAATTTATCAGATCTCATTTTTCAAAAAGTTTCAACATTTTATCACATTCTGACTTTTCTAGGGAATTTTTGCAACAGCGGTGAACTTTCTGTTTTCAAATAGCAACATGTATACTTGCAAAATAAGCATGAAAAAGGCTATCATTGCCACTTTTATTGAAATAAAATATGAAAAACATTATTCTAAATAATAGCAAGAAAATCCTAACAAAATAAATTGATGCTCCAAGAAAAATACATATCATGTGACGAATGAAAACATAGCTCCAAATGAGGTTACCGATAATGTTGGAGACGAAAGAGGGGATGCCTTCCGGGGCATCCCCAAGCTTAATTGCTTGGATCTTCCTTGAATATTTCCTTGCGGGTGCCTTGGGAATCCCCAAGATTAGGTTCTTGTCACTCTTTATTCTCCTCATATCGATATCTCACCCAAAACTTGAAAAGTTCATTCACACAAAACTTAACGGAACTTTGTGAGATAGGTTAGTATGATAAAGAGCAAACCATTCCACTTTTGGTACTGCCAAAGACAAGATTCATAATCGTTCTCACACAATGACTAATGTAGCATATCATTTCCAGAATTTATATTGAGTAATATAAGCCATAGAAACTAGAAAACAAGCAAACTATGCATTGAAAATAGAATCCATCAAAAACAAAACAGTCTGTAGTAATCTATACTCAAACCATACTTCTGCTACTTCAAAAATTATGAAAAATTAGGACAAACTAAGAATTTTTTCTATTAATCTTCTGCAAAAATAATTAGCATTTTATCATGCTTATGTTAAAAACGAAAATTATTTTCCTAAGCGCAAAAGTTTCTGTTTTTCAGCAAGATCAAATCAACTATCATCGTAAGCCATCCCAAAGGTCTTACTTGGCACTTTATTGAAACAAAAGCAACAAAACATGATTACAATAGTAGCATAATCATGTGAACACACAAGAACAGTAGGTAAAAGTATTGGGTTGTCTCCCAACAAGCGCTCTTCTTTTATGCCTTTTAAGCTAGGCATGATGATTTCAATGATGCTCGCATAAAAGATAAGAATTGAAAGATGAAGAGAGCATCATGAAGCATATGACTAGCACATTTAGGTCTAACCCACTTCCTATGCATAGGGATTTTGTGAGCAAACAACTTATGGGAACAAGAATCAACAGGAAAGAAAGGCAAAACAAGTGCAAATTCAAAACAATCAACACATAGAGAATAAATTTGATATTATTGAGATATGTAAGAGCATAAGTTCCTTCCTCATAATAATTTTCAGAAACATCATGAATGGATTCAACAATGTATCTATCACATACATCACTCTTTTCATGATGCACAAGCATAGAAGATTTATTACTCTTTATGGCATACATGTCATCATAATAATCATCATAGATAGCAACTTTATTATCATAGTCAATTGAAACCTCTTCCAAAATAGTGGATGTATCACTAAATAAAGTCATGACTTCTCCAAATCCACTTTCATCAATATTGTAATAAGATTCAACACCCTCCAAAATAGTGGGATCATTACTACCTAGAGTTGACACTCTTCCAAACCCACTTTCATCAATGTAATCATCATAAATAGGAGGCATGCTATCATCATAATAAATTTTCTTATCGAAAGTAGAAGGAATCAAATGATCATATTCATTAAGCAAAGCATACCCAAGCTTAGGTCAAGCATTATTTCCAGCAAATAAATCTTCAAACATATCATACTCATCAAACATAGCATCCCCAAGCTTGTGGTTTTGCCTATCATCACAATCATTCTTATCAATAGCATGAATGGCACCAATAGTATAGAAAACATTATTATCATATTCTTCCAAGCAAGTGCCAAAAATATTTCCAAGATTATAAGAAGTATCATTATCTTCCCAAGCATAATCATCACAACAAGCAATAGGCATAACAAAATCACCACCAAGTTCATCATCTTCCACAATTATTTTTGATTCATTTTCATGGGGCACAACAATAATATGAGCAACACTATTTGGGAGAGATACCTTTTTACCTCTATTCTTTCTTCTTCTTTTCTTCTTCTTCACCACATCATGTGTGGGTTTAATTAATTTTTTCAAGTTTTTTTTGAAGAGATTGATTGGATAGGAAGCTCCTCCTCGTTACCTATTTCATCGTGAGAGACAATAGGAGGGAAAGTGGAAATCTTTACCCTTTCATTAGTATTCCTTTTACATTCTATTGGTTTTACCATCTTTCTATAGTTGGCAATATAAGCATTCTCATTGCAATTTACCATGCAAAACATATAGATATTCTTTAGTTTAGTTTCAATGTCATCCGTGAGAATGAATACTTCAAACCAACTATTTTTATGTGTCAATTCTTCACTCCCCAAAAATAGACAAAGCTCATTATAAAGTTCAAGGGTGATCAAGTTATTGCAATATTTGGACACGATTCGATCATGAAAAAGCATGCATTGGAAATTAAGATGACCAACCTTATTGCAAAGTTCACACGTAATAGGACAAACATAACATAATTTTGTAGCAAATTCATCTGTTACTTTGAGCAAAGAATTGGTTCTATCATGTTTATGCTTCTTGCAAAATCTATCTTCCCTATAAGGCACGTCTTCACAGACTTTATGCACTCCACAAAAATTGACATGCTTATAAGAAACATTTTTGTCATGACTTGTGCAATCATCATTAGCATTTTGGATATTCAAAGAATTCACACTAACAACATTGCAATCATGCTCATCATTCAAATATTTTGTGCCAAGCATTTTATTGACTTCTTCTTCTAACAATTGAGCACAATTTTCCGAACCATCATTTTCAAGAAAGATATTATAAAGATGATCAATAATAGAATGCAACCTAAATTCCATTTTTTGTAGTTTTCTTTTTATAAACCAAACTAGTGATAAAACAAGAAACTAAAAGATTCAATTGCAAGATCTAAAGATATACCTTCAAGCACTCACCTCCCCGGCAATGGCGCCAGAAAAGAGCTTGATGTCTACTACGCAACTTTATTCTTGCAGACACGTGTTGGGCCTCCAAGCACAAAGTTTTGTAGGACAGTAGCAATTTTCCCTCAAGTGGATGACCTAAGGTTTATCAATCCGTGAGAGGTGTAGGATGAAGATGGTCTCTCTCAAACGTCCCTGCAACCAAATACAAGAAATCTCTTGTGCCCCCAACACACCCAATACAATTGCAAATTGTATAGGTGCACTAGTTCGGCGAAGAGATGGTGATAAAAGTGTAATATGGATGGTAGAAATATATTTTTATAATCTGAATAAATAAAAACAGCAAGGTAGCAAATAGTAAACGGGCACAAAAACGGTATTTCAATGCTTAAAAACAAGGCCTAGGGTCCGTACTTTCGCTAGTGCAATCTCTCAACAATGCTAACATAGTTGGATCATATGATTATCCCTCAAAGTGTAACGAAGAATCACTCCCGAGTTCCTATTAGTGGAGAACAAAAGATAGGAAATGTTTGTAGGGTACTAAAACACCTCAAAGCTATTCTTTCCAATCGATCTATTCAAGAGTTCGTACTAAAATAAGGCAAAGCTATTTTTTCCATTCGATCTATCCTAGAGTTCGTACTAGAATAACACCAAAGCATGTTCATATTCATAGTACTCAATCCACACAAATAACTACAAGAGTGCCCCAAGATTTCTACCGGAGAAACAAGGACAAGAACATGCATCAACCCCTATGCATAGATTACCCCAATGTCACCACGGGAATCCGCAAGTTGAGTGCCAAAACATATATCAAGTGAATCAATACGATACCCTTTTTTCACCACGAGTATTCAATGGCAAGACATATATCAAGTGTTCTCAGATCCATAAAAGTATTCAATCCGATAACAACGAAATCTCAAAGGGAAAAACTCAATTCATAACAACAAGATAGAGAGGGGAAAACACCATATGATCCGACTATATTAACAAAGCCCATGATACATCAAGATCGTAACATCTCAAGAACACGAGAGGGAGAGAGAGAGAGATTAAACGCATAGCTACTGGTACAAACCCTCAGCCCCAAGGATGGACTACTTCCTCCTCATCGTGGTGGCCGACGGGATGATGAAGATGGACACCGGAGATGATTCCCCCCCTCCAACAGTGTGCCGGAACGGGTCTAGATTGGTTTTCGGTGGCTACGGAGCCCTGCAGCGGCGAAACTTCTGATCTAGGTTAACCCCGAAGGGTTCCAGAATATTTGGGAATTTATAGTGCAAAGAAGGGGTGTGGGAGGCCACCGAGGTGGGCACAACCCACCTAGGCGCACCAGGGGGCCCTGGCACGCCCTGTGGGTTGTGCCCCCCTCGAGGCACCCCTAGGTGCTGCTTTGGACCATCGGGAGTGTTCTTGCCCATAAAAATCCAAAAAAAGTTTCGCGGTGTTTGGACTCCGTTTGGTATTGATTTTCTGCGATGTAAAAAACAAGCAAAAAACATCAACTGGCACTGGGCACTGGGTCAATAGGTTAGTCCCAAAAAATGATATAAAGTTGCTATAAAATGATTGTAAAACATCCAAGAATGACAATATATTGGCATGAATACTTCATAAATTATACATACATTGGAGACGTATCACTTGACGAGACTCTGCTAGATGCAGAGGAAAACCATCGTTACGTGCGATCATGGAGGCCGGCGGTTAGCCTCCTCCTGGCTATAAATGAGGGGAGGGGCGGAGCCCCCTTGCTCATCTCTGTCTTCTCGCAGTCCGCTTCTTCTTCTTCCTCCTGGTCCCTCCTTCTTGCTGGCTTGTCGTAGCACCCATGACGCCAATGAGGAAGCTCTCTGCTGCTGAGAAAGGGAAGGCCCCAAGGAGGGACCCGGCTCACCGCCGCCTAAGAGGGGGCAGGGCCGCCCCGCAAACATGCTGCGACCCATGTGGTGGCACCTCGAGGGCAAGGGCGCGCCTCGGCCGGTCCTGACGACACTTCTTCTCGTGGTGGGTGCCGCCGGGGGCGAGGCAGCCCTTGCGAGGAGGGGAGGCTTGCTATGGTCGCCCGACCTCCCCGGCCGCACTTACACTCGGCGGAGGTGCTCCCGGAGTTCACCGTGTGGTCGGACAGGCCGGCCGGCAGCTGACTCCAGCTTCCACGCTCCCTCGCAGGCGAGCTGCCGGCCATGGGTCTTGACGGCCTCTGGCTGGAGGTCGATTGTAAGTGCAACTATCCCTGGGTGGTTTTGGTAATTCCTAACAACATATAGCTCATTGAACTAATGCTATTTCAAGATGATCATTTTAGAAAGTTCAATGATTGGCATGGCATGGATTAGAAATGTGTACCCCTCAAAATGCTAAGGACACAAATTGGCTCAAGCTCAAGACTCTACATTTTCATTTTAGTGATCCAAGATCACATTGAGTCCATAGGAAAAGCCAATACTATTAAAATGGGATGAGGTGTTTCTTAATGGCTTGCTTGCTCAAAATGCTTAGTGATATGCTCCAAAAGCCCTCAACCACTTTCTCATATCCACATATGTCCCAAACCAAAAGTCAAACTCGGCCTCACCAAAATTATCTATCTGGCGCCATCGAGTTCACTTGACATAGCCACTGCTAGAAACCCTAGTCATTTCGGTCCCACCAATAGGGATCTCGGTCTCACCGGGATGGGATTGCAAACTCTCTGTTTCCCTTCGTAACGTTTTGGTCCAACCGAGATGAGCGATCAGTCCCACTGAGTTCGCAATGCAAACTCTCTTTTTCCCTTTCATAACGTTTCGGTCTCACCGAAATGAGCGAATCGGTTCCACCGAGTTTGCCTATTACAGAAATCGGTCCTATCGAGTTTATGTGATCGGTCTCACCGAGATTACTTTATGCCCTAACCCTAATGAAATCGGTCTCACCGAGTTGACATGTCGGTCCCACCGAAAATCCTAACGTTCACATTTTGAACTAAATCGATCTCACCGAGTTTCATGATTCGGTCTCACCGAGTTTGGTAAATTGTGTGTAACAGTTAGATTTTGTGTGGAGGCTATTTATACCCCTCCACCATTCTTCAGTCATGGAGAGAGCCATCAGAACGTGCCTACACTTCTACCATTCATTTTCTGAGAGAGAACCACCTACTCATGTGTTGAGACCAAGATATTCCAATCCAACCATAAGAATCTTGATCTCTAGCCTTCCCCAAGTTGCTTTCCACTCAAATCATCTTTCCACCAAAATCCAAATCCTTGAGAGAGAGTTGAGTGTTGGGGAGACTATCATTTGAAGAACAAGATCAAGGAGTTCATCATCAACACACCATCTATTACCTTTTGGAGAGTGGTGTCCCCTAGATAGGTTAGGTGTCACTTGGGAGCCTCCGACAAGATTGTGGAGTTGAACCAAGGTGTTTGTAAGGGTAAGGAGATCGCCTACTTCTCGAAGATCTACCCAAGTGAGACAAGTCCTTCATGGGCGATGGCCATGATGGGATAGACAAGGTTGCTTTTTTGTGGACCCTTTGCGGGTGGAGCCCTCCATGGACTCTCACAGCCGTTACCCTCTGTGGGTTTAAGTCTCCATCAACGTGAATGTACGATAGCACCACCTATCAGAAGGAGATTGAGCGTCTAACTAAAGAACTAAACACTCTTAAGTTAGCTCATGAAACTACCATGGAAGATCATCGAGAGCTTTTAAAGACTCATGAGAAGCTACGCTTTGAAAAGATCAACCTTGAGCAAGAGCATGGGTTCTTAAAAGAAATCAATGATGATCTTCGCAAGAAAAGTTCTTCTTACATTGCCAAGCATTTACTCTTGTCTACTTACATGCTACAAGTAAAATATAGCAACAAGAGTAAGAAAGATTCTTCTTCCAGTAGTAACAATAATCATGTTAAAACCAATGTTGTTGCTTCTAGTAGTTCTCTTGATTCTACTAATGATTCTCTTAGCCAAGTTACATTTGAGCAAGAAAATAGCTTGTTGAAGGGAATTATAGAGAAAGGTGTTTACAAGAGGCTTGCCGGAAGTAAGAAATTTGAGGAAATTGTACGCAAGCAAGGAAGGCACCAGAAGAATCAAGGTGTTGGTTTTGAATGAAAGTTCAATGCCAATGGAGTTGAGTGGGATGAAGATCATTACCCCAAGACGAAGTTTGTTCCTCAACAAGAGAAGTATGATCCTACTTCTTTCCAAGGGACACAAACTCAAGATGATCTTCCACCACAAGACCACAAGCACAAAGGCAAGGATAATCTTCAAGAGGAGATTGATGCATTTGAAGAAGCTCCTAAGGCCTTGGTCAAGTGGGTTCCCAAGACTACATCAAGTTCTACTTCATCAAGTATGACTACAATTCCAAGGATTCCCATCAAGATGATGTGGATCCCGAAGAAGAAGAACTAGAGAGTTCTTGAGGGTGACTCCGCCAACATACTTCACTCATATCATTTTGGCGAGGACAAGTGCAAACAACTTCCACATCTTGCACTAGTTCAAGGATTCACAAACCCTCTTGTTAGTAAGACAAGGGACAAGGTAACCTAATGCTTTCATGGACATCATCTTATGTGAACTTCACTCTATGTCTATGGATATCCTTGTTTGTTCCTTGTGGGACTAACCCATGTAGGTATTGAAAGTGCAACTCACTCCATTGGATTGCTCCAAATGATCTACATCAACATTGAGCATCCACATCTTCAACATCTACATGAAGTCATCATCGACAAAACCCAAGGTTAGTTCATCCCTCTTAGGGGGGATATCACATCTAGGGGTAGCTTTACTCTAAAAATTGAGCTAAAGCAACTCTAATGGTGTCAACACAAAAATGCTTTATGTAAAAGTGGTAACCCCACTTGTGCTTAAACGATGAGTATGACCTATGATCAAATGTTCTCATTTGACTCCTAACTCAATATACTCATATATAGATGACCTAGTTATCGCCAATTTCTTGATAGATGCTATAGTGATTGTGCATGCTTTGCCTCATATTTCATTTGCCATTTTATTGTGTGAGCATGTTGATTGCATATTTTTACTCATTTGAGGACATCCATTTGTTGCTTTGATTGTATGGCCCTTTCTCTTTTTCCAAATGGATGGACAAGAATGCCTAAGAACTCCCTCTAGCTATCTATGCTTTTCTCATCTCAAACTCTATTCATGCTACATCAGAAAGTTTGATCAAGTCAGATTCGAACCACTCTGTGTGAGGAGCACTCGGAGTCCCCGATTCGTCATAGACTTAAACTTCCAAAACCTCTCTGTGCATTTCTGTCTGACTGATCCATCTACTTCGGTCACACCGAGTTCACTGAGTTGATCTAGGTTTCCCATCTCGGTGCAACCGATTTGAACTTTTCGGTCACACCGAGTTGCAGTAACCGCTTGAGATTCTGCATCGCGGTGCCACCGAGTTGTTCCACTCGGTCACACCAATAGAGTCAGGATATATATACCGACGAGCGAGATTTTGGAAATTTCTTCAAAACCCCTCATCCCGCGTGTGTCCTGCTCTGCCGCCTCGGGTCTCGGATCGACTCCTCATCACCAGCGACCTCCCGCAACTAGTTTCCATCGCTGTCAACAGAATTCAGCCCCGCTGTAGAGAACTCACCACCGAACTAGGGTATGAGTTCGACCTTTTGTGCTAATTCCTTACTCCGATTGTTTGCACAATGCAATGCCATGTTTTTACCAAGTATGAGATCAATCTATCCAGTGAAAACATCCATTAGATTAGGTTTGATTCAAAAATTTAGGGTTAGGTTTCCGTCGAACCCATCTCGGACCGACTGAGTTATGAAAATCAGACTCACTGATTTGGCCTAGGCCATAGCACTTGCACATTTCGGTTTGACCGAAAGTTGCAAATCGGTGCGACCGAGTTCAACTCTCTGTGAAACCCTAGCAATCTCGGAGTCACCGAACTGTGACTTGATCTGATCGAGTTCACTAGTTTAGAATCCAAAAGTTGCTTCAGTGTCACCGAGTTTAAGAAATCGGTAGCTCTGAGATGCTTTCTGGGGAAAACTAAAACTAAGTTTTTGACTCATCTGTTTTGCAAAAACTCTGCACTTTGTGATGCTCATCCAATCTACCCATCTATATCTATTCACAGGGTCTCCTGTCAGTTTGCCTTGCCAACATGTCTAACCAAAGTGATAGCCAGAACAAATCAGAAGAGCAAGTGAACTTAAGTGAGGGCACTAGTCCCTCTAGCAGCTATGATGATGGCAGCAGGAGCACTCCAAGCAATCTGCCCAAGGCAGCCACCAGATCAAGGAAGAAGAGAACCTCAGACTCAGATGATGAGGACTATGTGGCTGCTGAGGAGGAAGTAAGTTCCAAGAAGAAAGTGCTGAAGAAAGAATAGGGAACTTCTGCTGCAACAAACCCTGGTATGCACAAGAAGGCCCCTGCCAAGAGGGTGCCAACCTTAAAGGCCAGGGTATCAACTGTTGAAACTTCTAAGCTAACTGAAGAGGCTGCTAGAGAGAGTAAGAAAAGGAAAGAGAGTGTCAACAAGACCATTGCCAAAGTCATTGGTAGATCCTCTATAATGAGATATCCAGCTAAAGTTGAGGAAGAAGGTGTTGAAGCCCAAGTTCTCAGAAAGCTTAAGCCAAAGATTCCAGATCATAATGGCAGCCATCCAGTGGCAGAAGACATGAACATCAGGAAGGATGCAGGTCTCATACTCTGGAGACAGTCTGATCCTTATGCTGTGAGGAGGAATACTGCAGTGGACTACATGTTCCACACCAAAGAACAACAAGATTTCTATGAAACCATCCCGCTTGACAAGAAGCCCATAGTTTGTGATATGAAGTGGGTCAATTGGGAATACATTGATGAAAATGAAGATTAGTTTCCAGGTGTACATGAGAGCTTCAGAGCATGTGGTGTTGACAACTTTGTGGGAAAAGAGCTTACCAAATGGAATGATGAGCTCATTATGCAGTTTTATTCTACAACTCATTTTTATCCAGATGGTAGAATTGTATGGATGTCTGAGGGTACAAGGTACCAGTCAACTATTGAGGAGTGGGAAGAGTTTATAAATGCCCCTGAAGAGCATGAAGATGACTTGGATGTCTATGCCAAGAAGAAGAAAGACCACAACTCTATGGCCAACATTGGAAACACATAAGCTTGGGTCTGTACATTACTTGTTGTCTGGTCTAGCTACTATCAACACAATCTTGAGGCATACATTGTTGCCCAAGTCTGGAGATCACAAGATGATCAGATGCCATTCAACCACTTGCTGCAGATATTTGATGTGCCTCAGAAATTCAAGGTCATGAACCTGATTGTTGAAACAATCAAAAGGACAGCTGCATATCAGAAGATATCTTGTGGGTAAGCTCCACATATTCAGGTGCTCATCAACTCCAAGATGGGCACAGGCACCTATTTGTTGGACAAGGAGCATTTACCTTTGAGACCAGAATTTCAGGACAAAACTGTTGTGAGAAATGAGGATGATCCCACATCTGTGAAAGCACAAGAAAAGAGAGAAAAGGCAAAGGCTGAGAAGGCTGTAAAGATGCCAAGTGTTGAGGAGGCATCTCAAGTGTTCTTAAAGTCAAAACAAGATCAGCTTGCTTATCTGATTCAAGCAACATTCAGGATTGAGAAGGGCTTGGCCACCCTGAACAAGAATCAAGAGAGCTTGGAGAGGATTATTGAGACCAAATTCTATGATCTTGATCTGAAAGTGACTGAGATGCAGATAGCTGTTGAGTTGCTCCAGGAGGAAGTGGAGGAGAGTGTCGGCGTTCAGGGAATGGGGGTCCCCAGACTTGCCTGCCTGCGGCCCACGGCGTGGCTAAGCCAGCAGGCCGTACGACCCATCTTCACCAACAAAGCATCCAAGACCCTCGCGAGGGTCCAAGCCTCGTGAGGCAGACAACACAAGACCTCCTCTGAAGTGGCCTAGCCAGGCAACCTCATGAGGAGCCGAGATATCAAGGTGGGGCAAACCTCACGAGGCCCTCGTGACATGAGCCATGACGCACGACACCAGGCGGGAGCCAGCATGCGCATCGTCCTTGTTTCCTCTTTGGTGCTAAGGAGGCCAGAGCAGGCGAAGAGTACCGAGGCATCAAGCAAAGGTTTCTATATTGGTGCAACAAGACCAAGACCAGAAGGACGACAAGATGGAGGTCATCGTGGAGCCCAAGACGACGTCACCACCAGAGCCTTTCGCAGGCGAAGACCACTTTTGTCAGGATAGCTTGTACTAGCTGTCCCCCTTCGAATTTGCCCGCCGTTGTTGGCTCCCTTCCTACTCGATATTTGGAAGAGGACCAGGGCGTATACAAGTAGAGCTAGCCACCATAGTAGGGAGCGATGGGATCTCATCGCATCTCATCTTAGCTTGATCGAACCCGATCGAGAGCCAACTCACAAGAACACCTCAACCTCAGGAGGCTGTTCTTCCCTTGTACTATTCATCATCAGCCCCAGAGGCAATCCACCACCACCATACTGGAGTAGGGTATTACACCACAACGGTGGCCCGAACCAGTATAAACCTCGTGTCTTCCTGTGTTGCGAGTTCGTCGAGTTCATCCGCGAGATCTTAGCGAGCTAGGGCGTAGATTGGTGGGAAGGAAAGACTTCACGCGCACCCCAGTGTTCGAACCTTAAGGGTTTGCCGGAACCCCACATCCGCCATTTGGCGCGCCAGGTAGGTGTGCGCCGTAGCTTCCCTTCCATCAGTTCGTCGCTCCGTCACTCCATCGTCTCCATGCCAGACGCTCGCCGTGCTCGAGCTGAGCGTCGAGCTGACCTCACCACCCGCGTCGCTCAGACGGCTCCCGTCGGCGGGCCACATCGCCGTTCTCCATATCCCGCCGCCAACGCTACCACCGGACCGGCGAGGAACGAGCAACAGGTGTCCTCGCTGCATCCTTCGGTGCGGTAGGACGGCCGCACCGCCACTCCATCGCTGACCCCTGCCGGTTCTTCGTCTCATGCGCACCATGCTCCCATGGAGGCACGGGCCACGCTCCTTGTGGCGAACGAGCTCCTACGCTACCGCCCCGTCGACGACCTCTACGAGGAGTGGCTCGACCGCGTCGCCGAGCTCGTCCGCGCCGCAGGGGGCTCTCCGGCGCCGTCCCACTCTCTGCCTCCCCCTCAACCAGCCGCGGGCGACGGGGCTCATGGCGTGCCTCCACCACCTCAGCCCCAAGACGGCGCCTTGGCACCAAGGCGCGCGGCTCTGCGGCGTGATCCGCCGCGCCCGGCGCCCGCGCGTGAAGAGAGAAGCTGCCAAGAAATTCCCTGGCCGTGAGAAGCTGCACCTGCGCTCCCCGCGCCACCTCGTCAAGACGCGCACCGCCCGCAGCGGTGCAACGCGGGCCTCGTCAAGACCAAGCTCCACCTCCGAAGTGGCCCCGGCAACCATAGCAGGCTACCGCGCCTTCACCCCCGAGTTGCGTAGCGTCGCCTGGCCGGGCAAGTTTAAGCCGGATCTGCCTCCTCGCTACGACGGTACTGCCGACCCCGCGGAGTTCCTGCAGCTCTATGAGCTGAGCATCGAAGAGGCCAACAGCGACGAAAAGGTCATGGTGAGCTGGTTTCCCATGGCTCTCAAGGATGGAGCTCGCTCCTGGCTCCTGAACCCGCAACACGGCTCGATCTCCTCCTGGAACGAGATGCGCGACCGCTTCGTCGCCAACTTCCAGGGCACTCGCAACTGCCCACCGGCCACGGGTGATCTATGCCGCATCAGGCAGCAACCAGGAGAGACCCTCCAGAAGTACATCCAGCACTTCAAGAACACCCGCCAAAAGATCCCCAAGGTCACGGACAAGGCCATCATCTCTGCGTTCTCCGACGGCGTCCGTGACGTCAAGATGAAGGAAGAGCTCGCCATCCACGAGGAGCTCTGCACATCTCAGGAGCTGTTCAACCTGGCGACCAAGTGCGCAAGAGCCGAGGAGGGGCGCCTCTCTCTCCTTGAGCTGCCAGCCGTGGACACGGAGGAGAAGAAGGCCAAGGCCAAGGACGTGAAGCGCAAGGAGGCAGCTGTGCTCGCAGCGGAGCCTGACATCAAGCGGGGCAGAGATCAGTCCGAGTCATCCAAGAACGGCTGACCGTTCTGCACCTTCCACAACCTGAAAACCCACAACACCAGCGACTGTCAAGAGCTCAGAGCCATACGAGAAGGACGCTAC
Organism: Triticum urartu; assembly: GCF_056163025.1. Classification (NCBI taxonomy): domain Eukaryota; kingdom Viridiplantae; phylum Streptophyta; class Magnoliopsida; order Poales; family Poaceae; genus Triticum; species Triticum urartu. The sequence continues at coordinate 198,731,140 of NC_141877.1, read as the reverse complement.
GGTCGACGCCCCGAGCGCAACGAACGGGGCTACGACCGCGGAGGAGGACGTGGAGGCCGATGCTGGGACGACCATGGCCCGTGCCAGGAGTGGCGGGACCGGCCTCGTGAGGACCGCTGGCAGGACCAGCCTCGCGAGGGCGCTTGGAGGGACCCGCCGCGTGAAGATCGCCCCCCAGGGCAACGCCGGTCTTCCCCTGCTGTTGCCACCTTCAAGGTATGATGACCACCACCAGGACAAGGGGGCTTCCAGGAGCCGCATGCGATCGCCTGCATCTTGGGCGGCGCCCAGGCCCCAGCCTCTCAGTGCACCTTCAAACATTTCGCTTGCGAGGTGAACGCGGCGCTCCCCAAACTCGAGGCCATGCGCCCGCTCATGTGGTCCCAATGCGCCATCACTTTTAGCTCGGCAGATCAGCTCAAGTGCGCAGCCACCGCCGACGCCCTCCCTATGCTGTGTTCCCCAGTTATCAGCAATGTGCAGGTCACCAAGACCCTCATCGACGGCGGCGCAGGGCTCAACGTCCTGTCCGTCGACACGTTCGACAACCTCCAAGTGCCTTATGAACAGCTCCAGCCCACCAAGCCTTTCTCAGGAGTGACCGACGGCTCCACCACACCGATAGGGCAGGTCCGCCTGCCCGTCACCTTCCTGGAGCGCAAGAACTACCGCACCGAGCTCATCGACTTTGACGTCGCACACATCCACCTTCCGTGCAATGCCATCCTCGGGTATCCAGCCCTGGCCAAGTTCATGGCAGTCACTCATCACGGCTACGATGTTCTCAAGATGCCAGGAAGCGGAGGAATCATCACAGTCCCGTGTGAAGAGAGGGATGCGGTGTGCTCCCTCGAGCGCGCCTTTCAAGCCGCAGCAATCGACGACCCCGATAGCAGAAATGAAGGCCCTCTGGAGGCCATCCCCAAGAAGAAGAAGCCGCACCGTGCAGGACCTCAGGAGGATGGCGTCGTGGGAGGAGCCTTGTCAGGACCAGCGCCCGCTCCAAGGGCGCCTCCCTCCATTCCATAGGAAGGCATGCCCGACGCCCTCCTCAGGAATGGCTCGGGGGCTCTCTTCTGGAGGGCCTCAGACCTTGCCAACCTCACGAGGGAGGCGCTTGGGCACCACTTGGAGGCGTGCTTCGCGGCACGTGACCCTCAGGAGAGCACAGGGCAAGGAGTGCCCACCACTCAGGATTTCATCACCAGGACCACCCAGGAACTGCAAGAAGCAAGAGCCATGCGCAGCGACAGCCGCCCATGAGGCGCAGCTCCGCATCCTGGCGAGGATGCTGGGCTGCGTGTCTGCATCGACGTCCCAGGGCTCAACAGGGCCGCATCTCAGCAGCGTTTCTGGCCTTCGCGTGTGGGCCGCTCCGAGGGCCCGCCGCACAGCTACGTTTGTATGCCTTTTGGCTTGCCTAGCGTGGCGTTGGCCTATCAGTGCAACATGCGACGTGTCCTGGCGGCTCAGGGAGCCAAGCACCACGCCATTCTGGAGGAGATGGAGACGGTCTTCAGGGAACCTCCCGAGCCCCTAGAGCCTCCCGAGGCTCAGGGTTCTGGCGGCTCATGAGGAGTCATTTCTTCAACGCACGCCTTCAGCTGCACCAACTCTACTTCGTCTACAGAACTAGGTGACGTCTTCCAAGCTCGTTTAGCTGGGAGTGCCCCTCGGGCTGCATTATTCCCAGGCCGCGTGGGTCCGTCCCTGCGGCATGTATCCCTTTTTCTTATGTCTTTAGCTTACCTTGTTGGGGGCGCCTCTTGGGCTGCATCATCCCCAAGCCGCTCGGGCCGGACCCGGTGGCATGTATCTTCCTGCATTTATCCAAATTGATCTGCTCTCCATGCTTAACCTGCCAACTGCTGCCACCTGCTAGATTGCTGCCCACCATGGGTCTGTTTATCCTATGCAATTCACTTGCACGTTAAAAGGGGGGCTCCGGAGCATCGCGACTCAGGAGCTCTTACTGGCTCTCCAGCCCTCACCCCCTGGCCTTGACCACGGCATCGCGACCTGGCATACCAGCGGCGGCTGAGCTCGCTCTAGGGCCGGGACCTGAGGACATAGAGTGCTTGCATCTAACCGCCTTGTAGGGACATACAGTCACCAAGAATCAAGACCAGGCGCAACCCGCCTTGAGGTAGGGCCTCGTGAGTCCCGCGCTGGCTCACGAGTGCCCAGATACACCTCGCAGCCCTGCCGTGCAAGCCACGTGTCAGGGCGGGGCTGTACACGCCCCCGGGGGCTCCTCTCGGAGGGGCCCCCATCCCACGCCCAAGTGGAAGCACCATGCTCCGCGCTGGCTATCGACACTGCCGAGGAGCGGCTATGCCCGTGCACAAGCGGAAGCACTATGCTCCACGCTGGTGATAAACAACTGAGGGCGGCCCCATGGCCGTACCAACCTCAGGGAGCCCAGAGCTCAGCGCCCAGCCTCACCATGATGCCTCCCCTCGGGAGAGCCGCACGAGGGGGCTGGGCACGGGGGTTGCGCTCGGTTCACGCCCAAGCGCACGCCACCCAACCAGGTCCCCCGGACCTAGGCGTCGCGCGCCCCTCCTGAGGCCTCGATGAGGGAAGGTATGGAAATTGTTTGCACATCAAGGGGGACTCCTGAGCATCGCGACTCAGGAGCCTAACTAGTCGCGTAGCCCCTCACTCCTTGGTCCGTCCTGATCTCCGCTCGGCCCAATGGCGGTTGAGGTATGCACGTGGCCGGGCTCTGCCGATGTAGAACATCGAAATATCCTCATGAACTCTCCCTATATGCTATTTGCGCGTCAAGGGGGACTCTTGAGCATCGCAACTCAAGAGCCTAATTGGTCACGTAGCCCCTCACTCCTTGGTCCGTCCTGGTCTCCGGTCGGCCCAATGGCGGTTGATGTATGCGCGGGGCCGGGCTCTGCCGACGCAGACCACAAAGCAAATAGGAAGGAAATCGCAAAACCTCGAAGCAAATATTACAAGCATACTGTTCGCACAATACCAAATGAAAAGTCTAAACGCCTCCACGAGGCCTAATACATGTCGCAGGAACAAAACAGGAAGAATAGCCGCAGGTCACCCCTGGATATCTCCATCTCCTGCGGAAGCTGCTCCCTCGTGGGCAACGATCTTCTCACCTTCACCACCAGCCGCAGGACCCGCGGCATTGCCAGACAGAGGATCGGAGACAAAGCAGTAGAACCTCCCCATCAAGGCCTCCACTTGACCTTGTACAACCGCGACAGCAGCTTTGCAGTGATCTGCAGCCACATGCTCCAGCAGCTCGTCAAGGCGAGCGCTGGGGCCGTTGAGCTGCAGATGGCTAAAGACGCGAGTCAGAGCGGCTGAAGACAGGACGCGAGCTTCTGCCTCCGCCATGGGACCGAGGCCATCAACGACCTCCTCAAGCGCCTTCACCACAAGAGGAAGCAGCTGGGCGGGGCCGTCCTCGTCGGTGTCCAGCAGTTTCTCCAAGCCGTGGTCGTAGAGTGTCCTCAGCGCCTTGCGAGACCTCTTCTCGAGATCGGCAAAGGCCACGCGGTCTTCGGCCAGGACTCACGCCTTGTCATCAAGATCGGCCTCCCTCGCCCCCATCCTCTGCTCCAACTCTTCCAACCGGTTGCGCTCGGCGGCCTGCTTGTTCCCCAGCTCGGCCAGCTCAGCATCACGGTTCTTGATGGCTTCCTCCCGGGCCTTCATCTTTTCCTCCCTCGCTTGGCGGCAGCATGCCTCTTCGGCGTGCTTGTCGTGCAGGCTCTGCAACTCGCCCTCCAGCACTTGGCAGTGGTCAAGGGCGGCCTTGGCATGTTTTAACGCCGCCTCACGACCGGCTGCAGCGCTGGCAGCTCCTTGCTTCTCCTCCTCGGAAGCCACAGCAGCCTGGCCCAGCGCTGCGTGAACCGCCAGGACAGAGTGAAGCCAGCCAGAGGCCAACTCCATACGCCTGGCCACCAGGCACGGGTCCGCGCTCAGGAGATCCGCCTGCAGCTGGGTCATCTCCGAAAGGCCACGCTCCAACACAGCAGCAGGGGCAGAAGAACCAGGGAGTGGAGGTGCTGCGGTGGGAGGAAGCGACACCGTCACCAGGGCTTGGGAGACCACGGGTTCCAGAGCAGCTGGGACCTCGTCAGCCGCGCCAAGCGCCGGCACCTCTAGAGCCAGCGGGGCTGATTCCATGCAGCGATGTTCCTCTTGGCCCCACAAGGACGACCGGACTGGGGACATGTAGGCGCGGTTGCCTCCTTTCTCTGTAGAGGGAGGCACGGCCGCCGTATCCTCCTTCCTCTTCTTCGTCGATGACGCCGGCCTGATCAACCAAGGGCGAGCATCAGGAAATAACAAGTACCGACAGGGATAAAGCAAAGCTCGAGACACCTACCGGTCCACCGCAAAGTATTCCACCTTTCGCTTGTGAAGCTTGAAGCCTGACAGCATCGGGACCCGAAGGGCAGGCGTTTGGGTTCCGGTGGCGCCAGGAGGTGTGGAGGCAGAACCGGATCTAGCCCCCGGAGGTGTTGGGGTGGAGGCGGCACCACGGACCACCAGCGACGACCTACCCTTCGTCGGGACGAGGGGTTGCTCCCTCTCCCCTTGGTAGGCGTCGGCTTCGGCATCATCAGGAAGGGCGCGGAGAATCTCAGCCTTGCTTAGAGGGGAAGTCTCCCCCACCTCTTCCGGGGTCTTCTCCGAGTCCACTCCTCTTCCCCCTCTCCGCGGGACTCTCCAGAAGACACCTCCATCGGTTTCTGCGCCATAGGAGCTCCCGGAAGTGCCGGCGGCACCAGCCCGCGCGCATCAAAAGTCGGCCTGGAGGCGACGAATTCCTCCCGGTCCCTGCGTTGGAATAGGGGAACGAAGGCGCTAGGCGGGTACTCCTGGTTGTCCCTGATTATGAGGCGCAGGACGGTGTCCAATTCATCACCAGACAGGTCCCCTGGCCTCAGGCGGGTCTTGTTTTCCTCTTCTTTGAGCTCCCAGAGGGGGCGTGCGCGCGCCTGGAGTGGGGTAACCCGCAACATCAAGAACTCCCTCAGGAGCATCAGCCCCGTTATCTTGGCCGCCCTCGCGTTGCCCTGCTTCAGGTCGGTCATCATCTGCCCCAACACTGATGATGCCCGCTCATCGACAAGCTCCGCCTTGGGCCACCCCTTGCCCTGCCGGGCGCCTCCGTCGACAGCACCAGGCACAGATGGGTTTGCTTGGCGTCCATCATGACCCACTTGGATCGAATGTTGTTGGCTCTCTTCCTGGTGCTCGAGATCGAGTTGGCCTTGCCGCAGGCGACTAAATTAGCGCATCTGGAGGCATGCTCGCCGCTGACGTGGAGGAAGAAGAAATGGCGCAGGAGCGCCACGGATGACATCACACCCAGGTACGCCTCATAGTAGTAGGAAAAGATGGACAAGAGGAGTTCAGAGTTGGGATGGAGGTGCAACGCCTGCAGCCCGTAGTGGTCGAGGACTTCATAAAAGAAATCAGAGAAGGGAGGAACTAACCCAACAGCGACGCTGCTCGAGAAGAAGGGGAAGAAGGTGCTCCCCTCAGGCTCCGGCTCGTCGGACGCAAGACGGAGCTCCGTCCTCCCCCACTCGTTGCTCTCTCCCGCTGTCAGCAGGCGCACGGAGGCGAGGCTCTTCTCCGTGATGGTGGGTTCCTCAAGAGCGGGCTCGTACCAAGCCGGTGTCGTGGAAGTCTTGACCTTGCCGGCGCCATGAGCGGCAGTTGCAGAGCAAGGCTGGGGCAGATCTGGAGGTAGCGACGGCGAAGAGCGAGAAAGGGGATCTAGAGTGAGGCAAGGAAGATGCAACGAAGGCAAGGGCTGCGTGCGCCAGCCTTTTGTCAGGTCAAGAAGTTGCCGAGGCAGCATGGGGAAGCGGAGACGCCCACGTCCAATCAACCGCTATGCGTCAACCAAGGCCGCAGGCTTTGGGGGCCCACGGCGCTCCGTACTTGGCCCTTGGCTTCGCCGCGAAGCCAAGCCCGAGCGCACCTTGGGCCTGGGGGCTACAGTCGGCGTTCTAGGAACGGGGGTCCCCATACTTGCCTGCCTGCGGCCCACGGCGTGGTTAAGTCAGCAGGTCGTACGACACATCTTCACAAACAAAGCATCCAAGACCCTCGCGAGGCAGATGACGCAAGACCTCCCCTGGAGTGGCCTAGCCAGGCAACCTCATGAGGAGCGGAGATATCAAGGCGGGGCAAACCTCACGAGGCCCTCGTGACGTGAGCCATGACGCACGAGACCAGGTTGGCACCAGCGCACGCAGCGTCCTTGTTTCCCCTTTGGTGCTAAGGAGGCCAGAGCAGGCGAAGAGTACCGAGGCATCATGCAAAGGTTGCTATATTGGTGCAACGAGACCAAGACTAGGAGGACGGCAAGACGGAGGTCATCGTGGAGCCCAAGACAGCGTCACCACCAGAGCCTTTCGCAGGCGAATACCACTTTTGTCAGGATAGCTTGTACTAGTTGTCCCCCTTTGAATTTGCCCGCCGTTGTTGGCTCCCTTCCCGCTCGATATTTGGGAAGAGGACCAGGGCCTATATAAGTAGAGCTAGCCACCATAGTAGGGAGCGAGGGGATCTCATCGCATCTCATCTTAGCTTGATCGAACCCGATCGAGAGCCAACTCACAAGAACACCTCAACCTCAGGAGGCTATTCTTCCCTTGTACTATTCATCATCGGCCCAGAGTCAATCCACCACCACCACACTGGAGTAGGGTATTACACCACAACGGTGGCCCGAACCAGTATAAACCTCGTGTCTTTATGTGTTGCGAGTTCGTCGAGTTCGTCCGCGAGATCTTAGCGAGCTAGGGCGTAGATTGGTGGGAAAGAAAGACTTCGCGTGCACCCCAGTGTTTGAACCTTAAGGGTTTGTCGGAACCCCACATCCGACAGAGAGGAAAGGGCGGGCTACCACAGATGCCTTTCAGAGAGTGCCAAGAGGTCAGAGGTCTGCTGCAGTGCCCATGGCTGACACTAGAGCTACTACTTCAGCACCAGCAGTAACAACTTCAGTGCCACCTCCAGTTTCCAATCCACCAGCTCCAACAACGTCTACATATGCTTTCATCCTTGGAGTCCTCTCTACACCACCTCCCGAAGACGAAGCCTAGAGAGATGCATAGCACTATGCATTTTCAAACTTCTTGGTAACTTGTTGCCAAAGGGGGAGAAATGTATAGATCATAGGCTTTGAGAGAGAGTGTTTCTGCTTCTTTCTCTCTCTTGCTATTTTCTTGATACTTTTATGTGTGCTCGTTTAATACTCTTTATGTTTGTGTGTGAGATACTTGTATGATCTTGTGTTTGATCATATCCTACTTTAATGTCTGCTTGGATGATATTATCTCTTATATCTCATATATGATAATTCACTTTTCTTGGTGATGAGTGCATGGTTTTACCTTATATCATTTTGAGTGCTCCACCAAGATGTATGTGACATGGAAGAGTAACCAATGATCCTAATTGATTGTGCATTTGCATTTAAAAGCAAATTTCAAATAATGCACAAATTTAGGGGGAGCTCTTTCTTATCACATACTTCTCAAAGCGACGATGTATTTCAATCTTATTTTCATTTGTCGAAGCTTTGATATATATGTTTTCATCAATTACCAAAAGGTGGAGATTGAAAGTGGAACTATCCCTGGGTGGTTTTGGTAATTCCTAACAACATAGAGCTCATTGAACTAATGCTATTTCAAGATGATCATTTCAGAAAGTTCAATGATTGGCATGGCATGGATTAGAAATGTGGACCCCTCAAAATGCTAAGGACACAAATTGGCTCAAGCTCAAGACTCTACATTTTCATTTTAGTGATCCAAGATCACATTGAGTCCATAGGAAAAGCCAATACCATTAAAACGGGATGAGGTGTTGCTTAATGACTTGCTTGCTCGAAATGCTTAGTGATATGCTCCAAAATCCCTCAACCACTTTCTCATATCTACATATGTCCCAAACCAAAAGTCAAACTCGGCCCCACCGAAATTATCTATCCGACGCCACTGAGTTCACTTGACATAGCCACTGCCAGAAGCCCTAGTCATTTCGGTCCCACCGATAGGGATCTCGGCCTCACAGAGATGGGATGGCAAACTCTATGTTTCACTTCGTAATGTTTCAGTCCAACCGAGATGAGCGATCGGTCCCACGGAGTTCGCAATGCAAACTCTCTATTTCCCTTTTGTAACGTTTTTGTCTCACCGAAATGAGCGAATCCGTCCCACCGAGTTTGCCTGACCAACTCTTTGTTTTCCTATTACAGAAATCGGTCCTACCGAGTTTATGTGATTGGTTTCACCAAGATTACGTTATGCCCTAACCCTAATGAAATCAGTCTCACTGAGTTGACATGTCGGTTCCACCGAAAATCCTAACGTTCACATTTTGAACTAAATTGGTCTGACCGAGTTTCATGATTTGGCCTCACCGAGTTAGGGAAATTGTGTGTAATGGTTAGATTTTGTGTGGAGGCTATTTATACCCCTCCACACACTCTTCAGTCGTGGAGAGAGCCATCAGAACATGCCTAGACTTCTACCGTTCATTTTACGAGAGATAACCACCTATTCATGTGTTGAGACCAAGATATTCCAATCCAACCATAAGAATCTTGATCTCTAGCCTTCCCCAAGTTGCTTTCCACTCAAATCATCTTTCCACCAAATCCAAATCCTTGAGAGAGAATTGAGTGTTGGGGAGACTATCATTTGAAGCACAAGAGCAAGGAGTTCATCATCAACACACCATCTATTCCTTTTGGAGAGTGGTGTCTCCTAGATTGGTTAGGTGTCACTTGGGAGCCTCCGACAAGATTGTTGAGTTGAACCAAGGAGTTTGTAAGGGCAAGGAGATCGCCTACTTCGTGAAGATCTACCCAAGTGAGGCAAGTCCTTCGTGGGAGATGGCCATGATGGGGTAGACAAGGTTGCTTCTTCGTGGTTGGAGCCCTCCGTGGACTCTAGCAGCCGTTACCCTCCGTGGGTTGAAGTCTTCATCAACATGGATGTACGATAGCACCACCTATCGGAACCACGCCAAAAATCTCCATGTCTACATTCCGTTTGCTCCCTCCAAACTCCTCCCTTTACCTTCATATGCAAATGTTTTACATTCCGCTGTGATACTCTTAGACTTGCATGTGTCGATTGATTGCTTGACTTGTACTAAGTTGCTAAAATCTGCCAAGACTTAAAATTGGGACAAGGCTAGATTTTTATTTGGTCAAGTAGTCTAATCACCCCCCTCTAGACATACTTTCAATCCTACACCGATGGCTGCTGCAGCAAGGCCTCGTGGACTGCGGTCGAGATCTCCGCCGCGGGCAGCGTTGCCCTACTCGCGGCTGGAGGACGTTCGCCAGCGTGCGCGGCCTGAGTGGGAGGTGCAACCTCCACTTCAAGTATGACGGCATCGCAACCCTCTTCGCGAGGGTGTTTGGGGAAGATGGTCGCCGCGCAGGGTGCTTCCCCAAAGACAACAGCGGTGACGACGAGCTCGGCCTTGACGACGGCCGTGATGACGCTGAGGGCGAGCTCGCCCTTGGCGACGACCGCGATTCGTCCAGCGGTGGCGGCTCCTTCTCCAACGAGAGCACTAGCAGCGGTGGCTACGACCAGCCGCCAGGCTCGCTTCGAGGACGGTGGTGGGTTGTCTCGTCGCCATGTTTCAGTGAAGCGTGAGGAAGGCTCGAGATTAGCTGAGTCCTGGAGGCCCCTGGGAACTAGGCCTCGTTAGCTACTGTGGTCGCTCGGGCCGCTTCTGTTTAACCTTTCCTTTCTTCCTGCATTTGAAAAATAAAGCAGAGGGCCTTGCAGGGGCGTGTAATGAACCATGGTATTTATGTTGCTATGCTATGTTTGTTGTTCTTATGTTATGCTGCGGTGTTCATGCTTCAAATGGGTAGGGTAGGATAGCCTTAGCTTGATATACCCGCGGTATTCTTGCGTCTCGTGATGGCGCGTCCTCCATCATCTCGTGAGGTCCCCTTACCGCTGGATCAGGGGTTGCTGGACTCGTGAGGCATGGTCAAGCTGCAGAATCATTAGAAAATTATGTCGGGTGTCCTATTCTCCCTTACGTGAGTCCTCAGGCGCGAGCTAGTCGCGTCTTAGTGCATCGCGTCGCGGTACCTGGGGGCACGGACTTAAGGAGATGCGCCAACCACAAGCTAGGTCGAGAGTGTCTTGCGAGGATAGAAAAAGCCAAGGCCCTATGGGACAGGGCTGTGGTGAAGTATGTTTGTGGCGCGGGACGGGCCCGACACGCACATACCTGCCTAGCCCCTGCGCGCGAGACGCACGAGGAAGAGCAGCGGGCAACTGCCGCCCCTCCTGGACCGTGACCGGTGGTTAAGAGAAAAGGCGAGAGGGAAGTCCAACTTGGCAATCCAAAATGCATGAACTCCAAATTCCACTAAGAAAGATCGCAAACCGACTACAGAAAGCAAGCAAATGAATAGCCGCGTCTGGCACCTAGTTTAGTCTTCTCACCAGCGCGGAGCTAAGTGCTGCCACTAGGACGTGGGAGGGAGCCCCCGAGACCCGAGGGCAGCTCTCCAGAGACTCTGGGGCATGTATAGCCCCACTCATTATTACGTGAGAGTGTCATGAGTGGAGACCTTCATAGGCACTGGGCCTTGCTTCATGGGTAGAACTTCCGGAGGTGCTGGATGTTCCAGGCGTTCTGGATGGGGATCCCATCCTGCGTCTCCAGGTGCATGGCGCCATGCCTGGAGACGTGGGCGACCGTAAATGGGCCCTCCCACATGGGTGAAAGCTTATGCAGCCCTTCCCTAGAGAGCACCTGCCGTAGGACGAGATCACCTCCTCCAGCGTCCTGGAGCGGACGCTTCGACAGTGATACCGCCGCAGCGCCTGCTAGTACTTGCCGCTTGGAGTGAGGCTTGATGGCGGCATTCCTCCCCCAGCATAAGGTCCATCCCGCGCGTGGCGTCCTGGCGTGCCTCGTCAAACGCCAAGACCCATGTGGAGCGATGCCTGACCTCATGTGGGAGAACCACTTCAGCTCTGTAGACAAAGAAGAATGGAGTTTCACTGGTCGGCTTGGTCGTGGTGGTGCGGATGGACCACATCACATACTGGAGCTCATGTAGCCAACCCCTGCCGCAGGCCTCGAGCTTCTTCTTGGAGGTTCTTGTCTTGAGGCCTCTTAGGACCTCCGCGTTACCGCACTTAGCTTGGCTGTTGCTCCTCGGGTGTGCTACTGAGGCGTAGCATATTTGCGTTCCAAGGTTAGCACAATATGTTTTGAAGAGATTGCTAGTGAACTGCGAGCCGTTGTCGGTGACTATACGATTAGGGACCCCGAAGAGGCTCACGAGGCCCTTGATGAACTTGACAGCCGAACCGGTCCGGATGGTGCGGATGGCTTCCACCTCTGCCCATTTGGTGAACTTGTCGATGGCGACATAGAGGTAGCGGTATCCCCCGGGTGCTCGAGGGAACATACCCAAGATGTCCAGCCTCCAAACCACAAACGGCCTCGAGAGCGGGATGGTCTAGAGGCCCTGAGAAGGCTGGTGGATTTTCTTGGCATGGAACTGGCAGGCTTCACAGGATATCACCATCTCGGGCGCATCGCTGAGTGCTGTGGGCCAGTAGAACCCGCTACGGAACGCCTTGCCCACCAAGGTGCGCGATGATGAGTGATGTCCGTAGTCTCCGCCGTGTATGTTAGCTAACAGCTCGCACCCCTGCTCCCTGGAGATAAACCGCAAGGAAACATCGTTCGGTCATTTTCACTATAGCTCACCGTCCCGAATGCAGTAGGCTGTGGCCTGCCGAGCCACGCGCTCAGCATCTTCCTTCTCTGGCAGGGTTCCCTGAAGTAGGTACGCCTTGAATTCTTCAGTCCAGCACCCCCTGAGGCTCGAGCGCTAGGAGCAGGCATGCTCCTGAAGCCGGGCCACAAGCGGGGGCTCCCGAGGTTGGTGCTGCCGGGAGCTCCTCCCGAGGCAATGCTGGCCTCGCAACCGGAGGGGCCACTCAAGGTTTGAAGAGCCGCTCCTCGAAGACACCGGGCTCCTAAGGCAGGCGCTTGGATGCTCTCTTGGCGATGCCATCGGCTTCCTTGTTCGTGCCTCAGGGCACGTGCTGCAGCTCCAGGCCCAAGAATTGTTTCTCCATCTTGCATACCTCCGCCAGGTATGCCTCCATGTGTTCATCCTTCGGCTTGTGCAATTTGTTGGATAAGTTATCGAGGAGTTGGGAGTCACCCTTGATGGTGAGGCGCTTCACACCTAAAGCGGTTGCGTCCTTGAGGCCGGCGATCAAGCGTTCATACTCTACGATGTTGTTGGCGACCTTTTCGCTATGCTAGAGGTAGAGCTGCATGGCGTAGTAGAGCTTGTCCTAAGTAGGCGAAACGAGCACAGCTCCAACCCCTGCACCCTGTCATGCAAAGGCGCCGTCAAAGTACATGACCCAGCCGTCTAGTGCTTCGCTGCCCGGCGAGAGCGATCGGTCCTTGCCTGCTTCCTGTCTTGGGGAGTCAGTCCATTCCACCACAAAGTCGGCGAGCGCAGCTCCCTTGATAACCCTGGTGGTGCTGAACTCCAGTTGAAATGCCTGTAGTTTGATGTTCCATTCGGCGACCCTACCTGCAGCATTGGAGCTCCAGAGCACCCTCTCTAGTGGGTTGGCCGAAACAACCTTCATGGGATGGCCTTGGATGTAGTGGCGCAGCTTGCGCGAGGCAACGAGAAGCACGATCAAGAGCTTCTGTGGCATGGGGTAGCGTGCCAACGCGTCCCACAATACCGTGCTGACGAAGTACACTGGGTGCTCGATGACGGTGGGGCTGTCGATGTAGTTCGAGACCTCCTGGGGCTGAGGCGCCTCGTGAGGCTTGCGGACCTCAGGAGCTTGGTCGCCCATTGGCACAGTTGTGGCCTTGGGGGCACCGCCTTGAGACTGTGTCATCTTGACTGAGCACGTGGAGTCGTGTGGGAGGCCCTTGGGCTGGCATTCTTCCCTAACGGCCACCAACGCCGCACTGGCCGAGTGAGGCGTGGCGGCAAAGTAAAGCACCAGGGGCTCGAGTGGACGTGGTGCCACCATCATCGGCGGGTTGGTGAGGTATCTCTTGAGATCTTGGAATGTGGCATCAGCCTCCGGAGTCCACTAGAACGGCCCCTTCTTCTTCATCAGCTTAAAGAACGGGAGGGCGCGCTCCCCAAGCTTGGAGATGAAGCGCCCTAGAAAGGTCACACAGCGTGCCAACTTTTACATTTCCTTAAGGGTCTGTGGGGGACTCATCCTTTCTATCGCCTTGACCTTCTTCGGGTTTGCCTCGATCCCCCTGTGTAACACCAGAAAGCCCAACAGCTTGCCGGAGGGGATGCCAAACACGCATTTCTCCGAGCTGAGCCGTGAGTCCACCTTGCACAGGCTGGCGAGCGTCTCTTCCAGGTCCTCAATGAGGGTCCTCGCCTCCTGAGACTTCACCACTATGTCGTCGACGTAGGCCTCGGCGTTCCTTCCGAGCTGTCTACCTAGAGTGATGTGCATCAGCCGTTGGAAGGTTCCTCCGGCGTTACGCAGCCCAAAGGGCATGTAGGTGTAGCAGTACACCCCGCACGGGGTTAGGAAGGCCGTCTTCTCGACATCTTGTACCGCCATCTTGATTTGGTGATACCCTGAGAATGCGTCCAAGAAGCACAGCAGGTCGCACTCAGCGGTGGAGTCGACGATCTGGTCGATGTGTGGTTGCGGAAAGGGGTCTTGAGGGCACGCCATGTTGAGGTTGGTGAAGTCGACGCACATGCACTCCTTCCCCTTTCTTGGGCACGACGACCGGGTTTGCCGGCCACTCGGGGCACCGCACCACGCGGATGACACCAGCATCCTGTAGTTTGCGGGTCTCCTGGACGATGAAGGACTACTTCTCCATGGACTACCGCTGCACCTTCTGCTTTACTGGGCATACATCGGAGCACACATTCAGGTGATGCTCGATCACTCCCCTTGGGACTCTAGCTAGGTCCTTCGGCTCCCATGCGAACACCTCCTTGTTCTCGCGCAAGAAATCGACCCGTGCCCTTTCTTGGTCTGGGGCGAGGTTGGCACCTATGGTGAAGGTGGCTCCTGATGTCCCATCTTGGTCGACCGGCACCTGCTTTGTCTCGGCCTGGTCTTGAGAAAACAACTGCTTCTTTTTTGCTGGCGCAGCCCCCGGTGTCCCTTCCTCCACCGGCCGCACGGCAGCTGCGGTCTTGAAGGCGAGCTTGAGAGCCGCCATCGCTTCCTTGGTGTCCCCGGCCACCGTGAGGACACCACTACTTCCTGGCAACTTCATGAGGTTGTAGGCGGGGTGGGTTGCCGCCATGAACTTGGCCAAGGCTGGGTACCCTAGGATGGCATTGTACGAAAGGCCAATACGGGTGATGTCGAAGTCGACAAGCTTGGTGCGGTAGTTGTCACGGGTGCTGAAAGTGACTGGGAGGCAGATCTGTCCTAGAGGGCTGGTGGAGCCATTGACGACCCCAGAGAACGGCTTGCTGGGGCGGAGCCGGCCGTGTGATACATGAAGCAAGCCAAAAGCTTCCACCGAGAGCATGTTGAGCCGGCCCCGCAATCGATGAGAGTCTTGGTTACCACCACGTTCCAGATGGTGGGGGTGTAGAGCATCGAGAGCGCACCTGCGCCAGCGGTGGTCACATCATGGTCTCTTGAGTTGAAGGTGAGGTCGGCCTCAGGTACCGCCCATCTTGGAGGAGCTCCCTGTTGCATGCATGCGGCACCCGCTTGACAAGAGAACTGCTTGATATGGCGGTCCGAGGGCGGCTCCTGAGAACCACCGAGGAGGGCTGCAACGACGTTGGGCGTTGGTGCTGCGAAGTACGTGAAGAAGAGGCCGCGCAGCTCCTCCCAGGAGGCCACAGAAGACTTCGGTAGGCTGACAAGCCAGGCGCGCGGTACGCCAGTGAGGGCCATGGGGAACTAGTTTGCCATGACCTCGTCGTCGCCACCTTCCACCTAGACAGCCTCCTCATACGCCCAGAGGAAGCCTGTCGGGTCCGCCGCACCGTCGTACCGGTGCGGTAGGTCCGGCCTAAACTTGGGTGGCCACCGCACTCGTCATGAAGTGGGGGTGAAGGCTTGGAGGCCCTCAGCGCCTCCGCGCACACCGGTCGATCCAGCCGAAGGGGCAACGCCTGCTATGGAAGCCGAACGAAGAGACGAAGCAAGCAGAGAGACGGAGCGGACGAAGAGGCGGAGCTTCGATGCACCCCTACCTGGTGCGCTAAATGTCGGATTTGGAGTTCCGCAGACCCTTGAGAGGTTTGAACACTAGGGTGCATGCAAAGAACTGCCTCTTCCCAACCTGCCGGCTCAATGATTCCACAGCCTGGCTCGACGAAGCCAAGGGACAAGAGACACAGCAGTTTATCCTGGTTCGGGCCACCTTGCGGTGTAATACCCTACTCTAGCTTTGTGGTGGATTGCCTTGAGGGGCTGAGGATGAACTAGTATAGTGGATGACCAGCCTCAGGAGGTGAGGTGTTCTTGAGCTCGATGAGCTAGTGAGGTGGTCAGGGTGGAATGGATCTGATCCCCTCTACGGTGGTGGCTAGGTCCTATATATAGTGGCCTAGGTACTCTTCCCAAATGTAGGTGGGAAGGGATCCCACAATGGCCAAATTTGAAGGGAGACAACTAGTACAAGCTATCCTGACAAAAGTAGTCTCCGCTTGCAAAAGGCTCTGGTGGTGACATAGCGGTGGGCCCCGCGATGACCTCCGACCTGTCGTCCTGGCGGTCTTGGTCTTGTTGCACCGATATGGAAACCTTTGCTTCATTCCTCGGGACTCCGCGCCTGCGCTTGGCTCCTTGGCACCAAAGGGGAAACTGGTACACTACGCCTGCTGGCTCCCGCCTTGCCTTAGTCGTCATGGCTCACGTCATGTGAACCTCGTGAGGTGCACCTTGAATTGATATCTCCGCTCCTCGGGAGCCAGCCTAGTGAGGCCGCCCCCTAAGGAGGTCCTGCTGTCGTCCGCCTCGCGAGGCATGGCCCCTCACATGGCTGTCGATGGAGCCACACCATGGGCTGCAGGCAGGCATGTATGGGCACCCCCGTTCCCAGGATGCCGACAATTATCAGGTGTGTCTAATACTACATTGAGTGTAATTTTTCCTAAGCATCGCGCTTCTTGACTTGGGATAATACCTCGAAAGGTGGTACTGCTTTGCTCGATGCGACTCTTGTCCATTTGCATTTTATCAAGCGTATCTTCATAGATGACGTTAAGTCCGCTGCTACCGTCCATGAGTACCTTGGAGAGTCGAAAGCCGTCCACAATTGGGTTTTGGACCAAGGCGGCTGGTGCTCGGACTGATCGGGCCCTTGGTTCGTCATTGGTGGTGAAAGTTATTGCTGTATCGTTCCAAGGGTTCATTGCAGTTACTTGGTTGACTTCGGCAAGGTCACGGAGCGCCCTTTTCTGCTGATTATTTGAGGAAAAGGTCCGTAAGACCGTAAAGATGTTAAGATCATCGTCCTCTGAAGAGTGTTTGTCTGGGGTAGTATTGGTGAGGATAGCCTCGCGCTCTTAGCCACTTGCCGGAGTACCCAACATGCCCGAAGGCTTTGCGTTGGTTCGGTGTTCGACGTCATATGTATCTGACATGGCCTGTCGAGCAGTTCGTCGAGGATGGTTCTATGTCCCATGAAGGGCTTGTTTTTGTTGTCAATAGGCTGATGATCGGGTGCCCCGTAACGGTGCATCTTTTTTGCCCGTCCGGGAGGCTGCCTAGAGGCAGTAGGTTCGCACTGGGTTGTCTGGGCTTTCCAAGCGCTTTCCATTGTGCAATATTTCTATACTATGTGTGCCAAATCTGAAAAGTGCAGTATGCGGCGGCGGTTGAGGGCATTGAGAATTCCCTCGTCTGTACAGTTGTGACAGAAAACTGAAACTGCATCGTCATCGCAGCAATCTTTAATCTTATTTTTAACAAGGAGGAACCTGGCCCAGAAGTTATGGACCATTTCCAGAGGTTGCTGCCGTACATACATTAGGTCACATATGTCTGGAGGACCTGAATTACTTGGGGAATATTGATTGTGGTGGGTGGGCAGGCTAAAATCCGCACCCCGATCCATGATTGAGTCCGAAGCTTGAAAAGTCTCTGGGTTCACCAGTTCAAGATGAGGAGGGTCGCGAGGACTTCCGGGTTCAATGCCTAATCTTGTGCTCAGAGGGCATACAATCTCTTCCCGGGGATGAGTATCCGGCTCACAGGGCTCGGAGATCCGAATATAGCTAGTTTTTAACTTGGGGATGGAATCTTTATCGTCCCGTTCCTCAACGAGCGCTACCAGATGGGTGACCGGTGGGGACTTGATTTCCCTCTCATCGGGTTTAAGCCCAATCCGATCATAGTCTGTTGCGACCCGCAGGGCGGCGATGCGATCTAGAAGCTCGTTTAAGGATGAGACATCTGCCGAATCCATCTTTTCGGAGTGTTCGAGGCTGATACGGAGATGATGTTTGGCGGTTGTGGGGGCCTCCATCGGCTCGACGACCGAGCGAGCGCCCAAGGTGAAACCGCCGAGCTGGAGGACCTGTCCTGGAGTTAGGGCCCCTCTAGAAGTGATATCGCCATTAATGAGAAGGCGAGCCATCGATCCTTCTATCGACAACACAAAGGAACTCTCAATGAAAGCACCAATATCCGTGTCAAAACCGGCCGATCTCGGGTAGGGGATCCCGAACTGTGCGTCTGAGGATCGAAGGTAACAAGGGACATAGGGAACACAATGGTTACCTAGGTTCGGGCCCTCTTAATGGAGTTAAAACCCTACATCCTACTTGATTGTATTTGATGAGTATAGGGGTTACAAGAGTTGATCTACCTTGAGATCATAATGGCTAAACCCTAGATGTCTAGCCTATATGAATTCTTATGACCCCTATGGACTAAACCCTCAAGTTTATATATACACCAGAGGGGCACATAGTCGGTTTACAACGGAGGGAAACATCACATCCGGAGTCCAATCTTGCTGTCCATTCATCCAGGAGTCCTATCCGAGCCTGGGGAATGATCTTCTGGTTTATCTTCATGGCTCATCAGCCCGGCCCATATCGAGTGGGCCAGACACCTGAGGACCCCCAAAACCAGGTCTCCCTCAGTCACCACGAGGTCCGGGGGCACCCCCATAAGAGGCCGAGGCAGGGGACCCCAAAGAAGGACATGTCTGCGTTGCTTCCCCGGGGCGGTGCCTCCACCTTGCCGCCGGCCGCCGCCGCCGCAGATCCGACAACTACGTGCTCATCTGCTTGTAAGAGCGCAGTGATACCCGTGCCCAAGAAGCTTGGGGGATCGCGCTCCTGAGTAGGAAGAGGGACTACGTCACCGAGGACCAATAAGTGTATCCTCTTTCCCTTGCTTTTTGATCTTGATGCAGTGCTCAATATCTTCGTCTTGATGGACATGCTGACGTTGGTGGTGAAGAGGAGGAAGGAGGGCGCTGGAGCCACAGAGGCCAAGCGGTCGGTCGTGGTTGTGGCGACCCAGGCACAGGAAGGAGAGACCACCACGTGTCCTCCTGCGGCAGGATCGCCCTCCCTACGCTCGGGAGCCCAGCCTCAGGAGAAGATTGCCTCTGTGGCCGAGCTGACTCCGGAGGTGCTTGCCTTCAACGCGCCTGCTGACGACCCGACGGCTCCGGAGCACCCGACAATCCTTGTTGCTGCTTCTCCATTCTTGATGTCGGCGCTGCTTCCTCCCCCGGCCATCACGCCGGCGGGCCGTGGTTCTTCTTCCATGCCCGGCGCCCTGGAGGAGGCCCTCTCCGCGCTGGACCTGCTTCGAGACGATCTTCAGGGCCCCAACCCGCGCAGAGTGTCGGGGCGCATGGAGCTGGTCTCAGGGTGGCTCCAGGCCGACTCGTCCGTCAGGGCGGCCTAATGCCAGGCCGAGGCGGCCGTAGAGGAGGGCCGGAAGGTGGCCGGCCTAGCCGCAGCCGCTCGCGATGTGGCATTGAAGGAGACAAGGGCCGCTGAGGAGCACTGCCATGCAGCGGAGGCTGAGCTGAGAGCCCTTCGTGATGAGCAGGCCACCTATACCAGCCAACTCGAGGATCAGGAGGAGAAATTGAAGGACCGGGAGGCTGCGATAGTCGATCGTGATGCTGAGCTGGAACAGGTGGCCCGAGAACAGGCCATGGAGCATGGTGGCCCATGATGCTGAGCTGAAGGAGGAGGTGGAGGTGGCCCAGGCATCCCACACCAAGGTCGTCTTCGACGAGAAAGCTCGGCTGGAGGCCAGGGAGAAGCTCCTTGTCGTGGCCGAGAAGATGGCCCCCGCGGGGTGTGCCGCCTTCGACTCCCTCGAGCTGAGGTCCCGCAAGGCGCTACAGGATCTCTACGAGAGCGGGTACGAGAAGCCGCTGTTGACTTCGGAGGAGGGCCCCGCCGGGCTGATCCTTAAGCTCGTCATGGTGCTTGAGGGCGTTGTCGTCGGAGTGGGCCCCATGGTGGAGGGAGAGGCCCGCATTCTTTCCACCTCGGCCGTAACACGCGTCTTCAGTCACCTCTATCTCCGGGAACCTAGCTTTGACCTCAGTGCCTTGCTTGAGCCCGTGGACCCTGACCTCTACACCGCCACTGCCGAAGCCGTGAAGGATCAGGTGGAGGACCTGCTACAGAAGTTCCTCTACGTTGACCGGGCGACCCCGACTGACAAGGACGGCGACAATATCATTGGCGATGGGGGTCCCCAAGTGGGGGACAGCGGCATCCAAGGTTGAAGAAGAGGCGGCGCTTTTCCCTGCTTCAGTCCTGCAACAAGTATCATGCCTCGTGGAGGCGTAAGAACTTATGCTTGGTACTTTTTAAGAGATAGTATGTTTTGTAATAACTTGCTAGGGTTCTGCGATTTCCTTTCTGTTTGCTTTAGAGTTCTGCGTCTGCAGGGCTCGGCCCTGCGCATACCTCAGCCACCGTTGGTTCATCCGGATCACCAGGACGAGACCAAGGGGTAAGGGGCTACGTGACCAGTTAGGCTCCTGAGTCACGACGCTCAGGATGTCGGATTCGGGGCTCCGCAGACCCTTGAGAGGTTCGAACACTAGGGTGCGTACGAAGAACTCCCTCTTCCCAACCAGCCGGCCCAATGATTCCACAACCTCGCTCGACGAACCCACGGGACAAGGCACACAACAATTTATCCTGGTTCGGGCCACCTTGCGGTGTAATAACCTACTCCATCTTTGTGGTGGATTGCCTGGAGGGGCTGAGGATGAACTAGTACGGTGGATGAACAGCCTCAGGAGGTGAGGTGTTCTTGAGCTCGATGAGCTGGTGGGTGTGAGGATGGTCTGAATGATCCTATCCCCCTCTCTCTAGTGGCTAGGTCCTATTTATAATGGCCTTGGTCCTCTTCCCAAATGTAGGCGGGAAGGGATCCCACAACAGCCAAATTCAAAGGGAGAGAACTAGTACAAGTTATCCTGACAAAAGTGGTCTTCGCCTGCAAAGGCTCTGGTGGTGACGCTGCAGTGGGCGCGTGATGACCACCGACCTGTCGTCCTGGCGGTCTTATTCTCGTTGCACCGATATGGAAACCTTTGCTTGATTCCCTGGGACTCCACGCCTGCGCTTGCCTCCTTGGCACCAAAGGGGAAACTGGTACACTGCGCCCGCTGGCACCCGCCTGGCCTTGGTCATCATGGCTCACGTCATGTGAACCGTGCGAGGTGCACCTTGCCTTGATATTTGCGCTCCTCGGGAGCCAGCCTAGTAAGGCCGCCTTCCAGGGAGGTCTTTGTGTCGTCCGCCTCGCGAGGTTTAATCCCCCACAAGGGTCTTGGGTCGTTGCTGCTGAAACTGGGCCGTACTTGGCCGCCGATGGAGCCACGACGTGGGCTGCAGGCAGGCAAGTCTGGGCACCCCTGTTCCCAAGACACCGATAGTAGCCCCTGGGCCCAAGGTGCGCTCGAAATTGGCTTTGAGGCGAAGCCAAAGGGCAAGTGCGGAGCGCCGCGGGCCCCAACCACATGCGGCCTTGGTCGAACGCATGGCGATTGATGGGACGTGGGCGCCCCCACTTCCCCACGCAGCCTTGATATTCGTCGGGCTTGGTGGCGCCACCATCGGTTCAGTTCCATCTTCATTACTTGTCGCGTGCTTCCTTGGCTCGTCCACCTTCTCAGTTCTCCCCTGCCGACATGGCGCCGAAGTTGGCAAAGAAGAAGAAAGTGAAGAGCCGCGCTCCGGCCGAATCTCCATCGGCCTTTGAGCCTGCCCTTGAGCAGTCGACGGTGGTTAACCGGGAGATGCTGGACAAGGTCCATCCGGCGCTCGCCGCCAATTCCAGTGAGTGGAACGCGACAGTGGCTTGGCCCACTTCCCGCGCCATGGTTGACATGGCGGCCGTCGAGATCCCCATTCATCTCCATGCCCTCTTGGCAGGCTTGATTCCCCCTTTTTTGATTTCTTCAATGCCATAATCTCGCATTACCAAGTCCACGCGCTACACCTGGACCCCCAATCCATCCTTCTCCTCGACGTCTTCGCCTTCGTCTGCGAGGCCATGGTGGGCATTGTTCCATCTATGGCCTTGTTCTGCCATTTCTTCTCGCTTCACCTGACCGACACCTACCAGTGCTCGGGTTGCATGACCTTCCAGGCTGTGTGGCGACGGCGGGCTCAGGGATCGACTTCGAGCTCTCGCCGGTCGTTCCTGGATTCCGGAAGCGGTGGGTATTCATGGATGTCGGCGTGTTCAACTCCGTACTCTTGCTCCCCCAGGTGCCGGCTGAACCCAGCTCCGGATGGGTGCACGTGAAGCTCGTCGCCCCTTGGCTTGCCCATGTTTGGCGCCGGCTGTCTAGGTTGAAGGACCTTGGGGTGACGACGCTATGGTGGTGTAGGAGTTCGTCTAGCGCCGCATTCTCCGCTCCAGCGCCATTCTCGGCGGATGTGGACCTTTGCCGGCAGCAGGGAGCCCATGAGGATCCAGGTGCCTGCGCTTCCTCCTGAGACTCTACGCACAGTGCTCGAGATCCTGATGGGCGATCCTGCGCCAGCCATGCTTCCGAAGGAGGGCTGCCTTCTGTACTGTTGCTCGAATACGGAGGTGTTCGTGAGGCACATGCCCCTCTTCAATGAGTGGGGGTTGTGCCTGGCTGAACTTGAGGGGCCCCGCGAGAATCCTGTTCTTGTGGCCCCCCTGCCTGTCGCCCCTGCGGCGCACGCCCCGGTGGTGGATGCTGGGGACGGGCGCAACCCGGTGCTGTCGGGGCGGCTGCTGATGGAGCGCCTCAGCCAGGTGCTCCTGAGATGGCAGCCCCTGAGGCGCGGGTGAGACGTCCTGAGGGGGTGATCGAGGACTTGGCGCGATTCGAGGCTCCTGAGGTCACCGCCTCAGGATCCCCACCGAATGCCCCAGACGCTGATGGTCGCGCCCGGGGCTTCCGCTAGCTCCACCTAAACTTCAAAGCACACCGCAAGAGGAAGGGAGTCCAAGCTGTTGTGGCAACGCCTACCGGCCGCTGAAGCAGAGAAAGTACATAGCTATGGACGAGTGAGTACCTTATCCTTGCGATTTCTGGTGTGCTTTGTCCTTTCCTAATGATGACTTTTCAGGGTCCCTACGGCTGCAGCGGCGGGGCCTCCCGAGGTGTCGCTGTCAACATCCCTCAGCTTGCTCGTGGTCTCGAGCCCCCCTCATCCGACCGTCGCGCGAGGCATGGTGCCTGCCCAAGAGGCGGATGCTCTGATGGGGGGTCTCGACCCTGCTTTCTTGGCGTCCTTCCTTCGCGCTCCGGCCTGGGGGTGCAGAAAGTGTGCCAAGGGCTCCTCCATTGGTCATCGCTGGTGGCTGGGCGACCCCAGCGCTGGCTTCATCTTCAGGTGGCGAGGCGGCACCACCCAACACCTCCACTGAAGTGCGCAAGGCGGTAGGGAAGGCGCTGGCCTCAAGTCCCCTGACAGGGGCAGGCGGGGCACCTCAAGCCTCCCCAACAACCCTCGACACGGAGGATGGGCTTGGCTATGCACTGGAGTTTCCACGCGGGCATGGCGCCGTACATCACGAGCTCTTCTGGGAGACGATGGGTGTGCTTTGCTGCCTCGGAGAAGAGCTTGTCGAAGTCGACACTCGCCTTGAAATAAAGGACCTTCACCTGGCTCGGGAGTGGCATCAATTGAAGATCGCCATCAACCTTGGGCAGCTTCAGCATGAGCGTGACAAGGCAAAGGCCACCATGTCCCTTACCACCTCCCGCGAGGCCAGCGCCCGGGCCTTGGAGGAGGCCAGGGAGGCCGACCACCATCGCAAGGTTGTCGAGGAGCGCGAATTGGAGCTCCATGCCTTGAATGCTACCCTTGAGTAGCAGGTCGAGGCACGCAGGGCCGTCTTGGCATCAATGAGGGGAGCACCTTCCGAAGAGAAGGAGATCCTGAAGCGCGAGGAGGCACTGGCGCTGGAAGCCTTGGAGCGTAACCTGGAGCTTGAGCGGCTGGAGGTGAGGGAACGCCAAGTGGCCATAGCCGAGGACACCGTTACCACGTGGGAAGCCAAGGTCCAGGAGGAGGTTGCCCGAATGATGGCGAAGGTTCGCGCGGATATTCCGGTGAGTACCGCTTGAAGTTGAAGTTCCTGGAGGTCGAAGCTAAGTGCAGGACCGCCGCCCTCAGGACAAAGTTGGACAAGACGGAGTAGCGCAAGAAGGCCGCCAAGGAGGCTGAGGCTTCGGCCCTAGCTTACTTGGCCTCATCACACGCCGATTTGCTCTCGCTCCAGCAACAGTTTGATGGCACCGCGTCCCTCGCGAGCATACCCCCATGCTTCAGGCCCTCAGGGTGAGGGCCAACCGAGCCCTGGGTGCCATCTGCGAGGAGAGCGCACCTCATCCCCGCATGGAAGATTATGCCATCCACCTTTGCTTCTTTACTGAGGCCGTGACGCGCTTGGAGGATCGGGCTGCGAGAGCTCACGAGCTCGTTGAGGAGAGGAGCCGGGGCCTCCTTGGGCATGCATTCGCATGCATCTTCAGTCATCTTCAGAACCTTGACCCCCACTTTGACTTTGATGCTGCCATATCCCCAGTGCCTGGGGCTATCCGGGACAACCTATTGTACTGGGTAGACGATGATGTGGACGCTCTGGTCAGAGAGTTCGCCCCTGAGGATGACGCGGCGGTGATCTTGGCGGACGAATATGGCGTGGGCGACGATGATGAAGATGACGCGAGTGACAACACAAGTAGCGCGGATGAGAGCGACCAGGACAGTGCTGGGGTAGCAGGTCCAGTTAGGCCCGCACTCCTTCACTTGAATCCTGCATGCAAAGAGTCGGACACGGCCCCGCAGGGCGCGAGAGCATTTTGGATGGGGGCCCTTGTAATGTGTAAATTAATATTTTGTCCTTTTAAAGCTGTACTTTAAGTGGGCTATCATGAGCTTGTGAGCCCCCGAGCTGGGTCGTCGCTGAGACTTATCTTGATCTTAGCAGGCCTTGAGCGGGTTCTGAGGTCGCAGACGCGCCTTCCTCCTGAGGCGAGCCCTTAGAGGCTTGCGAGACTCTGGGTCTCCTGAGAAGCCAGCGGATCCGTTCAAGGGGGTCACGCCAGGAGCGCCCGTCGGACCACGGTAGGATGTGCACGCGGCAATCTTGCGGCGCGTGCACTCTCACCCCGAGGGGGTACTACCCAGGTTTCCCAGACGTGCCCAGCGCTGGCTGCCGACCAGCCCCCGAGCCGCGGGGCACTTGTAAGAGGGGGGTCAGGGGCGTGAGCCTCAAAAACAAAGTATGCAACCAGAACGCAATAAAAACGGTAGAAACTAGAGAAACTCCCCCAACTTTTAGATAACACAAAAGACTTCAACTCTCAATCCGTAAGGAAAAAGGTGAAGGCTAACAGCCGTGTCCGGCACCTAGCTAGTCTTCTTGTCTTCCCACCAGCGCGGAGCTAAGTGATTTCACTGGATGTGAGCATAGTCATTGGGGGACAGTGTCGATGGCCAGCGCGGAGCATGGTGCTTCCACTTGGACGTGGGCGGGAGCCCTCGAGGCCGAGGGGCGGCACACTAGAGACTCCGGGGCGTGTACCGCCCCACTCATTATTACGTGAGAGTGTCATGAGCGGAGACCTTCACAGGCGTGAGCGGGCCCCGCCTTGCACCTCCCCCGACCACCGTTGGGTTTTCCAGAAACCAGGACGAGACAAAGGGGCAAGGGGGACGCTAGCGGCGCCCTCGGCGACCATGGACCCTCTGCCGGGGGGAAGGGCTCGCCAGCACCTCCCTCGGTAGAGGACCTACCTTCGCGCGATGCCTTGCTTCACGAGACGCGAGGGGAGCCCCGCATCCAGCCCCCGCCTACACAACCCCCATTGCGCTGGTCCTGTTGGGAGAGGGGGCACCGTGCCGGGGTCTCCGTCCGCTGCTGTGGCCTGGTTCATCTGCGTTCCATGGTTAGCGTAAGCATGCCCCTGGGTTATCGGCCGTACCCTATGGTTGTTGTCATCGAAGGGTTCGGCGAAGCTTCCATGCAGCCAATGGAAAACTTCGACCTCCAGCGAATCTCCTGCCCAGCTCAGCTTAGGGAATGAGCTGGGGTCCTCCTCAGGCGTGTATTCTAGGACCATCATGCGGGGCACGTAGGCATCAGGGGCGGCTGCACTGGGGCCTTCGCCTGGGTGCCCCACACCTTGGACTTCCTGGACCTGCGTCTGGCCCTGGTGGCCGCGGGGAGACGCCCTAGTGCGGCTCCGCAGGGGACCGCCTGGGCTTGCACCGGCCGCAGGCGCTGGGGTTGCGGCGGTGCGAGCTGCGCCGAGGGCCGTGTTGTTGCGGTCGAGTCATTCGAGTGCTCTATGGGGTGCACGAGCGCGTTGAGGCCTAGCACACGGCTCCGCCACCACCTGAGGAGTGGACAGGGAGAAAAAAGGCGCCGCACCCCTGCAGGCGGCATCGAGCAGTTCGGCAACCCGCTCCACCAGGGCATCGTAGCCGCCCTCCACCAACCTGTAGTGCAGTAGCTCTCGCGCCACGATGATCGCGGCTCGCATGTTCGCCTGATCCCGACGAGTGTGCGGTGCCATCGCCGCGGCATAGCCTGAAGACCGCGCGGCGGCACGCGTATGCCGAGGGGCAAGGGCGGGCGGCACCGGCCTGCGCCGCCCGTGTCCGATGGAGTTGGGCGGTGTACGAGCTGCCTGGAGCGTGGAGTGGAGGTCTTCCTGGACGGATGACATCGCCCGGGCGGGCCAAGTGGCCCAGTGCTCAGCATGAGCCCTCTGATCATCGGCCATCAGGGCTATCGGCTGGCTGGAAGAAGAAAGGCCCCGACGCACCCCTACCTGGCGCGCCAAATGTTGGATTCGGGGCTTCGCAGACCCATGAGAGGTTCGAACACTGGGGTGCATACGAAGAACTCCCTCTTCCTAACCTGCCGGCCCACAGATTCCATAGCCTAGCTCGACGAACCTGCGGGACAAGGGACACAACAGTTTATCCTGGTTCGGGCCACCTTGCGGTGTAATACCCTACTCCAGCTTTGTGGTGGATTACCTCGAGGGGCCGAGGATGAACTAGTACAGTGGATGAACAGCATCAAAAGGTGAGGTGTTCTTGAGCTCGATGAGCTGGTGGGTGTGAAGATGGTCTGAATGATCCGATCCCCCTCTCTCTCGTGGCTAGGTCCTATATATAATGGCCTTGGTCCTCTTCCGAAATGTAGGCAGGAAGGGATCCCACAACGGCCAAATAAAGGGAGACAACTCGTACAAGTTATCCTGACAAAAGTAGTCTTCGCCTGCAAAGGCTCTGGTGTGACGCTGCAGTGGGCTCCGCGATGGCCTCTGTCCTATCATCCTGGTAGTCTTGGTATCGTTGCACCTATATCGAAACCTTTGCTTGATTCCCCAGGACTCCACGCCTGCGCTTTGATAACCCACAAGTATAGGGGATCACAACAGTTTTCGAGGGTAGAGTATTCAACCCAAATTTATTGATTCGACACAAGGGGAGCCAAAGAATATTCTCAAGTATTAGTAGCTGAGTTGTCAATTCAACCACACCTAGATAACTTAATATCTACGGCAAAGTATTTAGTAGCAAAGTAATATGATAGTAGTGGTAATGGTGGTAAAAGGTAACGGTAGCAAAAGTAATATTTTTGGTGTTTTGTAGTGATGATAACAATAGCAACAGAAAAGTAAATAAGCGAAGAACAATATATGGAAAGCTCGTAGGCAATGGATCGGCGATGGAGAATTATGTCGGATGCGGTTCATCATGTAACCGTCATAACCTAGGGTGACACAGAACTAGCTCCAATTCATCAATGTAATGTAGGCATGTATTCCGAATATAGTCATACATGCTTATGGAAAAGAACTTGCCTGACATCTTTTGTCCTACCCTCTCGTGGCAGCGGGGTCCTATTGGAATCTAAGGGATATTAAGGCCTCCTTTTAATAGAGTACCAGACCAAAGCATTAACACATAGTGAATACATGAACTCCTCAAACTACGGTCATCACTGGTAAGTATCCCGATTATTGTCACTTCGGGGTTAACGGATCATAACACATAATAGGTGACTATAGACTTGCAAGATAGGATCAAGAACTCTCATATATTGATGAAAACATAATAGGTTCAGATCTGGAATCATGGCACTCGGGCCCTAGTGACAAGCATTAAGCATAGCAAAGTCATAGCAACATCAATCTCAGAACATAGTGGATACTAGGGATCAAACCCTAACAAAACTAACTCGATTACATGATAGATCCCATCCAACCCATCGCCGTCCAGCAAGCCTACGATGGAATTACTCACGCACGGAGGTGAGCATCATGAAATTGGTGATGGAGGATGGTTGATGATGACGATGGCGACGGATTCCCCTCTCTAGAGCCCCGAACGGACTCCAGATCAGCCCTACTGAGAGGTTTTAGGGCTTGGCGGCGGCTCCATATCGTAAAACACGATGATTTCTTCTCTCTGATTTTTTTCTCCCCGAAACACAATATATGGAGTTGGAGTTGGAGTCGAAGAGGCAACAGGGGGCCCACGAGGTAGGGGGTGCGCCCCCACCCTCGTGGAGAGGTGGTGGGCCCCCTGACCTTCATCTTTTGCAGGTATTTTTCATATTTTCTGAAAAGTGGCTCCGTGAAGTTTCAGGTCATTCCGAGAATGTTTGTTTCTGCACATAAATAACACCATGGTAATTCTGCTGAAAACAGCATCATTCCGGGTTAGTTCCATTCAAATCATGCAAGTTAGAGTCCATAACAAGGGCAAAAGTGTTTGGAAAAGTAGATACGACGGAGACGTATCAATGCCCCCAAGCTTAAACCTTTGCTTGTCCTCAAGCAATTTAGTTGACAAACTGAAAGTGATAAAGAAAAACTTTTACAAACTCTGTTTGCTCTTGTTGTTGTAAATATGTAAAGCCAGCATTCAAGTTTTCAACAAATATTATAACTAACCACATTCGCAATAACGCATAGGCAAGTTTACTCATATCAATAGCATAATCAACTAGCGAGCCATAATAATAATTCTCGGATGACAACAATTTCTCAAAACTATCATAATATGATATAACAAGGTGGTATCTCGCCAGCCCTTTCTGAGACCGCAAAACATAAATGCAGAGCACCTTTAAAGACCAAGGACTGACTAGACATTGTAATTCATGGTAAAAGAGATCCAGTCAAGTCATACTCAATGTAAACTAATAGTAATGAATGCAAATGACAGCGGTGCTCTCCAACTGGCGCTTTTTAATAATAGGATGATGACTCAGCATAAAAGTAAATAGATAGGCCCTTCGGAGAGGGAAGCAGGGATTTGTAGAGGTGCCAGAGCTCGGTTTTGAAATAGAGGTGAATAATATTTTGAGCGGTATACTTACATTGTCAACATAACAACCAAGATATGGCGATATCTTCCATGCTACACACATTATAGGCGGTTCCCAAACAGAATGGTAAAGTTTATACTCCCCTTCCACCAACAAGCATCAATCCATGTCTTGCTCGAAACAACGAGTGCCTCCAACTAACAAGAGTCCCAGCGGGAGTTTTGTTTGCAATTATTTTGATTTAGTTTGCATAAAGCATGGGACTGGGCATCCCGGTGACCAGCCATTTATCTTGTGAGTGAGGAGCGGAGTCCACTCCTCTTGAGAATAACCCGCCTAACATGGAAGATACAGACAGCCCTAGTTGATACATGAGCTATTCGAGCATACAAAACAGGATATTTATTTGAAGGTTTAGAGTTTGGCACATACAAATTTACTTGGAACAACAGGTAGACACCGTATATAGGTAGGTATAGTGGACTCATGTGGAATAACTTTCGGGTTTAAGGGATTGGATGCACAAGCAGTATTCCCGCTTAGTACAGGTGAAGGCTAGCAAAAGACTGGGAAGCAACCAGCTAGAGAGCGACTACAGTCATGAACGTGCATTAAAATTAATCAACACCGAATGCAAGCATGAGTAGGATATAATCCACCATGAACATAAATATCATGAAGGCTATGTTGATTTTGTTTCAACTACATGCGTGAACATGCGCCAAGTCAAGTCACTTAAATCATTGGTAGGAGGATACCACCCTGTCATACCACATCATAACTATCTCAATAGCATGTTGGCACGCAAGGTAAACCATTATAACTCATATTTAATCGAGCATGGCACAAGAAACTATGATCTCTAGTTGTCATTGCAAACATGTTTATTCATAATAGGCTGAATCAGGAACAATGAACTAATCATATTTACAAAAACAAAAGAGGTCGAGTTCATACCAGCTTTTCTCATCTCAGCCAGTCCATCATATATCATCATAATTGCCTTTCACTTGCACGATCGAATGATGTGAATAATAATAATAGTGCACGTGCATTGGACTAAGCTGGAATCTACAGGCATTCAATAAACAGGAGAAGACAAGGCAATATGGGCTCTTTTGTCAGATAAACAATAATGCATATAAGAGCCACTTCAACAATTTAATCATGGTCTTCTCCTATCGACCCCCAAAGAAAAGAAAAGAAATAAAACTATTTGCACAGGAAAGATCCCAACAAGCAAAAGAAGAACATGAAATATTTTTGGGTTTTCTTTTTAATTACTACTACAAGCATGGAAATTAAACTGATTAAAAGCTACAACTATTTTTTTGGTTTTTCTTAAGGTTTATTAAACACACAAGAAGAAAGCATAAAAAGGAAAATAAACTAGCATGGATGATACAATGAAAAAGTATGAGCATCGACATCTAGCAATGAGTGTGTGAACATAAATGTAATGTCAGTGGGAAATACGTACTCCCCCAAGCTTAGGCTTTTGGCCTAAGTTGGTCTATGGCCCCGGCTGGCCTGGCAGATATCCATAATAGTAGCTGGGGTCGTACTGCGATGCAGCGGCTATCGCCTACTGAGCTGCGGCGTGGCGACGAGCGGCCCCCGCTCTCCTCTCGTACTCATCTGCCTCCTCTCTGGTAATAGTATATCTTCCTCTTGCCTGATAATCAAAGAAGGCACGAGCAGGGAGAGTAATACGGACAACACGATGTTTGTCAAAGATTAGTCAATACTGGAGTGGTGATTCGTTCCTCTCGGCAAACTGGTGGTGAACCATAGCATTAAAATCTAGATAAGCAGTAGGTAATTCAATATCATCTTCGCGTATGGCTACACCAAGAAAATTAGCTATGCGGGTTCCATAAATTCCACCAAAGAAATCTCCATTAAATATATTAAGATGCAACCTACGTGCAACGATGGCTCCCAAATTATAATATTAGTCTCCTAACACAGCACTCCTAAGAATACTGAGGTCAAGGACACACCTATGACATGCCTCATCTTTACCATTAATGTATCTACCTATGAAGAGTGCAAAATAATGTATAGCAGGAAAGTGAATGCTCCCTATGGTGGCTTGTGTTATATCTCTAGATTCTCCCACAGTTATACTAGCAATAAAATCTCTAAATTCAGATTTG
Source organism: Triticum urartu (assembly GCF_056163025.1). Taxonomy (NCBI): domain Eukaryota; kingdom Viridiplantae; phylum Streptophyta; class Magnoliopsida; order Poales; family Poaceae; genus Triticum; species Triticum urartu. The sequence continues at coordinate 198,700,125 of NC_141877.1, read as the reverse complement.
CGAGGATCCCTTATACTACCCCATTGTGGAAGTTTGCAAGCAATGGTAAAATCCTCTAAGTCCATAGTGTAAGAATTATCATATAGATCGAACAGGAAAGTTGGAGAATTACGTGAAGTTGAAAATTCAAACCTCCTCACAAAGGTACTGGTGAGGTTGTGATACTGGCTGCACTTCTCTTCCTCGAAGCTCACAAGATTGGCGTTACGCAAGTATGCATTGAATTCCTCCTTAATTCCCGCTCGATCCATAAAGTTCTCAGAAGGCCATTCACAAGGACGCACTGGAGCGTCTCTTGGTGGCTCGTCATCAGCATCACGCATTGCAAGCCTAGGTCATTGCTTCCTTGAAGAACCACCTAGGAACATTTTCCTAAGCATATTTCTTCCTCTAAAAAATTCTGAAATTTTATAGTAACTTCAAAATAAAAGTAAACCAAACTCAATAATATTGATAGCAACTACTCCTACAAGTGCCTAGGGCCTATATCATGCATCAAAACTAATTTTGACCATATAAATTTGATATGCAAGCTCAAGAACAAGGTCACCTAAGCAGCAAAAATTTGCAATGAATAAAGCACTAGAACAAAAACTAATTGGACCAATAGAGGAGTCACATACCAAGGAACAATCTCCCCAAGTAGTTTTGTGAGAGGTGCTTTGAGCAAGGAGATCGAAAATGGCAGCAAAACGAGCTTGGACTCGGGTTTGAGCTGGTTATTCGTGTTTGTGGGAGGAAGAAGTGTGTGGGTGAAAGAATGAGTGGAGGAGGGCCACCGTGGGCCTACGAGGCAGGGGGCACGCCCTCCACCCTCGTGGCCAGGTGGTTGGCCCCCTTGCTGTGTTCTCAGTGCCAAATATTCTCAAATATTCTAGAAAAGTCATATTTAAATTTTAGGGCATTTGGAGAACTTTTATTTTCGAGGTATTTTTATATTGCATGGATAATCAGATAACAGACAGAAAAATATTTATTTTCATTTTATTTAATATAAGTAACAGAAAGTAAAAGTGGGTACAGAAGGTTGTGCCTTCTAGTTTCATCCATCTCATGAACATCAAAAGGAATCCACTAACAAGGTTGATCAAGTCTTGTTAACGAACTCATTCTGAATAATATGGAACCGGAGAAATTTTGAATAACACTATGTTACCTCAACGGGGATATGCACATCCCCAATAATAAGAATATCATATTTCTTCTTGACAGTAGGAAGAGGAAATTCAAAACCTCCAAATATAATCGATGGAATCTTTCCAATAGAGTTGATACTATGAACTTGAGGTTGTTTCCTCGGAAAGTGTACCGTATGCTCATTACCATTAACATGAAAAGTGACATTACCTTTAGTGCAATCAATAACAGCCCCTGCAGTATTCAAAAAGGGTCTTCCAAGAATAATAGGCATACTATCATCCTTGGGAATATCAAGAATAACAAAGTCCGTTAAAATAGTAACGTTTGCAACTACAACAGGCACATCCTCACAAATACCGAGAGGTATAGCAGTTGATTTATCACCCATTTGCAAAGATATTTTAGTAGGTGTTAACTTATGCAAATCAAGTCTACGATATAAAGAGAGAGGCATAACACTAACACCGGCTCCAAGATCACATAAAGCAGTTTTAACATAGTTTCTTTTAATGGAGCATGGTATAGTGGGTACTCCTGGATCTCCAAGTTTCTTTGGTATTCCACCCTTAAAGGTATAATTAGCAAGCATGGTGGAAATTTCAGGTTCTGGTATCTTTCTTTTATTTGTAATAATATCTTTCATGTACTTGGCATAAGGATTGGTTTTGAGCATATCAGTTAATCGCATACGCAAAAAGATAGGTCTAATCATTTCAGCAAAGCACTCAAAATCCTCATCATCATTTTTCTTGGATGGTTTGGGAGGAAAAGGCATGGGTTTCTGAACCCAAGGCTCTCTTTCTTTACCATGTTTCCTACCAACAAAGTCTTTTTTATCATAACGTTGAATCTTTGGTTGTGGGTTATCAAGATCAACAGCAGGTTCAATTTCTATATCATTATCATTACTAGGTTGAGCATCATCATGAACATTATCATTAACATGACCACTAGTTCCAGGTTCATTACCAGATCGTGTTTCAGCATCAGAAATATAAATATCATTTGGATTCTCAGGTGTTTCAACAATAGGATCACTAGAAGCATGCAAAGTCCTATCATTTTTCTTTTTCTTCTTTTTAGAAGAACTAGGTACATCTATATTATTTCTCTGAGAATCTTGCTCAATTCTCTTAGGGTGGCCTTCAGGATACAAAGGTTCCTGAGTCATTCTACCAGTTCTAGTAGCCACTCTAACAGCATTATCATTATCTTTAATATTCAATTCATTGAGCAAATCATTTTGAGCTTTAAGTACTTGTTCTACTTGAGTGGTAACCATAGAAGCATGTTTACTAATATGTTTAAGTTCACCTTTGACATTAGCCATATAATCACCCAAGTGTTCAAGCATATTTGAATTGTATTTCAATTGTCTACCAAAATAAGCATTAAAGTCTTCTTGCTTAGCCATAAATTTATCAAACTCATCTAAGCATGGGCTAGCAAATTTAGTAAATGGGATTTCAGCTTTATCATATCTGTAGAGAGAATTTACCTTTACTGCCCGTGTCGGGTTATCAAGACCACAAGTTTCTTCAATAGGAGAAGGATTTGGATTATATGGTTCTTCAACAGGCGGTAAATTAAGACCATGTATTTCTTCAATAGGAGATAAATTCTTAATATCTTCAGCTTTAATACCTTTTTCTTTCATAGATTTTTTTCCTCTTGCATATCTTCAGGACTGAGAAATAGAATACCCCTCTTCTTCGGAGTTGGTTTAGGAATAGGCTCAGGAATTGGCTCCGGAGGTGTCCAATTATTTTCATTTGTCAACATATTATTCAATAGAATTTCAGCTTCATCCGGTGTTCTTTCCCTAAAAACAGAACTAGCACAACTATCCAGGTAATCTCTGGAGGCATTAGTTAGTCCATTATAAAAGATATCAAGAATTTCATTTTTCTTAAGAGGATGATGAGGCAAAGCATTAAGTAATTGGAGAAGCCTCCCCCAAGCTTGTGGGAGACTCTCTTCTTCAATTTGCACAAAAATAAATATCCCTTAAATCAGCTTGTTTCTTATGAGCATGGAAATATTTAGCAGAGAAGTAATAAATCATATCCTGAGGACGACGCACACAACCAGGATCAAGAGAATTAAACCATATCTTAGCATCACCCTTTAATGAGAACGGAAATATTTTAAGGATGTAAAAGTAACGAGTTCTCTCATCTTTAGTGAACAGGGTGGCTATATCATTCAACTTAGTAAGATGTGCCACAACAGTTCCAGATTCATAGCCATGAAAAGGATCAGATTCAACCAAAGTAATTATATCAGGATCAACAGAGAATTCATAATCCTTATCAGTAAGAAAGATAGGTGAAGTAGCAAAAGCAGGTTCAGGTTTCCTTCTAGCATTTAGAGATTGCTTACTCCATTTAGCTAATAACCTTTTGAGTTCATTTCTATTTTTGCAAGCTAAAATAGCGAAAGAAGCTTCTTGATCAAAAACATAACCCTTAGGAATAACAAGTGATTCTTCATCATCACTTTCATCAGATTCAATATTTTCAATTTCTCTAGCTCTAGCAAGTTGTTCATCAAGAAAATCACTAAGTGGCACAGTAGTATCAGGCATAGAGGTAGTTTCATCATAAGTATCATGCATAACAGAAGTGGCATCATCAATAACATGCGACATATCAGAACGAATAGCAGCGGCAGGTGTAAGTGTCACAAGCTTACTCAAAACAGAAGGTGAATCAAGTGCAGAGCTAGATGGCAGTTCCTTACCTCCCCTCATAGTTGAGGGATAGATCTTGGTTTTTGGATCTCTCAAGTTCTTCATAATGATAAGCAGATATATATCCCAAGTGACTCAAAGAATAGAGCTATGCTCCCCGGCAACGGCGCTAGAAAATAGTCTTGATAACCCGCAAGTATAGGGGATCGCAACAGTTTTCGAGGGTAGAGTATTCAACCCAAATTTGTTGATTCGACACAAGGGGAGCCAAAGAATATTCTCAAGTATTAGCAGTTGAGTTGTCAATTCAACCACACATGGAAACTTAATATCTGCAGCAAAGTGTTTAGTAGCAAAGTAATATGATAGTAGTGGTAACGGTAACAAAAGGTAACGATAGTAAAAGCAATGTTTTTGGTATTTTGTAGTGATGATAGCAATAGCAACGGGAAAGTAAATAAGCGAAGAACAATATATGGAAAGCTCGTAGGCAATGGATCAGTGATGGAGAATTATGCCGGATGCGGTTCATCATGTAACAGTCATAACCTGGGGTGACACAGACCTAGCTCCAGTTCATTGATATAATGTAGGCATGTATTCCGAACATAGTCATAGATGCTTATGGAAAAGAACTTGCATGACATATTTTGTCCTACCCTCCCGTGGCAGCGGGGTCCTTACGGAAACTAAGGGATATTAAGGCCTCCTTTTAATAGAGAACCGGAACAAAGCATTAACACATAGTGAATACATGAACTCCTCAAACTACGGTCATCACCGGTAAGTATCCCGATTTTTGTCACTTCGGGGTTAACGAATCATAACACATAATAGGTGACTATAGACTTGCAACATAGGATCAAGAACTCCCATATATTGATGAAAACATAATAGGTTCAGATCTGAAATCATGGCACTCGGTCCCTAGTGACAAGCATTAAGCATAGCAAAGTCATAGCAACATCAATCTCAGAACATAGTGGATACTAGGGATCAAACCCTAACAAAACTAACTCGATTACATGATAGATCCCATCCAACCCATCACCGTCCAGCAAGCCTACGATGGAATTACTCACGCACGGAGGTGAGCATTATGAAATTGGTGATGGAGGATTGTTGATGATGACGATGGCGACTGATTCCCCTCTCCGGAGCCCCGAACGGACTCCAGATCAGCCCTCCCGAGAGGTTTTAGGGCTTGGCGGCGGCTCCGTATCATAAAACGCGATGATTTCTTCTCTCTAATTTTTCCCCCCGAAACACAATATATGGAGTTGGAGTTGGAGTCGGAGAGGCAACAGGGGGCCCACAAGGTAGGGGCGTGCCCTAGGGGGGCAGGCACGCCCCCACCCTCGTGGAGAGGTGGTGGCCCCCTGACCTTCATCTTTTGCAGGTAATTTTCATATTTTCTAAAAAGTGGCTCCATGAAGTTTTGGGTCATTCCGAGAATGTTTGTTTCTGCACATAAATAACACCATGGTAATTCTGCTGAAAACAACGTCAGACCGGGTTAGTTCCATTCAAATCATGCAAGTAAGAGTCGAAAACAAGGGCAAAAGTGTTTGGAAAAGTAGATACGAAGGAGACATATCAATATTCCTTCCAGTATTTTTTATGTATTCCAAAATAATTATCCGTTGATTTTCAGGTCATTCCGAGAACTTTTATTTCTGCACAAAAATAACACAATGGCAATTCTGCTGAAAACAACGTCAGTCCGGGTTAGTTCCATTCAAATCATGCAAGTTAGAGTCCAAAACAAGGGCAAAAGTGTTTGGAAAAGTAGATACGACGGAGACGTATCAACTCCCCCAAGCTTAAACCTTTGCTTGTCCTCAAGAAATTCAGTTGATAAACTGAAAGTGATAAAGAAAAACTTTTACAAACTCTGTTTGCTCTTGTTGTTGTAAATATGTAAAGCCAACATTCAAGTTTTCAGCAAAGATTATGAACTAACCATATTCACAATGACATTTAGGTCTCATGTTTACTCATATCAATGACATAATCAACTAGCGAGCAATAATAATAAATCTCGGATGACAACACTTTCTCAAAACAATCATGATATGATATAACAAGATGGTATCTCGCTAGCCCTTTCTGAGACCGCAAAACATAAATGTAGAGCACCTTTAAATATCAAGGACTAACTAGACATTGTAATTTATGGTAAAAGAGATCCAGTCAAGTCATACTCAATGTAAACTAACAGTAATGGATGCAAATGACAGCGGTGTTGTCCAACTGGTGCTTTTTAATAAGAGGATGATGACTTAGCATAAAAGTAAATAGATAGGCCCTTCGTAGAGGGAAGTAGGGATTTGTAGAGGTGCCAGAGCTCGGTTTTGAAATAGATATGAATAATATTTTGAGCGGTATACTTTCATTGTCAACATAACAACCAAGAGATGGCGATATCTTCCATGCTACACACATTATAGGCGGTTCCCAAACAGAATGGTAAAGTTTATACTCCCCCTCCACCAACAAGCATCAATCCATGGCTTGCTCGAAACAACGAGTGCCTCCAACTAACAAGAGTCCCGGGGGAGTTTTGTTTGCAATTATTTTGATTTGATTTGTATCCCGGTGACCAGACATTTTCTCGTGAGTGAGGAGCGGAGTCCACTCCTCTTGAGAATAACCCGCATAACATGGAAGATACGGACATCCCTAGTGGATACATGAGCTATTTGAGCATACAAAACATAATGTTTATTTTAAGGTTTAGAGTTTGGCACATACAAATTTACTTGGAATGGCAGGTAGATACCGTATATGGGTAGGTATGGTGGACTCATATGGAATAACTTTGGGGTTTATGGAATTGGATGCACAAGCTGTATTCCCGCTTAGTACAAGTGAAGGCTAGCAAAAGACTGGGAAGCGACCAGCTAGAGAGCGACAACAGTCATGAACATGCATTAAAATTAATCAACACCGAATGTAAGCATGAGTAGGATATAATGCACCATGAACATAAATATCGTAGAGGCTTATGCTGATTTTGTTTCAACTACATGCGTGAACATGTGCGAAGTCAAGCCACTCGAATCGTTCAAAAGAGGATACCACCCTATCATAGCACATCACAACCATTTTAATAGCATGTTGGAACGCAAGGTAAACCATTATAAGCTCCTAGCTAATTAAGCATGGCATAAGCAGCTATAATCTCTAATTGTCATTGCAAACATGTTTATTCATAATAGGCTGAATCAGGAACGATGAACTAATCATATTTACAAAAACAAGAGAGGTCGAGTTCATACCAGCTTTTCTCATCTCAATAAGTTCATCATATAATCATCATTATTGCCTTTCACTTGCATGACCGAATAGTGTGGATAATAATAGTAGGGCATGTGCATTGGACTAAGCTGGAATCTGCAAGCATTCAATTCAAGAGAGAAGACAAGGTAATATGGGCTCTTTGTCAGATCAATGATAATGCATATAAGAGCCACTTTAACATTTTCATTATGGTCTTCTCCTATCGACTCCCAAGAACAAGAAAAGAAATAAAACTATTTACACGGGAAAGCTCCCAACAAGCAAAAGAAGAATGAGAAACCTTTTTGGGTTTTCTTTTGAATTACTACTACAAGCATGGAAAGTAAACTAATTAAAAGCTACAACTAATTTTTTTGTTTTTCTTAAGGTTTATTAAACACACAAGAAGAAAGCATAAAAAGGAAAATAAACTAGCATGGATGATACAATGAAAAAGTATGAGCACTGACAACTAGCAATGAGTGTGTGAACATGAATGTAATGTCGGTGAGAAATACGTACTCCCCCAAGCTTAGGCTTTTGGCCTATGTTGGTCTATGGCCATGGCTGGCCTGGCAGGTATTCAAAGTAATGGTTGGGGTCGTACTGTGAAGAAGCCTCGGATTGCCACTGGTTGGAAATCACCTCCGGATCCCACTGGTAATCAGACTGTCGTGGAGGATCAAATTGTGTTTCCGACTCTGGCTCTGTAGCTGATGTAGGGTTCCGGTAGACGTGAATGGCCTCCAATAGAACAAGGTACTTGCCTGCAGATAAATCAAACAAGGAAGGAGCAGGGAAGGTAATAGTCTTAGGATGATTTTTACCAAATATTAATTTGTACTTAAGCGCCTTTTCCCTATTCTTAACAATAAAATCATGTGCTACCATACTCTTATAATCTAGATAAACAGGAGGCAGCAACTTCTATTCCTTCTCATAATGCCTAATAGGTATGTTAAAATGTGCAGCGAGGCGCGAGACGAAGATGCCTCCAAGGACGGGGCCCTTAGTACGGTTAAGATTTAACCGCTTTGCAATAATAGCGCCCATACTGAATGTGTCATCACGAAATAAGGCATGGCACAAAATAACAATATCAGGGGCACTTAGGTTTCCACAGTTTCCGCGCCCAATTAAGCATCTACTAGCAAATATAGCAAAGTAACGTAGAACAGGAAAGTGTATGCTAGTAATTCGTGCGTCGAAAACCTTCCTCGTTTCCCCTACAGTAATGGTATCAATAAACCCATCCACATCATCACGATGTAGTTCCTCTACGCTGCCCTCGAAAGGGATCAAACAGACCTGACAAAAATCACGAAGTGACATCTCCTTATGCTCATCATATAAATAAAATTCCACCGTAGGTGGTGAGCTCCTAGCATGGAAATGAAAGTTTTGCACAAAGATATTGGTGAGTAAGAGATACTGTTCGCGTTGGTCGTGGAGGAAGGTGGTGAGGCCTGCATTCTCAGCCAATTCATAGAAATCATCATAAATCCTGGCTACTCTGAAGAAATTATCACAAGGACATTCACACGGCCGAACTTCCGCGGTGCGAGGGAGATTATATTTGGGCCTCTTATCCTCCTTACTTTGCTTATCCTTCGAGCTTCGGCTCGATGAGCCCCTCAAAAATCTCTTCATCTTTTTCTGAAAATTTCTGAAATTTTTAGTAACTTCAAAATTAAAGTGAACCAAACTCAACAAAATTGATAGCAACTACTCCTACAAGTGCCTAGAGGCAATATCATGCATCAAAACTACTTTTCACCATATAAATTTGACACGCAAGCTCAAGAACAGGGTCACCTAAGCAGCAAAACTATGCAATGAATAAAGCACTAGAACCAAAACTAATTGGACCAATGGAGGAGTCACATACCAAGGAACAATCCCCCAAAGCAGTTTTGTGAATGGAGCTTTGAGCAAGGAGATCAAAAATGGCAGCAAAATGAGCTTGGACTCGGGTTTGAGCCGGTTAGTGGTGTTTGTAGGAGGAAGAACGAATGTGTGGTAGCTGGAATAAGTGGAGGGGAGCCACCATGGGCCCATGAGGCAGGGGGCGCGCCCAGGGGGATAGGGCGCGCCCTCCACCCTCGTGGCCAGGTGCTTGCTCCCCCTGCTGTGTTCTCAGTGCCAGATATTCTCAAATATTCTAGAAAAAATCATATTTAAATTTCAGGGCATTTGGAGAACTTTTATTTTCGGGGTATTTTTTATTGCATGGATAATTCAGAAAACAGACATAAATTACTATTTTTGCTTTATTTAATATAAATAACAAAAAGCAAAAAGAGCGTACAGAGATTTGTGTTTTCTAAATTCATCCATCTCATGTTCATCACAAGGAATCCACTAACATGGTTGATCAGGTCTTGTTAACAAACTCATTCCGAATAACATGGAACCGGAGAATTTCAAATAACACTAGGTTACCTCAACGGGGATATGCACATCCCCAACAATAAGAATATCATATTTCTTCTTCACAGTAGGAAGAAAAAATTCAAAACCTCCAAAAATAATCGATGGAATTTTTCCAATAGAGTTTATACTATGAACTTGAGGTTGTTTCCTCGGAAAGTGTACCATATGCTCATTGCGATTAACATGAAAAGTGACACTGCCTTTGGTGCAATCAATAACAGCCCCTGTAGTATTCAAAAAGGGTCTTCGAAGAATAATAGACATACTATCGTCCTCGGGAATATCAAGAATAACAAAGTCCGTTAAAATAGTAACGTTTGCAACCACAACAGGCACATCCTCACAAATACCGACATGTATAGAAATTGATTTAGCAGTCATTTGCAAAGATATTTCAGTAGGTGTCAACTTATTCAAATCAAGTCTACGATATAAAGAGAGAGGCATAACACTAACAACGGCTCCAAGATCACATAAAGCAGTTTTAACATAGTTTCTTTTAATGGAGCATGGTATAGTTGGTACACCGGGATCTCCTAGTTTCTTTGGTATTCCACCCTTAAGAGTATAATTAGCAAGCATGGTGGAAATTTCAGCTTCCGGTATCTTTCTTTTATTTGTAACCATATATTTCATATATTTAGCATAAGGATTCATTTTGAGCATATCAGCCAAATGCATAGGCAAGAAGATAGGTCTAATCATTTCAGCAAAGCGCTCAAAATCCTCATCATCCTTTTTCTTGGATGGTTTAGGAGGAAAAGACATGGGTTTCTGAACCTAAGGTTCTCTTTCTTTACCATGCTTATCATAACGTTGATTCTTTGATTGTGGGTTATCAAGATCAACAACAGGTTCAATCTCTACATCATTATCATTGCTAGGTTGAGCATCAACATGAACATCATCATTAACATTATTACTAGCTTCATGTTCATTACCAGATTGTGTTTCAGCATCAGAAATAGAAATATCATTGGGATTCTCAAGTGTGTCAATAACAGGTTCACTAGAAGCATGCAGAGTCCTATCATTTTTCTTTTTCTTCCTCTTAGAAGGACTAGGTGCATCAATATTAGTTCTCTGAGAATCTTGCTCAATTCTCTTAGGATGGCCCTCAGGATACAAAGGTTCCTGAGTCATTTTACCACCTCTAGTCATAAATCTAACAGCATTATCATTTTTCTTACTATTCAATTCATTGAGCAAATAATTCTGAGCTTTGAGTACTTCTTCTACTTTAGTGGTAACAATAGAAGCATGTTTACTAATAAGTTTAAGTTCACCTTTAACATTAGCCATATAATCACCCAAGTGTTCAAGCATATCAGCATTGCGTTTTAATTCTCTACCAAAATAAGCATTGAAGTTTTCTTGTTTAACCATAAAGTCATCAAACTCATCCAAGCATGGGCTAGCAAACTTAGTAAATGGGATTTCAACCATAGAGAGAATTTACCTTTACTACCTGTGTCGGGTTATCAAGACCATGTATTTCTTCAATAGGTGGTGGATTAAAACCATGTATTTCTTCAACAGGCGGTAAATTAAGACCATGTATTTCCTTAATAGGAGGTAAATTCCTAACATCTTCAGCTTTAATACCTTTTTCTTTCATAGATTTCTTTGCCTCTTGCATATCTTCAGGACTGAGAAATAGAATACCCCTCTTCTTCGGAGTTGGTTCAGGAATTGGATCAGGATATGGATCAGGAAGTGTCCAATTATTTTCATTAGTCAACATATTATTCAATAGAATTTCAGCTTCATCTGGTGTTCTTTCCCTAAAAACACAACCAACACAACTATCTAGGTGGTCTCTGGAAGCATCGGTTAGTCCATTATAAAAGATATCAAGTATTTCATTTTTATTAAGAGGATGATCAGGCAAAGCATTAAGTAATTGGAGAAGCCTCCCCCAAGCTTGTGGGAGACTCTCCTCTTTAATTTGCACAAAATTATATATTTCCCGTAAAGCAGCTTGTTTCTTATGAGCGGGGAAATATTTAGCAGAGAAGTAATAAATCATATCCTGGGGACTACACACACAACCAGGATCAAGAGAATTAAACCATATCTTATCGTCACCCTTTAATGAGAACGGACATATCTTAAGGATATAATAGTAGCAAGTTTTCTCATCATTAGTGAACAGGGTGTCTATATCATTTAATTTAGTAAGATGTGCCACAATAGTTTTAGATTCATAGCCATAGAAAGGATCAGATTCAACTAAAGTAATTATCTCAGGATCAACAGAGAAATCATAATCCTTATCAGTAACAAAGATAGGTGAAGTAGCATAAGCAGGATCATATTTCATTCTAGCATTCAGAGTTTTTTGTTTCAGTTTAGCTAATAATTTCTTAAGATCACTCCTATCATTGCAAGCAAGAAAATCTTTAGCAGTTTCTTCATCCATAACATAGCCTTTAGGCACAACAAGTAATTCATATCTAGGGGGAGAGTCTTCATCATCAGTTTCAATAATATTATCAGTTTCAATAATTTCATTCTCTCTAGCCGTAGCAAGTTGTTCGTCAAGAAATTCACCAAGTGGCACAGTAGTATCAATCATAGAAGTAGTTTCATCATAAGTATCATGCATAGCAGAAGTGGCATCATCAATAACATGCGACATATTCGAATGAATAGCAGGTGTATGTGTCGCAAGCTTACTCAAAACAGAAGGTGAGTCAAGTGCATAGCTAGATGGTAGTTCCTTACCTCCCCTCGTAGTTGAGGGATAAATTTTTGTCTTAGCGTCTTTCAAGTTCTTCATAGTGATAAGCAGATATAAATCCCAAGTGACTCAAAGAATAGAGCTATGCTCCCCGGCAACGGCGCCCGAAAATAGTCTTGATAACCCACAAGTATAGGGGATCACAACAGTTTTCGAGGGTAGAGTATTCAACCCAAATTTATTGATTCGACACAAGGGGAGCCAAAGAATATTCTCAAGTATTAGCAGCTGAGTTGTCAATTCAACCACACCTGGATAACTTAATATCTGCAGCAAAGTATTTAGTAGCAGAGTAATATGATACTAGTGGTAATGGTGGTAAAAGGTAACGGTAGAAAAAGTAATATTTTTGGTGTTTTGTAGTGATGATAACAATAGCAACGGAAAAGTAAATAAGCGAACAACAATATATGGAAAGCTCGTAGGCAATGGATCGGTGATGGAGAATTATGCCGGATGCAGTTCATCATGTAACTGTCATAACCTAGGGTGACACAGAACTAGCTCCAATTCATCAATGTAATGTAGGCATGTATTCCGAATATAGTCATACATGCTTATGGAAAAGAACTTGCATGACATCTTTGGTCCTACCCTCCCATGGCAGCAGGGTCCTATTGGAAACTAAGGGATATTAAGGCCTCCTTTTAATAGAGTACCGGACCAAAGCATTAACACATAGTGAATACATGAACTCCTCAAACTACGGTCATCACTGGTAAGTATCTCGATTATTGTCACTTTGGGGTTAATGGATCATAACACATAATAGGTGACTATAGACTTGCAAGATAGGATCAAGAACTCTCATATATTGATGAAAACATAATAGGTTCAGATCTGAAATCATGGCACTCGGGCCCTAGTGACAAGCATTAAGCATAGCAAAGTCATACCAACATCAATCTCAGAACATAGTGGATACTAGGGATCAGACCTTAACAAAATTAACTCGATTACATGATAAATCTCATCCAACCCATCACCGTCCAGCAAGCCTACGATGGGATTACTCACGCACGGTGGTGAGCATCATGAAATTGGTGATGGGGGATGGTTGATGATGACGATGGCGATAGATTCCCCTCTCCGGAGCCCCGAATAGACTCCAGATCGGCCCTCCCGAGAGAGTTTAGGGCTTGGCGGCGGCTCCGTATCAAAAAACGCGATGAATCCTTCTCTATGGTTTTTCTCTCCCCGAAAGTGAATATATGGAGTCAAGGTTGAGGTTGGTGAAGCATCAGGGGGCCCACGAGGTAGGGGGCGCGCCCAGGGGGGTAGGGCGCGCCCCCACCCTCATGGACAGGTGGAGGCCCCCCTAACGTGGATCTTCCTTCCAGGATTTTTTATATATTCCAAAATAATTCTCCGTTGATTTTCAGGTCATTCCGAGAACTTTTATTTCTGCACAAAAATAACACCATGACAAATTTGCAGAAAACAATGTCACTTCGGGTTAGTTCCATTCAAATCATGCAAGGTAGAGTCCAAAACAAGGGCAAAAGTGTTTGGAAAAGTAGATACAACGGAGACGTATCACGCTTGCCTCCTTGGCACCAAAGGGGAAACTGGTACAATGCGCCCGCTGGCGCCCGCTTGGCCTTGGTCGTCATGGCTCACGTCATGTGAACCTTGCGAGGTGCACCTTCCCTTGATATCTCCGCTCCTCGGAAGCCAGCCTAGTGAGGTCGCCCTCCAGGGAGGTCTTGGTGTCGTCTGCCTTGCGAGGCTTGATGCCCCGCGAGGGTCTTGGGTCGTTGCTGCTGAAATTGGGCTGTACCAGGCCGCCGATGGAGCCACGCCATGGGCCGCAGGCAGGCAAGTCTGGGCACCCCTGTTCCCAGGACGCCGACACAGGAGTCCCCCTTGACGTACGAACATCTCTCAGGAAGGAGATGCGAGAGTAGGTCTTAGCATTCTAATTCGGCAGGGCCCGGCCGCGTGCATACCTCAGCCGCCGTTGGTGCGTCCGGATCACCAGGACGAGACCAAGGGGTGAGGGGCTATGTGACCAGTTAGGCTTCTGAGTCGCGATGCTCAGGAGTCCGCCTTGACGTACGAAAAAACCTCCATACCTTTCCTCATCGGGCTCTTTCTCGGGAGGGGCGCACGAAGACCAGGTCCGAGGGACCTGGCGAGGTGGCGTATGCTAGGAGTGACCTGAGCGTAGCCCCCGTTCCCAGCCCCCTCGCGCAACTCTCCCAAGGGGAAAGTGGCACGACGAGGCTGAACACCGAGCCTGGTGGCTCGCTGAAGTTACTGCAGCCATGAGGCCACCCTTAGTTGTTTATCACCAGCGTGGAGCATGGCGCTAACAATCTTGCACGAGCATAGCCGGTCATCGACCATGTCGACTACCAGCGCGGAGCATGGTGCTTCCACTGGTACGTGGGTGGGGGCTCCCTCTGAGGGGAGACCCCAAGGCATGTACAACCCCGCCCTGACATGTGGCTTGCCCGGCAGGGCTAGAGGAGGTGTGTATGGGCACCCGTGAGCCAACGCGGGACTCACGAGGCCCTACCTCAAGGCGGGTTATGCCTGAATCTGATTCGGAACACTTGGGATAGTCCTGCGAGATGGTTAGGTAACCTGTGCTGGGTGAATCTCCTGAGGTTATCGCATGAGAAGGCCAAACACCAACGACCCCATGAGGTGATGTGAACGAGGCCAGCCCACCAAACAGAGCTCAGCCATTGGGTTTGTCGACGCTGCAGGGACTGATCCGAGCACATACGCCGTGCCCAGTCATCTCGTGCAAAAGTGCTGAAGAAAGACAACCGGCGCGTGGCTCCCGCGGTGATGAGGCATCGGGTCGTGCACCCTTACTCATCCGCCCACGATTAGCTCATGCGAGAACAAGGCACCAAGGACCATGGGAGGTGACGTGCACGGGAGCTGGCCCGCGAGCCAGAGCTCAGCCACTTGGGTTTAGCAACGCTGCAGGGACGGACCCGATGTAACGACACGAGACCGATGCTTAAGACACCTTCCATGTTTTTCGTTGTCTCCGTGTGATTTATTTGTTTGTCGCATTCATCATCACATCATTCACATTGCATCGGCACTCTGTTGCCATCATTTTTCAAAAACATGCATTCGCTCGTCGTTGCCGTTTCTCCCTTTGCCTTCATCACCTTCCCTCGGACCGCTTTGGCTTCGTTGACCGTTCTAGACCCATCAGGTTTTTGCTTCCCTCTTGACCATGACCGCCTAACCCCCTTTGCGTGCGTGTCCGAAACTTCCCCGAACTCGATCCAAGCGGTCCTGACCGTTGGATTCAGATCATCCCCAAACATCTCTAAAATATCTTCGTTCTATTTATTGGACTTCCTACCCTATTTATTCTCGACCGTCCGATTATGATCGGAGAGACGAGATAGCCCCTAACCTAACCCACCCGCTATATATATTAGTCTAACTCGAGATCAAATTCCTATTTTATAAGGATCCTCCTAGCCGCCGCCACCCCTGTCCATTCCCTACCTTTCTTCCTCGGTATCCCCTCATTCCTCCCCGATCCAATCCACCAGCCACTGCTCTCCATCGCATCACAACATCGACCAACCACCGCACAGCCAGCCACCTCCCTGACCCAGCGCTCGATCCAGATGGGATTGAGGCAACCACCGGTGTCCTCCTCGACGCCTCCCCTCGCGTTGTGCCGCCAGCTTCCTCTCCGTCCAGTCCCGTCCCCTGCTCCTACCCTTCGCCATGGCCGCCCTGATCTCCAGCCATGGACAGCCGCTGCCGGAGCTCGTCTTCCCCGCCGTTGGCTAGAGCCCTAGGCCAGTGACCCAAGCCTCTTCCTTCCTTCCCTTTTCCCTCACGCACTCTCTTCCTCCTCCATGACCTCTCTATCTTCCTTGACGCCATGGAAAGGAGCACTCAACCATGGTACAGTCAACTCCGGTCCGTCCAGCGACCTCCGTGCCTCGTCGCCGATCAGATTCGTGCCTCCTCCGTCGTTTCCCACGCCGGACCCCGCTACTGCCTCCCCTGCTTCTGCTGTGCGAGGACGACGACGCATCCAGCAAGCGCCCGCTCATCCCAGCCACGTTGACCGCCTCCCTCCGAACTCACCGGCGTCACCACGGAGCTTCCCCGACCTCTCCTTCACTCTGACCCACGTCTCTGGTGGCCTTGTCGTTGTCGTCACCTAGGTGAGCAGCCTCTCCACCACGAACTTGCCTCTGCCTCCTCCTCTTTGCGTCCTGACCGCCGGCCTTGTTTTCCCCCATAGGAGCTCGTCCGTTTCCCGAGATCTCCACCGACCGCGCCCTTCGACGGGAACCACGTTGTCCGGCTCGTCCCGCCTCCCGCGGGCCTCCCCGTCGCCTGCCGAAGTTCCTACTGCCGCCATCGTCGTTCGAGGCTAGTGCCTCTGCTTCGAACCAGGGTGCTGACGCCTCCAGCGCCTGCGTTGACCGAGCACAGCCTAGCCGACCCAGTTCGCCTCTGCCTCATAGGGCCAAGCCCATGGGTGAGCAGCCCCCTCCAACCCCTCTCCTGTGCTATTTGGCCCAGACAGATTCGGCCCATTCTTGTTTTTTCCCGTTCCAGCGAATTTAGCATTATTCCAGGAATTACAGAATTGCAGAAAACCCCTCGAACATCATGAATATAATAACTAATTAACCATGCATCGGATTAAAATGTTTTACATATGTAAAATGCTTAGAATTTTATGTAGATTAATAATTTGCCACTTTCATCCATGTTAAAAATGTTTAGATTGTTGTTTGCATTTATTTTGCATAATGCCATGCTAAAATGATTTATTTCCTAACTAAACAACCGTAGCTCCGAATTAAATAAACTTCATATGTAAATGGGGTAGAAAAATGCATAGATTAACTTGGTGCACTTATTTTGCATGTTAATCAAAAATAAAATATGGTTTAGGGCAGAACAGTACCAAACTCGAAAAATGCATATGAGGATTTTCCGGAATTGTTGTTTGTTATTTCCGGCCTAATTTAAACTTGCCTAAACAGGTAGTTTACTCATGCTTCACCTCTTGCCATGTTAACCAACATTTAATATTGATGAGTAGCTAAACGAGAATGAACTAAATAATTGTTGTGGTGTTTCGTCAATATGCGACCCGTTGCATATTGAGCTGCACTTAATTTTTTTTATTGTTTGTTGCACCTTGCCATGCCATGAATCATTAAACCGGACAGGCATCATACTCGATTGTGCATCATGTCATGTTTATGTGATGATCATTTACTATGTTGTTTGCTTCTTTCCGGTTGCGTTTCTCCTTGATAGTTCCGGTTACGTTGCGATTGTGAGGATCCGTCCGAGTACGTTGGTTCGTCTACTTCATGGATTCGGTCTTCTTCCTAGCGGGATTTCAGGCAAGAGGACTGTCACCTTGGATCCCACTACTATCTTTGCTATGCTAGTTGTCTCGATGCTATAGCTATGTCGCGCCACCTACCACTTGTTTATCAAGCCTCCCAAATTGCCATGAAATAACCTCTAACCTTTTCACCCTTCCTAGCAAACCATTGTTTGGCTATGTTACCTCTTTGCTCAGCCCACTTATAGCGTTGCTAGTTGCAGGTGAAGTTGCAGGTTGTTCCATGTTGGGACATGGATATCTTGGGATATCAAAATATCTCTTATTTAATTAATGCATCTATATACTTGGCAAAGGGTGGAAGGCTCGGCCTTTTGCCTGGTGTTTTGTTCCACTCTTGCCGCATTAGTTTCCGTTATACCGGTGTTATGTTCTTTGATTTTGCGTCCCTAACATGGTGAGGGTTTATGGGCCCCTCTTGACAGTTCGCTTTGTATA
Organism: Triticum urartu; assembly: GCF_056163025.1. Taxonomy (NCBI): domain Eukaryota; kingdom Viridiplantae; phylum Streptophyta; class Magnoliopsida; order Poales; family Poaceae; genus Triticum; species Triticum urartu. The sequence goes on along the minus strand of NC_141877.1, from coordinate 198,682,029 downwards.
AAACTCTTCCAGCAAGGCCCAACCTTGGTTTTACCATTTGCCTAATAACAACTAAAACTTGCATAGGGACTTCCCGGGCCCCGATGACTTAATTAACAACCCGGGCCAGTGCTCCTCATGAGTGTTGGTACAAAATGGCAGTAGTAGGGGCCACCAACGGGTGTGCCAGGCAGAAACTTAGCCAATCTGACCGTGGCCTGAGACGAGATACGCGCGGCTACTATCAGGGTGTCGGCACGTCGGGAGGTCTTGATAGACTTGTTTTACCATTGTCGAAATGTCTTGTGCATCGGGATTCCGAGTCTGATCGGAGGGTCCCGAGATGGAGGATTGTCTTCGCAGATCGTGAGCTTGTCATGGGCTAAGTTGGGACACCCCTGCAGGGTTTAAACTTCCGAGAGCCGTGCCCGCGTTTATGTGGCAGATGGGAATTTTTAATATCTGGTTGTAGAGAACTTGACACCAGACCCATAATAAAATACACCAACTGAGTGCGTAACCATGATGGTCTCTTTTCGAGTGAGTCGAGAAGAGAACACGGTGGGGTTATGTTTGAACGTAAGTAGTTCAGGATCACTTCTTGATCATTACTAGTTTGCGACCGATTGCGTAGTTTCTCATCTCACTCTTGTACTCGTAAGTTAGCCACCATACAAATGCTTAGTCGCTTGATGCGACCTCACCACTTATCCATTCCATTCCCACAAAGTTTGCTAGTCTTGCTACCCATGGTAATGGGATTTCTGAGTCCTTGTGGCTCACAGATTACTACAACAACAGTTGCAGGTACAGGTAATGTGGTGATCTCACGTGAGAGCGAGGCTTGATTGCTTTTGGAGTTCTTCTTCTTCGATCAAGGGATAGCTTCCGGGTCGGGGAGCCTGGGCTAGCAGGGTGGATGTCGTTCTTCCTTTTCGTTTGATTTCATACGTAGTCGGATCTTGCTCTTCTGTATGACGATTGCTATGTATTGATGAACTATTGTATTCATGATGTAGCTTGTGGCGAGTGTAGGCCTTTATCTTGTATTCTCACCTATTCAGTACATGGTATGTGTAATAATATCCACCTTGCTATGCGCTCGACATGCGGTTGTGCCCCAATCATGAATTCATCACGTGATTGGGATAGAATCGCATCTTGGGTGTTACACCCGAGCACAGATGCCGTGCCAGTCCTTAATCATGAGGCGGTCGTGGGTGGGCTCACAAGGGCATACGACCTTCATGGCGATGAAGCACCGGGCAAACAGATGATAATCATAAAGCAACTCATGGAGTAAGGTAAAGCCAGTTCTGATAGACGCAAGAAGGATGCATGCCACAAGGACGGACCCATACGGCTTGGGGATGATGCAGCCCGAGGGGCACCCCCAACTGAACAAACCAAGAGATGTCACCTGGCACCGTTGCTAAATAGGTATTGGAGTAGCCGGAGACGCGTGCTGCAGAAGTTGCTCCTCATGAGTCGCCCAGGCCCTTAACCTCGGGAGGCTCTGGAGGCCTGGGGGCTCGCGAGAATCCGTCGCCGTCTCCGCCAGGATCGCTTGGTGCCTGGCCTGCTGAGCCGCTAGGATGCCCCACATGTGGCACTGGTGCATGACAGCCCTGCTCAGGAGACCGAAAGGCATGGGAACGTAGCTGTGAGGGGGACCCTCACACCAGCTAACGCGGGACGGCCAGAAGAGCCTCTAAGACGTGGCCTTGTTGAGCCCAGGGATGTTGATGCAGGTGCGTAGCTCACTATCCTCGCCGGGGCAGGGAGCTGCACCGGGTGATGGGCGATAGTCGCCCCGCATAGCTCTCGCCTCCTGAAGGTCCTCGATTACCTTGGTGATGAACTCCTGAGTGTCTGGCGCCTTGCGCTCTGTGCTTTCCTCATGGAAGCACGCGTTGAAGCATTCCTCCACATGGTGCCCGAGCGCCTCCCTCGAGACATTGGCCAGGTCTGAGGCTCTCTAGAGGAAAGCCCCCGAGCCCATCCTGAGAGCGGCGCCGGGCGCGCCTTCCTATGCAAAAGAGGAAGGCACCCATCAGTGGGCGCAGGGCTTGAGGCAGCGCCGCCGGACGCCCCGCCCTCCTAAGGTCCTTGGCGGAGCAACTTCTTCTTCTTCTTGGGTGTGTCCTGAGGAGGGTAGACAGCGCCCTTGATACGTCTCCAACATATCTATAATTTTTTATTGTTCCATGCTAATATATTATCTGTTTTGGATGTTTAATGGGCTTTAATATGCACTTTTTATTATTTTTGAGACTAACCTATTAACCGGAGGCCCAGTGCTAGTTTCTGTTTTTGTGCCTATTTCATTGTTTCGCAGAAAAGGAATATCAAACGGAATCCAAACGGAACAAAACCTTCGTGAGGATCTTTCTTGGAACAAACACAATCCAGGAGACTTGGGGTGGAAGTCAAAGACGCAACGAGGTGGCCACGAGGTAGGAGGTCGCGCCCCCACCCTTGTGGGTGCCTTGTAGCTCCATAGACGTACTTCTTTCGCCTATATATACTCTTATACCCTAAAAACATCCAGGAGAGCAACGAAACCACTTCTCCACCGCTGCAACCTTCTGTACCCGTGAGATCCCATGTGGGGGCCTTTTCCGAAGATCTGCCGAAGGGGGAATCGATCATGGAGGGGTTCTACATCAACAACATAGCCTCTCCGATGATGTGTGAATAGTTTACCACAGACCTTCGGGGTCCATAGTTATTAGCTAGATGGCTTATTCTCTCTCTCTTTGATCTTCAGTACAAAGTTCTCCTCGATGTTCTTGGAGATCTATTCGATGTAATATTCTTTTGCGGTGTGTTTGCCGAGATCCGATGAATTGTGGATTTATGATCAAGTTTATCTATGAACAATATTTGGTTCTTCTCTGAATTCTTATATGCATGATTTGATATCTTTGCAAGTCCCTTTGAATTATCGGTTTAGTTTGGCCTACTAGATTGATCTTTCTTGCAATGGGAGAAGTGCTTAGCTTTGGGTTCAATCTTGCGGTGTCCTTTCCCAGTGACAGTAGGGGCAGCAAGGCACGCATTGTATTGTTGCCATCGAGTATAAAAAGATGGGGTTTATATCATATTGCTTGAGTTTATCCCCCTACATCATGTCATCTTGCCTAAAGCATTACTCTGTTTATATGAACTTAATACTCTAGATGCATGCTAGATAGCGGTCGATGTGTCGAGTAATATTAGTAGATGCGGAATAGTTTCGGTCTCCTTAACACGGACGCGATGCCTATATTTCATAATCATGTCTAGATATTCTCATAACTATGCGCTTTTCTATCAATTGCTCGCAGTAATTTGTTCACCCACCGTAATACATGCTATCATGAGAGAAGCCACTAGTGAAACCTATGGCTCTCGGGTCTATTTTATATCATATAAGTTCCCGATCTACAATTCTAGTTTACTATTTATTTTATTTTGCAATCTTTACATTTCAATCTATACAACAAAAATACCAAAAATATATATCTTATTATCTTTATCAGATCTCACTTTCATAAGTGACCATCAAGGGATTGACAACCCCTTTATCGCGTTGGTTGCGAGGTTCTTGATTGTTCGTGTAGGTACTAGACGACTTTTGTGTAGTCTCCTACTGGATTGATACCTTGGTTCTCAAAAACTAAGGGAAATACTTACGCTACTTTGTTGCATCACCCTTTCCTCTTCAAGGGAAAACCAATGCATGCTCAAGAGGTAGCAGCCCTCGACCACCGCAGCCTCATAGGCGCGCTCGAGAGAGCACACCGTGTCCTTCTCCTCGCACGCAACTATGATGATGCCGCAGCTTCCTGGCATTTTGAGGATGATGTAGCCATGGTGGGTGACTGCCATGAACTTGCAAGGTCGGGTACCCGAGGATGGCGTTGTACGCGAGGTAAATGTTGGCGATGTCGAAGTCGATGAGCTCAGTGCGGTAGTTGCGTGCTTGCTGAAGGTGACAGGGAGGCGGACCTACCATATCGGGGTGGTGGAGCCGTCAGTTACTCCTGAGAAGGGCTTGGTAGGCTGAAGCTGGTGGTACGACATCTGGAGCCTGTCGAACGTCTCAACAGAGAGAACGTTGTGCTCCGCACCGCCATCAGTGAGTGTCTTGGTGATCAGGACGTTGCTGATGATGGGCGAGCAGAGCATCCTGAGGGCGTCGGTTGTGGCCGCACAGTTGAGCTGGTCGAAAGAGACGAAAGTGATCGCGTACTTGTACCACCTGAGCGGACGCGTCGCCTCGAGCTTAGGGAGGGCCGCGTTCACCTTGCGGGTGAACTGCTTGAAGATGCGATGGGAGGCAGGGGCCTGAGTACCCTCCAGGACGCAAGCGATGGCACGAGGCTCCTGGAAGCCCCTAGCCCCCTTCTCCTAGTCGTGGTGGTCATTCCTTCTTGGTGGTGGCGGCAGCGGGGGAAGGCCAGCATTGCCCTGAGGGCGGTCCTCGCGAGGCTGATCACGCCAGGCACCCTCACGAGGCTAGCCCTGCCAGCGGTCCTCACGAGGCTGGTCGCGCCACTCCTAGCGAGGGTCGCGGCTGTCCCAGTGCCCTTCACCTCGGCCTCCTCCACGGTCGTAGCCTCGATCGTTGTGCTCGGGGTGACGACCGAGGCACCCGTCGCGGATGGCCCTGAGCTCCTGGTAGTCGTTGGTGTTGTGGCTATGCACATTGTGGAAGACGCAGAATGGGCGGCTGCCCTTGGATGACTCCGGGTGGTCGTAGTCGTGCTTCATCTCTGGTTCGGCCGCAAGCACGGCCGGCCCCTTGCGCTTCACATCCTTGACCTTGGTATTCTTGTCTTCTGGGCCAGCTTCTGGAAGCTCAAGGAGGAAGAGGCGTCCCTCCTTAGCTCTCACGCACTTGGTTGCCATGTTGAACATCTCCAGAGCCGTGCAGAGGTCCTCATGGATGGTGAGCTCCTCCTTCATATTGACGTCGCGGACGCCATCAGTGAACGCCGAGATGATGGATTCATTAGACACCTTGGGGATCTTGAGGGGAACACCGTTGAAGCGCTGGATGTACTTCTGCAAGGTCTCTCCCGGCTGCTGCTTGATGCACCGCAGGTCACCCGTAGCTGGTGGGCGGTCGCGAGTGCCCTGGAAGTTGGTGATGAAACGCTCTCGCATCTCGTCCCACAAGGAGATCGATCCCGCAGGGAGGTTGAGGAGCCACGAGTGTGCACCATCTTTGAGGGCCATGAAACCAGTTCAACATAACCTTCTCGTCGTTGTTGGCCGCCTCGATGTTCAGCTCATAGAGCTGCAAGAACTTAGCAGGGCCGGGGGTGCCATCGTAACGTGGAGGCAGATCGGGCTTGAACTTCCCTAGCCAGATGATGATGCGCAGCTCCGGAGTGAACGCGTGGCATCCTGTCATGGTCACGGGAGCCCACCATAGAGGTGGAGCCTGGTCTTGGTGCTCGCGCACCACCACCGCAGGCGGGGCACGGTCTTGACGTGGCAGTGCTGGGAGTGCACGCGCATCTCCTTGCGGCCACGACACCACCTGGCAGCTTGCTTCATCACGAGCGGGCGCCCTGCGCTGCGGATCGCGCCGAGAGGCCTCCTGCCTTGGCTCGATGATGACGTCCTGCATGGGAGGTGGAGGAGGTGCTCCATGAGCTACGTCACCCACGGTAGGCGGCAGGTGAGGCAGTGAGCTAGATGGTGCAGGAGACTCTCTGGTGGCGCTGATGAGCTCGGCGATGCGGTCCAGCCAGTCCTCGTAGAGGTCGTCGACCGGGCGGTAGCGCAGAAGCTCGTGTGCCATGAGCAGCACAGAATGCGCGCTCACCGGGCCATGATGAGCATGGGAAGACGAGGCAGCCAGAGTTAGCGACAGAGTGGTGGTGCGACCATCCCGCTGCACAGAAGGACGTAGCGATGAAGCCTGCTGTTTGTGGCCCACAGGGCCGGTGGCAGCGTTCACCACCAGGGACGGGGGACGGTGAGGGAAGCCATCGCCCGCCGGTGCCGTCTGAGTGACGAGGGTGGCCCGGCGCTCAGCACGAGCTCGACGAGCGTCAGCCATGGGAGTGGTGGAGTGGTGGGGAATCATCCGGTGGAAGAGAGGCTCCGACACACCACTACGTGGCGCGCCAAATGTCAGATTTTGGGTTCCGTAGACCATTGAGAGGTTCAAACTCTGGGGTGCATGCGACGAACTCAACCTCCCTAGTCTTCATTCTCGCTAATCTTACGGCCTAGCTCACCAAACAAAAAAGAAACATGACACAACAGTTTACCCAGATTCGGGTCACCATGCCGTGTAAAACCCTACTTCTGCTTTGTGGTGGATTGGCCTCGAGGGGCTGAGGGTGAACTAGTGCAGTGGGAGAACAACCTTGGGTGGAGGTGTGTTCTTGTGTTCGAGTAAGCTGGTGAGGATGGAATGGATCCAATCCGTTCTCTGGTCCCGTCCGGCCTCTCATCTCCCCCTCTATTGTGGTGGTGTCGCGGGATATCCACGACCACCTATGGGACCAGGAGGCCCCTTGCTGGTTCGGCAGGGGGACGTCGCATTGCGCAAAGAGCAGACCAATGCACGACAGCACGACAGAGAGCACACAAGCAATTTACCCAGGTTCGGGCCGCCGTGAGGCATAAAACCCTACTCCTGCTTTGGTGGTTGATGGTGGAATGGAGGTGGTGAAGTATAGTACACTTGCCCGGCGGGGGTTGCCTTGGGGCGGTAGCGACTATGCGCGTATTGGCATGTGGGTTTGTCAATTTTCCAACCCTTCCTATGGGTGCCATGGGCCTCCATTTATAGATTAAGGGGTCACCACAATGGCAAAGTAGTCATTATCCACTGATATGATAGCAAACAGTGCTATCATACCTAACTCTGCGGACTGACAGGGTGCATTAAGTGCACCGCTTAGTGTCACATCACTGGTTTCCAGGCAAGGCTTACCGGGCTGTCTTGCTAGCTCCGTGCCTGTTCCCTTGACACGTTGCAGGACGGGTGTCATCTGTGGGTTTCTTCTATAGGAAATGGCCGCGATGTGGCGAATGGCTGCCACTTAATCACCTTACGGGTTGACACCGCACTGATTGACGACGTCGGTCATGCTTGAGTGGTAGGTGGGGTGGTTCTGCCCCCGCAAGCCCCAGCAGACCTTGCAGGGGTGCTTGGGTTTCCTGCTTCTGGTGGTGGCCTCGCCCCTTGCCGGGCCCACCTGCCCCGCAAGGGAGGCCCTTCTCTTGCCGATATATTGCTCCTCTGGCTTGATCTTGGTCCCACTGAACTGCATGTTGGTTCTTCAAATCTCTTGGTCCCTCAATCTTTGACTTAAGCTAGTGCTTCAATCTTGTTCCCGTGCCTATGCACAGTCTGGGCAACAGACCTAGGGTTTGTTGCACCGACAGAAGCCCTCGGGCCTGCCCCGAACGTGCTGCTAAGCGTCATTGGGGTAGGGCCTAATAAGTGCACATGCAGGGTTGCTGAAGGGGTTGGCCCCTTGAGGTCTTCATTGATGCTTCATTAGCCTTGATTTCGGGTCAGTTTCCGGTTTCCCCGCGCGCGGTGTAAAGCCAATAATGGTGGCACCGCTCTAGTGATGGCCCGTGAATGGCTTTAACGCACAGGGTAGAAACTGTCAATTTACTCTTCCCACAGCGCGCCCTTATCCTTGGCCATGTGTGCTGCATGCATCGCGCGGGGTAGGTAACGGAGGCGCGTGGCGCGGGAGAGCATCTTGGAGAGGGTCCACCCGCCTTGAATTGGCAGAGGAGGGCGGTGGTTACCCGTTGATGGAGCAGCTACCCTTCCCCGCCCGGCCTATAAAAGGGAGGGGCGGAGTTACCCATCTTTGCATTCCCCCTCTTCTTCTCCTGTCCTCTACTTCCGCCGGTGACGCCGAAGTGAAGAGCCTGGGGCTAGCCCCCAGGCTCCTCCTTGGGGCTATTGTTGCCCCATGTTGGTGCTGACGCTTGAGGAGTGAGCCTGGTCCTTGGCGTGGCGAATCTCTTGATCTCTTAGAGCCTCAGCCGGGAGGTGGGGCTGGAGATTTTTGGTTATCCCAGCATTTCCCCTCCCAGAGGTCTTGGGGCCATTGTCGACGAGAGGTGCGCCTTCCCGCTCGCCAAGGTGACGGTAGCGTTGCATGCCCGTTGTGGGCGATGCCACTACCGTTTCGGCCCCTTCCCTCTTCTCTCCCCATTTTTTGTTTGGGAGGGGCGACGGGCCTTGCTTGTCATCTTGCACAGCTCCCGAGTGCACGCCACCTGTGAACCATGGCGGATGACCGCTCCGTCGGCCCCTTCATCGCTGCCCTCTCCTAAGTGCTCCTTTTATTCTCCTTTCCCTCTTGTTTCAATATCCTGGGGAGGAGGAGTAGAGCAAGGAAAAGAGGGGTTATAGGGTACTTATATTTTTTCAATCTTAAACTAGCTGGCACTTTCCAAATTTTAATTCAAATAGTGTAATCCCTTGAGTCCATCTTTGTGTTCTGTAATTCTTGCACTTGTATTAGCATATAAATGAAAAAGATGAACCTTGCCAGGAACCCGTGCATGTGTATGTCCATGCAGAGGTGGAGTGCCTCTTTAATGAAAATAATTGAGTTTTTTCCCGGCAGGATATCCTGCCGGCACCCTCTTTGTTTATCGGAGAGCTATGTCTGCCAGGGGACAGACAGAGGGGCCAGCCCCCCGCCAGCTCCTTTTTACTAAAGGCCACTACAACCATCCTGACTAAAACAACGTTCGACAAGGGAGTACCTAAGTTTCAAAAGAGAGGCGAGGTTTTCTCATGTGAACTTATAGCTTTACCGAACACTAATGGACAAGAGCTGATACTTATCTGTTTGGCTTGTCGGCGATGGCCGTGCCGTGCAATCTTCTCATCCCTTGTCGAAGCCAAGTTCATGGTAGGAACCTGCAACTTCATGTAGATGAGAATGAATGCAGGATGCGATCCTATCTTTATGCATATGCAAATGCTCATGAAATGCTTATGCAATGATCTTGGTGTGCTCAGGCATGCATGCAATCTTAGTTGAGGGCCCCCTACAGCGCTTCTTTATTTTCTCTTGCACGGGGTCATCGCCCCGGCTTTGTACAAGGGGTTACATGCAGCTGAGGCAAGGCCTATACAAAGGGTGGATGCCGTGCACTGCCCGACAGCCTCGTGCCTTATGGGTATTACTTGCGGAGATGCTCAATATTCCATGAGTTTTGCAACTGAGTGCCATCTCCGGTCTCCAGACGGACTACGCCGGGTCTGGTGACTCGTACCACCCGGTAAGGGCCTTCCCACTTCGGTGACAGCTTGTTTGTACCCTTGGCGGACTGAATGCGCCTAAGGACAAGGTCACCTTCCTCAAAAAATCGGACATGAACCCTGCGGCTGTGATAGCGATGCAGGGCTTGCTGGTAGCGTGCAACACGCGTAGCAGCCCGAAGACGGTTCTCCTCGATTAGCACAGCGTCGTCACGCCGGTGCTGATCTTTCACTACTTCATCGTAGGCAAGCACTCGAGGGGACCCGTAAATGAGTTCCGTGGGGATAACTGCTTCTTCCCCATGGACCAGGGAGAAAGGGAGTGTGCCCAGTAGCTCGGTTAGGTGTCGTTCTGAGGGAGTAGAGAACTACCTCTGCTCCTTGATCCATTGCATGCCGTGCTTCTGCAGCGTATCGAAAGTTCTTGTCTTGAGTCCACGTAGTACTTCAGCATTCGCCCTCTCAGCTTGTCCATTGCTCCGGGGGTGTAACTCCCCAAGACCGGAGCTTCAGATGCCTTCCAGGGTTTCCGGGTTCCGTCGTGTGATTTGTTTGGTTCATTGCATTCATCTTTGCATCATGTGCATTGCATCATGTCATTTCTTTTTCTTAACTCAACTAAATAAATGGCATGGATCTTTGATCCATTTAAACCGAGGGAATTCACACGGTGATTCTCTTTACAACATATATCCCAATATTAGGGAGCTATAATAAATATTCCTTTATTTTGGAATTACCTTTAACACACTTGCAAATAATCACATGCCTTTTCCGCTTCAAGTTTGGTGCTCAAACATTTCCTGTGAATTCTTTCGTCACTTCCCTGAGCTCCACCTAAATTTTCAACATTATTGGTCACTTCAAAAATCAAGTCCTAGTTCAAACCCGTTGGAATTAAATTCAAACGAGATTGAATTTTACATCTTTCAATCTTCACCTTTTCTATTTTCTCGGAACAAGCATATTTTTGTGAGTTCGGGAAAATTATCCCCGTGCCCAAATCCTGTCTCCACCCTTCTTTTCTTTTTCTTTCCTTTGTTGTTTTGTCCTTTTCTGGGCAATAGAAGAGAGGTTAAGAGAGAATGAGCCCAATCCAGCAAGCCCTTCAGCCGGCGCCCTCCTCACTGGGCCGGCCTGCTAGGCCCAGCTGCGCTCCAGCCGGCCCACTCCCTCCCGAACCCTAGGCCTCGATCCCATCTCCCTCGTCTCCCCTTACGCCGCCAGGGTCCCGCTTCACCCGATCCCCTCTCCATCCTCTCGCTTTTCCTCACACCCAAACCCCATGGCGCCGCCACCAATGCATCGCCAGAGAGAGGAAAGACCTCACATCGCTCCTCCCTCCTCTCGATACCTCTCCTTCTCCCCGCGCCTCCTCCATCTGCAGAGCACCACAGCGCCGCCGTAGCCCTGCCGGTCCGGAGCACCGCACCTCCGCCCCTGCCATGGACATCCGCGCCTGTCTTTGTCGCCACCGGTAGGAGCAGGAGCCCCATGACCTTCGTCGTCGTCCTGCCTACTCCAAGGACCTCTCGCGCCGCCTCTCCTCTGGTTTCTCCTCGTCGCCGTCCTTTGCACCCCGGCCCCCCTCGGCATCGCTTCATCCGTCACCGTCCACCGGTGCCCTCACCGGAGCTTTTGCGAGCTACCCTGCGCCCCTGCCGAACCCTCTCGGTGACCTGCAAGCTCGCGCCGCGTCGTCCTTTTCAGTCAAGTCCATCGCTGCCTTCTCGCCAGCCCTGCTCAAGCTCCGTCGCCACTCACCCTTGGTGCCATGGCCCCTGCCTCCTTTGGATGACCTCCTGCTGCCATGCACATCTTCTCCCGTGCCCTGTTATGCGCGATCTCCGCTGCCTGGCACTGCTGCCGTCAACTCGTGGGTGAAAAATTCATCTTCTAGAGTCATCAAAATGCACGAGGACCTCGAGTATGACTACAGGATCACGCGCCAAGTTCCTCTCCGACCCGTGCATGAGTGCGGGGATACCACCAAGTACCCCTTCGGATCGCCAAGTTCGTCTTCCGCCGTCTCCGAAATCGCCAAGTACCACGACGATACGAGAACAACTATCGTCGACGTGCATTTTGCCAAGTACCACTACCGTCGACCCTCGAAGACTCCGTGGACGTCAAGTTTCTTGCCGTGCCCCCAAACATCTACGGAAACTTGTGAGACTAAGAATGTGAACGACTACCATCGCCATGAGAGCGACTACTTCCTACAGTGAACTGTGAACATCTACTTCCTCTACATTTCACCGAACCCAAACCCTTCCGTTTGCATGCTTTGAAGGTATAACCGCCAAGACGACCCTCCGTGGACCGTATGCATGTGTGTTGAATGAGATGAACCCCATGTTTTGCACCGTGTCTGAAATTGTCACTTGCATTTTCCTCCTCGTTGCCATGCCGTCCACCCATGGGAACTCGGCAACCGGGATCACCCCATCAACTTCCATGACACGCTCCCATCACACTTCCTTTTGCACCGGTATCTCCACGAGCTTCCGTAACCGATATGTTGCGTGGCATCATTTTCGGATTCGTTGTCGTGGCACCCCTTTCGTTTCCGCCATGATGACAAATGCCTCATATCTTATCATGTCAACGTTTTCATAAATATTGCATAAAACTTGCACATGTCATTCACATCAAGATAATAACATATAAATGTTTAAAATTGTTGTCGCACCAAATTGATAAATGCATATGGGGATTTACCGAAACTGTTGTTTGTTATTTCCGGCCTCATTTAAACTTGCCTAGTTAAGTAGTTTTTCTATGCTTCACCTCTTGCCATGTTAACCAACATTTAACGTTGTTGAGTACCTAACCGGGAGTGAACTAAATAATTGATGTGGTGTTCTGTCCTCGTTGCATTTTGGGCTCCACTTAACTTGTAGTTTTGTTTGTGCACTTTGCCATGCCATGCATATTTAAACCGGACATAAATCATACTTGTTTGCGCATCATGCCATGCTTATATGATGGTTGTTTACTATGTTGTTTGCTTCTTTCCGGGTTGCTTCCCTCGTTAGCTTCGGTTCCGTTCCAGAGTTGTGAGGATCCGTTCGAAGACATCCATTTGTCTTCTTCATGGACTCGTTCTTCTTCCTTGCGGGATCTCAGGCAAGATGACCATACCCTGGAAATCACTTCTATCTTTGCTTGCTAGTTGATCGTTCTATTGCTATGCCGTGATACCTACCACTTGCTATATCATGCCTCCCATATTGCCATGTCAAACCTCTAACCCACCTTTTCCTAGCAAACCGTTGTTTGGCTATGTTACCACTTTGCTCAGCCCCTCTTATAGCGTTGCTAGTTGCAGGTGAAGATGGAGTTTGTTCCATGTTGGAACATGGATATTGTTGGGATATAATTACTATATATTGTTTTCTTTAATGCATCTATATACTTGGTAAAGGGTGGAAGGCTCGGCCTTATGCCTGGTGTTTTGTTCCACTCTTGTCGCCCTAGTTTCCGTCATACCAGTGTTATGTTCCTTTATTTTGCGTTCCTTACGTGGTTGGGTTATAATGGGAACCCCTTGACAGTTCGCTTTGAATAAAACTCCTCCAGCAAGGCCCAACCTTGGTTTTACCATTTGCCACCTAAGCCTTTTTCCCTTGGGTTCTGCAGACTCAAGGGTCATCTTTATTTTAAACCCCCGGGCCAGTGCTCCTCTGACTGTTGGTCCAAACTAGTGCACCGTGCGGGGCCATCCCTTTGCAACTTGGGTTACGTCAATTCCTGTACGCTTAGCTTATCCGGTGTGCCCTGAGAATGAGATATGTGCAAATCCTATCGGGATTTGCTGGCACAGCGGGTGGTCTTGCTGGTCTTGTTTTACCATTGTCGAAATGTCTTGTAACCGGGATTCTGAGTCTGATCGGTTGTCCTGGGAGAAGGAATATCCTTCGTTGACCGCGAGAGCTTGTGATGGGCTAAGTTGGGACACCCCTGCAGGGTTTGAACTTTCGAAAGCCGTGCCCGCAGTTATGGGCCGATGGGAATTTGTTAATATCTGGTTGTAGAAAACCTGACACTTAACTTAATTTAAAATGAATCAACCGCGTGTGTAGCCGTGATGGTCTCTTTCCGGCGTAGTCCGGGAAGTGAACACGGTTCTTGGATTATGCTTGAACGTAAGTAGTTTCAGGATCACTTCTTGATCACTTCTAGTTCATGACTGTGCTTTGCTTCTGTTCTCGCTCTCATTTGCGTAAGTTAGCCACCATATATTCTAGTGCTTGGTGCAGCTCCACCTCAATACCCTTTTTCACTACCCATAAGCTTAAATACTCTTGATCGCGAGGGTGTGAGATTGTTGAGTCCCCGTGACTCACAGATTACTTCAAACGGTTGCAGGTTCCGATGATAACCGTGCAGGTGACGCAACCGAGCTCAAGGAGGAGCTCGATGAAGATCGTGTTCGTTGTGTTGTTTCGTTGCCAGTTAATCAGTAGTGGAGCCCAATCGGGGCGATCGGGGATCTAGCATTAGGGGTTGTCTTTCTTTATTTGGTTCCATAGTCGGACCTTGATTGTATCTGGATGATGTAATGCTATATTTATGTATTGTGTGAAGTGGAGATTGTAAGGCAACTCTTTATTCCCTTTCTTTTTCAGTACATGGGATGTGTAAAGATTACCCCTCTTGCGACATGCCTACTATGCGGTTATGCCTCTAAGTCGTGCTCCGACACGTGGGAGATATAGCTGCATCGTGGGTGTTACAAGTTGGTAATCAGAGCCTTCCCCGACTTAGGAGCCCCCTGATTGATCGAATCGCTGATGTTGTTGAGTCTAGAAAAATGTTTTGAGTCTTATAGGATTATATATATCAGAGAGTAGGATTCTTTTTACTCCTCAGTCCCTTCGTCGCTCTGGTGAGGCCTCCTAATGTAGAGTTTTGACTCTTCTCTTCTCAAATTTCACAAAAAAAAATTAGGATCATACAGGTATCTTGGAATCGTTCCGATGGTTTTGTGACGAGAACTTTGTTCTTGGTGCCTCCTGACGTTTAGGGGTTGTGGCAGTGTCCCGGGAAGTTGATCTCCGAGGTGTTATCGTCACAATTTTATCGTTGCAGTTCTGGAATACCTGAGTTCGCCGACATCGAAAATCTCTTTTATGCAGTTGTTGGTGAGATAACCTCGACCCCACCCAGTACTGGGGCGGGAGTTCGGGAGTATTTCCATAACTCGTATAACGGATGCTTTTCGAAGGTTCAGGTAAATGATTTCCGAAGGTTTTTTGTTATGTGTTGAAGGATGGATACAGTTGGATGTAGGATTTGTTAGTTTTGGGTGAGATATTATGCTTCCCATGTATCCCCAACACTTGATTGCATAACCAGAAAGTTTCGGGAGTTTATAAGTGGGAATTCAAGTAGCTCCTAGGATATTTTTCCAACAGATGTATGATATGAAATTGGGGTTCGACGTCTAGTGGTCTGCCTATCCACGGTTGGTTTTGCAGTGGTCTCGTTGTGTCTTAAAGAGTCCTTGGCTATGTTGACTCGGGGACGCTTCGTATGTCATGTGCACTACCTTGTACATGATGGTGATTGAGGGAGTCCTGGATTAGGGGGTGTCTGGATGGCTGGACTATACCTTCAGCCGGACTCCTGGACTATGAAGATACAAGATTGAAGACTCCGTCCCGTGTCTGGAAGGGACTTTCCTTGGCGTGGAAGGCAAGCTTGGCGATGCAGATATTTAGATCTCCTACCATTGTAACCGACTCTATGTAACCCTAACCCTATCCGGTGTCTATATAAACCGGAGGGTTTTAGTCCGTAGGACAACATACACATCAACAATCATACCATAGGCTAGCTTCTAGGGTTTAGCCTCCTCGATCTCGTGGTAGATCTACTCTTGTACTACCCATATCATCAATATTAATCAAGCAGGACGTAGGGTTTTACCTCCATCGAGAGGGCCCGAACCTGGAAACTTCGTGTCCCTTGCCTCGTGTTACCATCCGGCCTAGACGCACAGTTTGAGACCCCCTACCCGAGATCCGCCGGTTTTGACACCGATAGTGATGTACAATCAAGCCCATGTGGGCCCCACCACGAAAACTTCGGACGAAATCTCTATCATATGTTTGTTCCGGCTTATTTTGCAAGCCAATCCTTTGTTTTTGTTTTCAGTTGTGGTATTCGAGTTGCTTCGAAGTCAAATGTTGATTCCATACCTTGCCTAAGTGGTGTTCTCATATTTCTATGTGAATACTAATCCTTCATGATAATCAAGATTGTCATGTCAATCCTTTTCAACCGGAGTGTTTCTCTTCAAGTGGATCTGATCATTTTCAACATCTGCAAGATCAACTCAAAGTCTTCTCAACGTTGTTTGTTTCATTCGTCCCAAGTTTCCTTTTGTTTTACCCACCCACCCACCCTTTTTCTTCAAGGACTCAGATTTCTTAATCGAGTATCCTTTTATTGATGTGAAGTCTCTTCGTTCTTTCTTTAATGTCCTTATCCGGTGATTCTCATGAAGATTCTAACGGAGCTTCAAGTTCATCATTCTCCGTTCCTTTTATCTTCTCCGGTGGATTCAAGTCAAGTTTTCGGTGTTGATCATATCTCTTTCCTTATTTCAAATGCTTTCCCAAGCCGGTGCACCTCTTAATCATTCATCTCTCTATTCATATCCGAAGTGCTGAAGATATCTCGAAGATTCGTGTTTCCACTCTGAATCTGTTCAAGTTCTTTTGAGGATGTTATCTCTTTCAATCCATTTAATTCAATCAGTGCAATCTATCTTCCAAGCGCCCTTTTCAACGGTGTTTTCTTTGAGTGGGCCTTAACCCACAGGTCTTTTCTCAGGATCTTACCTGACTTTTTTTTTCTTTCCGGAGTTATTCTCAAATTCATTTCAATGTTTGACGTAAGAATGAATTATCATCGGTCAAATGCCTTCTCCAAGATCTTTCACATTCTTTTCATCATTGGTTCAACCATTCTAATTTTTCATCCCGGAGTATCTCAACAATTCTTGGTGGTGTTTCTCATCGTCATTCTCAACATTTGAAGACCGAAGAAGAGTTTCTCTTCAATCTTATCCGTTCTCTCAGAGACGCATGGTTCTAGCTTTATACCATCCTCTCATAATTATTTTCCATTGTGAGAGTTCTTTTCACCCATCAGGAGCAATGCAGGAGTCTTTTCAGTTTGATTCATCCAAAGGCCATTATTTCGGGATTATTCATTCCAGCTTTCAGCTATTGTTCTCTAAATCTTACCGTTGCATTGCTCAAGTATTCTCTAATCAGCTCGTGATCTCTTCATTCTCTTGTATCTAAATTTACCCAAGCATCTTTCTTTGTTTTCAAATTCTTACTGGTGATTCATCCCTTTACTTCGTTCGTTTTCAATTCTTATGATGGTTCGTTCAAGATTCTCTTCCATGGTTATCATATTAATTCATTCGTTGTTTCAATCCTACCGGTGGTTCGTTGAAGACCTTATCAAGTTAGTTATACCTCTCTTTAATCCTTTCTACGAGAATAAGTAGTATGCCAAATCCGTTGCTTGTTATCAATTTAAATTGGTGAAGGATACGCATAATCTAATTATTATCCTTGTTTCATCCAAGTGATTAGTTCCTTATTCCGGAGGTTCATCAAAAAATTCTCGTTTCAATTGTTTCATCTTTTCTTTTCCCGGAGTTTCAAGATCTCTCAACTATATCACCATGAAGCTCCATCTAAATCATCGCAAGGCTTCACCTTGTGTTTTCAACTTCTCTTTCCTTTCATTTGATCATTCTTTTATTACCGGAGTTCTTCATGGAGGCTCTACATGATGTTCATCAAGGATTTAATTCCTTCTCGAAGTGTTCATTGAGATTCTTTTCAGAGGAGCTCAAGTATTCTTCATCTTGCAATCCGAAGTGCAATTGTTGTCCCTTATCTTTTGAGGTGGTAATATATCATTCTTCATTCTCAAGAATGAGGTATTTAAACCAATCACTTTCTTCCATGGAGTTATCTTGGTATAAATTCCACCTAAAGCCTTCCATTGTGAATGTTGCTCTTGTGGTGATTATCTATGATCCAAGTTTTATCCTTATCACCTCGGTGGAAGAAGATTTCTATCTTTTTCTATCTCCCAATCAAATCTTTTCCGTGAGTGGAAAGTTGTCACCTCATAATTTTGAGATGTCTTCTATAAGTCCATATCAAGCTTATCCTTTTCGTTGTTGGTTTTCCAACAACTCTCTTATAATTTTCTTGGAAGGGTGTTTTCCAAGCTCCTTTGTGGCAGAAGTTGTCATTTTCTCCTCTGTTCTATTGTTTCGATGATCGACCTTCTATTCTTTATTTCGGAGGCATTGTGATGTTGCTCTTTTCTCTCATCATCTCGAATGGTGAGGATCATGTTCTTTTCGTGCTTATCCATTTAACCGGAGTGTCATGCCCTGTTTTCAAGTTCTTCCCATTCTATCAAGTCTTGCATCTCTTTTCAACCGGGGTGTTGTACGAATTTGTTCTTCCTTGTTCCTTTTTTTCTAACGGAGTGTTTTCAACCTTGTTCATCTCCGTTGTATTCTTTTCTCGAAATGGTTTAACCTCTCAAGGTTCTTTGGTCTCACTCGTTTGTCAAAGAAGCAACTCAGTTGTTCCTCTTTCTCTTCCTCTTTCTTTTCCCTCCGGTGCCATCCAAGATCTCGGGACGAGATCCTCTCGTAGTGGTGGAGTTTTGTAACGCCCCAAGACCGGAGCTTCAGATGCCTTCCAGGGTTTCCGAGTTCCGTCGTGTGATTTGTTTGGTTCATTGCATTCATCTTTGCATCGTGTGCATTGCATCATGTCATCATGCCATCATGTCATTTCTTTTTCTTAGCTCAACTAAATAAATGGCATGGATCTTTGATCCATTTAAACCGAGGGAATTCACGTGGTGATTCTCTTTACAACATATATCCCAATATAAGGGAGCTATAATAAATATTCCTTTATTTTGGAATTACCTTTAACACACTTGCAAATAATCACATGACTTTTTCCGCTTCAAGTTTGGTCCTCAAACTTTTCCTGTGAATTCTTTCATCACTTCCCCGAGCTCCACCTAAATTTTCAACATTATTGGTCACTTCTAAAACCAAGTCATAGTTCAAACCCGTTGGAATTAAATTCGAACGAGTTTGAATTTTACATCTTTCAATCTTCATCTTTTCTATTTTCTCGGAACAAGCATATTTTTGTGAGTTCGGGAAAATTTTCCCCGTGCCCAAATCCTGTCTCCACCCTTCTTTTCTTTTTCTTTCCTTTGTTGTTTTGTTCTTTTCTGGGCAATAGAAGAGATGTTAAGAGAGAGTGAGCCCAATCCAGCAAGCCCTTGAGCCGGCGCCCTCCTCACTGGGCCGGTCTGCTAGGCCCAGCTGTGCTCCAGCCGGCCCATGCCCTCCCGAACCCTAGGCCTCGATCCCATCTCCCAAGTCTCCCCTTGCGCCGCCAGGGTCCCGCTTCGCCCGATCCCCTCTCCCTCCTCTCGCTTTTCCTCACGCCCGAACCGCATGGTGCCGCCACCAACACATCGCCAGAGAAAGGAAAGACCTCACATCGCTCCTCCCTCCTCTCGATCCCTCTCCTTCTCCCCGCGCCTCGTCCATCTGCAGAGCACCATAGCACCGCCGCAGCCCTGCCGGTCTGGAGCACCGCGCCTCCGCCCCTGCCATGGACAGCCGCGCCTGTCTTCGTCATCACCGGCAGGAGCAGGAGCCCCATGACCTTCGCCGTTGTCCTGCCTACTCCGAGGACCTCCCGTGCCGCCTCTCCTCCGGTTTCTCCTCGTCGCCGCCTTCTACACCCCGGACCCCCTCGGCATCGCTTCGCCCGTCACCAGCCACTGGTGCCCTCGCCGGAGCTTCTGCGAGCTACCCCGCGCCCCTGCCAAACCCTCCCGGTGACCTGCAAGCTCGCGCCATGCCGTCCTTTTCAGTCAAGTCCATCGCTGCCTTCTCGCCAGCCCTGCTCAAGCTCCGTCGCCGCTCACCCTTGGCGCCATGGCCCCTGCCTCCTTTGGATGACCTCCTGCTGCCGTGCACATCTTCTCCCGTGCCCTGTTGTGCGCGATCTCCGCTGCCTGGCACTGTTGCCGTCAACCCGGGGGTGAAAAATTCATCTTCTAGAGTCGTCAAAATGCACGAGGACCTCGAGTACGACTACAGGATGACGCGCCAAGTTCCTCTCCAACCCATCCACGACTGTGGGGATACCACCAAGTACCCCTTCGGATCGCCAAGTTCATCTTCCGCCATCTTCCGCCGTCTCCGAAATCGCCAAGTACCACGACGATACGAGAACAACTACCGTCGACGTGCATTTTGCCAAGTACCACTACCATTGACCCTCGAAGACTCCGTGGACGTCAAGTTTCTCGCCGTACCCCCGAACATCTATGGAAACTTGTGAGACTAAGAACGTGAACGACTACCGTCGCCATGAGAGCGACTACTTCCTACAGTGAACTATGAACATCTACTTCCTCTACATTGCACCGAACCCAAACCCTTCCATTTGCACGCTTGGAAGGTATAACCGTCGAGACGACCCTCCGTGGACCGAATGCATGTGTGTTGAATGAGATGAACTCCGTTTTTTGCACCGTGTCTGAAATTTTCACTTGCATGTTCCTCCTTGTTGCCATGCCGTCCACCCGTGGGAACCCGGCAACCGGGATCACCCCATCATCTTGCATGACACGCTCCTGTCACACTTCCTTTTGCACCGGTATCTCCACGAGCTTCCGGAACCAATATTTTGTGTGGCATCATTTTCGGATTCGTTGTCGTGGCACCCCTTTCGTTTCCGCCATGATGACAAATGCCTCATATCTTATCATGTCAACATTTTCATAAATATTGCATAAAACTTGCACATGTCATTCACATCATGATAATAACATTTAAATGTTTAAAATTGTTGTTGCACCAAATTGATAAATGCATATGGGGATTTACTAGAATTGTTGTTTGTTATTTCCGGCCTCATTTAAACTTGCCTAGTTAAGTAGTTTTACTATGCTTCACCTCTTGCCATGTTAACCAACATTTAATGTTGTTGAGTACCTAACCGGGAGTGAACTAAATAATTGATGTGGTGTTCCGTCCTAGTTGCATTTTCGGCTACACTTAACTTGTAGTTTGGTTTGTGCACTTTGCCATGCCATGCATATTTAAACCGGACATGCATCATACTTGTTTGCGCATCATGCCATGCTTATGTCATGGTTGTTTACTATGTTGTTTGCTTCTTTCCGGGTTGCTTCCCTCGTTATCTTAGATTCCGTTCCGGAGTTGTGAGGATCCGTTCGAATACGTCCGTTTGTCTTCTTCATGGACTTGTTCTTATTCCTTGCGGGATCTCAGGCAAGATGACCATACCCTGGAAATCACTTCTATCTTTGATTGCAAGTTTATCGTTCTATTGCTATGCCACGATACCTACCACTTGCTATATCATGCCTCTGATATTGCCATGTCAAACCTCTAACCAACCTTTTCCTAGCAAACCATTGTTTGGCTATGTTACCACATTGCTCATACCCTCTTATATTGTTGCTAGTTGCCGGTGAAGATGGAGTTTGTTCCATGTTTGAACATGGATATTGTTGGGATATCATTACTATACATTGTTTACTTTAATGCATCTATATACTTGGTAAAGGGTGGAAGGCCCGGCCTTATTCCTGGTGTTTTGTTCCACTCTTGTCGCCCTAGTTTCCATCATACCGGTGTTATGTTCCTTGATTTTGCGTTCCCTACGCGGTTGGGTTATAATGGGAACCCCTTGACAGTTTGCTTTGAATAAAACTCCTCCAGCAAGGCCCAACCTTGGTTTTACCATTTGCCACCTAAGCCTTTTTCCCTTGGGTTCTGCAGACTCAAGGGTCATCTTTATTTTAAACCCCCGGGGCAGTGCTCCTCTGAGTGTTGGTCCAAACTAGAGCACCGTGCGGGGCCATCCCTTGGCAACTTGGGTTAAGTCAGTTCCTGTACGCTTAGCTTATCCGGTGTGCCTTGAGAACATGATATGTGCAGGTCCTATCAGGATTTGTCGGCACAGCGGGTGGTCTTTCTGGTCTTGTTTTACCGTTGTCGAAATGTCTTGTAACCGGGATTCCGAGTCTGATCGGGTCGTCCTGGGAGAAGGAATATCCTTCGTTGACCATGAGAGCTTGTGATGGGCTAAGTTGGGACACCCCTGCAGGGTTTGAACTTTCGAAAGTTGTGCCCGCGGTTATGGGCAGATGGGAATTTGTTAATATCTGGTTGTAGAAAACCTGACACTTAACTTAATTTAAAATGAATCAACCGCGTGTGTAGCCGTGATGGTCTCTTTCCGGCGGAGTCCGGGAAGTGAACCCGGTTCTTGTGTTATGCCTGAACGTAAGTAGTTTCAGGATCACTTCTTGATCGCTTCTAGTTCACGACCGTGCTTTGCTTCTCTTCTTGCTCTCATTTGCGTAAGTTAGCCACCATATATGCTAGTGCTTGCTGCAGCAATACCTCACAACCCTTTTCCCTACCCATAAGCTTAAATAGTCTTGATCGCGAGGGTGTCAGATTGCTGAGTCCCCGTGACTCACAGATTACTTCAAACAGTTGCAGGTGCCGATGATAACCATGCAGGTGACGCAACCGAGCTCAAGGAGGAGCTCGATGAAGATCATGTTCGTTGTGTTGTTTTGTTGCCAGTTGATCAGTAGTGGAGCCCAGTGGGGGCTATCGGGGATCTAGCATTAGGGGTTGTCTTTCTTTATTTGGTTTCGTAGTCGGACCTTGATTGTATCTGGATGATGTAATGCTATATTTATGTGTTGTGTGAAGTGGAGATTGTAAGGCAACTCTTTATTCCCTTTCTTTTTCAGTACATGGGATGTGTAAAGATTACCCCTCTTGCGGCATGCCTACTATGCGGTTATGCCTCCAAGTCGTGCTCCGACACATGGGAGACATAGCCGCATCGTGGGTGTGCCACAGAGGCGAATGAGATCTTGCATCTGAGGGTACGAACATATTGCATGAAGGCTTGGCTCGTGAATTGGGTGCCGTTATCGGTGATGATCCTTGCTGGAACTCCAAAACGACACACCATTTCTTTCAAGAACTTGACAGCTGACTGAGCAGTCACCTTTCTCATGGCAGGCACTTCCGGCCACTTTGTAAACTTGTCGATAGCGACGAACTAGAATTCAAAGCCCCCGATTGCTCGGGGAAAGGGGCCGAGAATATTGAGCCCCAGACCAAAAATGGCCATGATAAAGGGATTGTCTGAAGGGCTTGAGGAGGCAGGTGTGTTCTCTTGGAATGGAACTGGCAGGCTTCACATGTCGTGATGAACTCGACCGCATCTTGGAGGGCTGTGGGCCAATAGAATCCTTGCAGGAATGCTTTCCCAATTAATGCCCTTGATCCAATGTGTGAGCCGCACATTCCTCTGTGAATCTCAGCCAGTAGTTCATTTCCATCCTCCCGGCAGACACACTTCAATTTCACACTGTTGGGCCTCTTTATCTATAGAGTGTCATCGACAAACTGATACATACTGGCCCTCCGGGCTACTTTCTCAGCTTCATCTTGGTCGCCGGGAAGTTCTCCGGTTTGTAGGAAGCGGACGATATGCCTTGCTCAAGTTGGAGCTTGGGGCTCGGCAACGAGGACTAGCGGCACCTCCTCTGCTGCGGGAGCACTAGCCTCGTTTGCGGGGTCCATGGGCCCGGCTGGAGGGGGTGGTCCGGCAGGCTGGGAGGAGTTGTTTCCGGCAGGGTCTCTGCTGGGAGCGGACGGCTCGATCGGGAGAGGATTACCGTAGTCCAACTTTCTCCTTTTCCGGGCCATTGTGGCTGGTGATACGGAGGGCTGAGAGAGACTGAGAACAAAAGTTCCTGGTTCCACAGGAAGCTTCTGTGCAGCACACTTTGACAGGTGATTAGCTATGTTGTTTTCCGCACGGGGTACATGCTCTGTTTGCAACCCATCAAAGTGCTCCTCCAATCTCCTCACTTCCTCGACATATGCTTCCATCAACAGGTTTTGATAATCCTTGTTGACTTGTCTCACCACCATCTGTGAATCTCCTCGTATGATCAGCTTCTTTATTCCAAATTCTGCTACAATTCTGAGCCCAACAAGGAGCCCTTCATACTCAGTTGTATTCTTGGTGGCTTCTTCCCGGGCAAAGTGCATTTGGATGACGTACTTCAAGTGCTCCCCGGCGGGGGCAATGAGAAGCATGCCAGGCCCTGCACAATGCAGGGAAAAAGCACCATCAAAATACAGAATCCATTCTTGGGGTGATACCTTGCCGGGGATAGTTGTCTCTGTCACTTCCTCATCAGGGGTTGGCGTCCATTCTGCAATAAGTTGTGCCAGCGCCCTGCTCTGAATAGTTGATGTGCTCTCAAACTGCAAACCAAAGTTGGATAACTCCAAAGCCCACTCCACTATTCTGCCGGAGCCTCAGGGTTTCGAAGTATCCTTTGCAACGGAAAACGAGTGACAGCCGTGATCTCATGGGCTTGGAAGTAGTGGCACAGTTTCCTTGAGGCCATAACGAGACCAATGATCAACCTTTGCATGCCAGAGTACCTCGACCTTGCCCCTTGTTACAAGGAGCTGACGAACTACACTGGGTGCTGCACCACTTTCTCCTTAACATGTCCTTGGGGTTGCTCTCATTGCCGTGCTCATTGTTGTCCTGATCCTTTTCTGATTCTGCCGTTATCTACCCACTTTCTGCCTCATCTAATTCTCACTGTGCTACCAAAGCCGCACTGACCACTTGGTCTGTTGCCGCCAAGTATAACAACAACGGCTCTTGGAGTTTGGGTGCAACCAAGGTAGGCAAAGATGATAGGTAGGCCTCTAACTCCTGTAGAGACGCATCTACTTCCGGGGTCCACTTCAAAGGCTCCGCCTTCTTGAAAATTTTAAAGAATGACAGGGCACTCTCGGCAGACTTGGAAATGAACCTACTCAAGCACCTCACATCCTTAACTATCCTTGGTGCTTGGATCTGCTTGATGGCTTTGATCTTATCGGGGTTAGCTTCAATTCCCCGATGGGACACGAAGAAACCAATCAGCTTGCCAAAGGAGACTCCAAACACACACTTTTCTGGATTAAGCTTCAAATTGATGATGCGCAAATTAGCAAATGTCTCCTCCAAATCCTGGATAAGAGTGGTCTTATCCTTGGTTTTGACCACGATATCATAAATATAAGCTTCTATATTTCTGTGTAACTATGGCTCAAAACCAATCTGAACTGCCCTTGCAAAAGTGGACCCGACACTCTTTAGTACGAATGGCATGCGGACAAAGCAGTACGTACCACATCGAGTGATGAACAATGTCTTCTCTTCATCTTCTTTGGACATGAAGGTCTGGTGATATCCGGAATGCATGTCCGGAAAGGAGAGCAAATCACACCTTGAAGTGGAATCCACAATCTGGTCGATGCACGGCAAGGGAAATGGGTCCCTTGGGCAAGCCTTGTTGAGATCTGTGAAACCAATGCAAAGCCTCCATTTCCCATTAGCCTTCCGGACTACCACTGGATTTGCTAACCATGTAGGATGCAGTACTCCTCTGACCAAACCAGCTGCCTCCAGTTTCTTGATTTCCTCGGCAATGAACTACTGCCTTTCCAAGGCCTGCTTCTGGACTTTCTACTTGACAGGTCGGGCGTGTGGGCAGACAGCAAGGTGGTGCTCGATTACCTCCCTAGGAAAACCGAGGATATCAGATGGTTGCTAGGCAAACACATTGATATTCACCCATGGGAAGGCAACGAGCGCGCTTTCCTATTTGTCATCAAGGGTGGCGCTGATAGTGAAAGTATCGTCAATGCCAGCCAGCCCTGCCGGGACCTTCTTCACTTGGGGTGTAGCAACCTTGGATCTCTTGCTGTTGGAACACTCCGGCATGTCGTCAACGGGTGTCGTGCACTCAGAGGGGGAACGCTTCCCGGACTCCTTGCCGGTGGTCCTACAATCCTTTTTTTTCCTTTGCTTTCCTTGGCAGGAGCTGTTGCCGCTGCAGCCTCTGCTGCGACTGCATCCCGGTACATCTTGTCCACATAGACAGTTGCATCCTTCTCATCCGATCGGATAGTGATGACTCCCAGTGGCCCATGCATCTTCAGAGTGTTATAAGCATAGTGGGATGCTACCATGAACTTGGCCAGGGCCGAGCATCCAAGAATCCCATTGTACAGCAGGGGGAGATCAACCACATCAAACACAACCTTCTGTGTCCGGTAGTTCAGTTCTCCCACATATGTCACCGGCAACGTAATCTTCCCTTTAGGATGGCTCCTGTCTGGGTTAACTCCTTGAAACGTGCCGATAAGCCCTAGCTCTTCTTCTCCTATCTGAAGCTTGCTGATGACTGCTGGGGAAATCAGATTCAACCCGGCCCCGCCATCTACTAACATCTTTGTGACCTTGAGGTTGCGAATTGTCGGGGAGACCAACAACGGCAAGCATCCTACCATGGTGGTGCGGCCAGGGTGATCCTCCTCATCAAAAATGATTGGCGTGTGGGACCATTTGAGCGGTTTCCGGGCCTCTGGCACTAGCTCCATGGCATTGATCTCTCATGCCCATCTCTTGAGTTGGCGGTGGGAGGCGTGCAAAGATACACCCCCATCAATGCATAGGGCGTCAGTGGCCTTCTGAAATTCTTGCTCACTGGTTTCTTCTTCATTCCCTTCGTCACTCACATCATTACAAACTTCCTTCTCTTGACCCCTGGTGGGTTTTCCTTGGTTCCGAAAGGGTTTGCCAGGATGATTTGCTTCACCGCCATGGCCCTTTCCGCCAGTGGCATTTTGACCTTTTTTCTTGTCACTCTTATCATATTCCGCTCTATGTTTCCTGACAAGCTGCTCAACCTGGTAACACACTTGAACACTACAAAAAAAAGACACATCCGTGACATTTTGGGCCGAACGAATTTTTTTCTGTCATACATATGACACTTCTATGACGATAATTGTGACAAAACCCGGTATCATCATAGATGTGGTGGGCTCCTACTTCTATGACAAAAAATCATGACAGTAAATGGGCTTTTCATCCTGGGCGGGCCGGAGACGCAGCTGCATGACATCCTTTGGGCTGTCCATGATGGAAAAAACCATGGTAGAAGCAAGGGGGAGGAAAATTTCGGGGAGTTCCTGATTACGGTGGGAGGTCGGGGGTCGAGCGATGCGCGTTTCTCTCATACACGTATGCGCGTGTGTGTGAGGCATTGGCTCTAACTGAACCCGAGCGAGGCGTTGGGCTCTAACTGAACCCGAGCGATTGCACTGCAGGCTACGCGTTACTGAAGCCAAGCAATCGATCGATGACTGTTAACTGAACCCAATCGAGCGATTCCTTTACTACTGCTGCTAACTGAAGCCGATCGATTGGATGAACAGTGAGCGTTGCGGGGGGGGGGGGGGGGGTGGATGAACAGTGAGTGGTGGCGTTGTCTCTGGATGAACAGGACCCCGTGGTGTGGTGGAGGGCTGGATGAACAGTAGACGATGGAGGGTTGCTCGTGGAGGGGTGGTTGAACAGGACCCCGTGGTGTGGAGGGCTGGATGAACAGTAGACGGTGGAGGGGTGGTTGAACAGTAGCCGGTGGAGTAGCGCGCGGTGGAAGCTGGATGAATAGGAGCCCGTGGAGGCTGGAGGAGGTCGACGGTGGAGATGAACAGTATCCCGTGGAGTCCCGTTTTGCGGTACGCTACACCCCTCCCGATGAACAGGACCCCCGTTTTGACCGTAGGAGGCAGTTTCGCCCGTTTTGCGGTACGCCACACCCCTCCCGATCAACAGGACCCCCGTTTCGACCGTAGCGGGTCCGTTTCGTCCGTTTTGCGGTACGCCACACCCCTCCCGATCAACAGGACCCCCGTTTCGACCGTAGGAGGTCCGTTTCCTCCGTTTTGCGGTACGCCAGACCCCTCCCAATCAACAGGACCCCGTTCCGAATGTAGGAGGTCCGTTTCCTCCGTTGTGCGGTACGCCAGGCCTCGTTTCCATCGCCTGTTCCGTCCATGCCCTCCCGATGACATGACCACGCATTCTGTTCTGACCCAGCCGGTTGGCTCCCACGCGTTCCGTTGCCTCCCGATGAACACGACGCATTCCATTGCCTCCCCATGAACACAACGACGACGATGTTTCTCCGTTCCGACCCAGCCATGTACACGAGCGCTGGCCGTACGTATGCGCGAGTAGGCGTTCGAGACCCCGCCCGTATGTACACATACGTGGCCGTATTTTCTTTCTTGCACCCTGGCCGATGTACGTACGTGTACATGCTACATGCGTGCCTCTACTACGACACGTACGCGCCTCTACTACGACACGTGCGCGCCTCTACATCCACCAGTATATATGTACGTACACGTTCGTGACCAGAATGACAACACTACGTACGCTTCGACCAGGTGGGTCCTGACTGTCAGGCACTTCCTTGCATGCGAAGATGTACCTGGTGGGTCCTAGCAGTCAAGGGGGCGCATCGATTTTTTTGCCCGGACGTACTTCCTTGCGTGCGAAGATGTAGCTGGTGGGTCCCAGCAGTCAGGGGAAACATTTTTTTCGCGAAATACAGTGGCCCGTCCGGTGAGTCCCAGCTGTCAGGTGGAGGAATAATTATTTTCCACGTAATAAGGAGGCACTTCCTTGCTACGGTCGTGGACCCAGCTGTCAGCCTCTCCACGTACAATCCACGTCCGATGAAAGTCGTTCCTTGACCATGTTGACCACGCCGCGCCGAGAGCACCAGGGCGGTGGACGACGGCGAGGCCTAGGAAGGGGACGACGGGGAGCCGGGGAAGACCCGACAGTGGAAGCCCGCGCGGAGAGGAGTACGAGGGTTCACCGGTTCGGCTGCGGTGTGAGGTTGCCGTCGCCGCAGGGCCTGGCCAGCGGTGGGAATAGTAGGGGGCGGTGAGGCCTCCGCGGTAGCACAGCCGGCCACGGGAGGTAGGAGCATGCGGCACGACCGGTGCTGCTTTGGGCGGCTGGAGCAAGAAGACTAGAGTTTGAAGAAGCACTACAGCCGTTGGATGGACATTGTACGGTCACTGGAGCTAGAATCATTCATATTGACTAAAGTTGACAAAGGCCCCCATCCCAGTCAACTTAGTAGGCCCACAAAGTCAGCCTCCCACCATGGTGGGTCCCAGCTAGCAGGGGGAGTATTCATTTTTTTGTGCGTAAAAAGGAGGCACTTTCGGTGGGTCCGAGCTGACAGAGGAACGTTTTTTTCACGAAATACGCTGGCCCGTCCGGTGGGTCCCAGCAGTCAGGGGGAAACGTTTTTTCGCGAAATAAGGTGGCCCGTTCGGTGGGTCCCTGCTGTCAGGTGGAGGAATAATTATTTTGCGCGTAATAAGGAGGCATTTCCTTGCGGCCGCCTGGACCCAGCTGTCAGCCTCTCCACGTACAGTACTCTTCCGATGGAAGTTGGTCGTTGACCACGTTGACCACACTGCGCCGAGAGCACCAGGGCGGTGGTCTGGACAACGGCGAGGCCTAGGAAGGGGATGACGCGGAGCCGGGGAAGACGCAGCAGTGGAAGCCCGCGCGGAGAGGAGTACGAGGGTTCAGTGGTTTGGCTGCGCTGTGAGGCTGCCGTCGCCGCAGAATAATAGGGGGTGTGGGTGAGTAGAGGGATGGCCTGGCCAGCAGGGGAGTAGTACGGGGTGGTGAGGCCTCCGCGGCATCACATCTAGCCACGGGAGGCAGGAGCACGCGACACGACCGATGCTGCTTTGGGCGGCTGGAGCAAGAAGACCAAAGGTTGAAGAAGCACTACAGCCGTTGGATGGACATCGTACGATCACTGCAGCTAGAATCGTTTATATTGACTAAGTTGACAAAGCCCTTGGTACGCATCAACTTAGTAGGCCCATAGCTCAGATTTGGCAGAGATCATATAGCCCATTTGCGATTTGTAAGAATGTACAACCCATTTTTTAATTCTAATGGAATTTACTATAACCAATTTACAGTTTTTTACAAATACAGCCCAACTTCTAGCTAGGACAACGATTAATAATTTCAAACAACCGCCCAAAACAGAATTCAAAATAAATTCCCACATTTTGATGGGATCCGAAATATTTTTATCCGAAATTTCTCGTCAGGTTAAATATAATTTCAAAATAAAGTTGTATTACGTTAAAATGGAATGAAATATTGCGCGTGCAACAAGTAATGAAATTAAAATTTTCAAATTCCAAAAATAATATATATTTCAAAATAATTACGTGTTTGGTGCATAGTAACTGTCCAGTTATTATCATTACATCCCATTTATTATTTCTTAAAGTCATTTTCTTGTTAAGCATAATGCATACCTCCTAGGAAAGTTTGCAGCCCAGCGGAGCGGAGAATAACAAGTTGACCCGGATATTGTGTACAACTGTCGGCCCAGTTGCATTGCTGATGTTGAAAAAAAGGCATGTGTAGTACAGTACAACTTAACATGGTTACTCAGCCCACATTCAGCGACGCTGGAAAGGCCCAAACAAGGCTTCTGTACAACTTTTTGAAGTCACTAAGCTCAATTAATAACTTAAGAAAAAAGTTAGATTATAGTGGAACCTAATTAAAAGCTGTCATGAGCAAATAAATAATTCAATGGGTCCTACTTGTGTGTGTGCGCGTGTGTGTGTGCGTGTGTGTGTGTGAGAGAGATAGAGATAGAGAGAGACCCATTGGTCGATGCTCGTAAATACATCTTTCAGCCATATGCATTGCTGATGCTTAGTAAAAACTTATATAGTTGACACAATCATATAGAACATCATAGCACACTGAACTTGCATACAAACATTTCACGCAGGCGGCACAATCAGGATGGAAGCAATGGATCGCTACAGGAAGGGCTATGTTGAAACCAACGAAGTCGTACATAACGGTTCATCATCTTTATCAATGACGGGGAAATATCTTGAATGTTGTGCAAAGAAAACAAACAGACAACACAATAAGTTCTTCTAGCACATTAAGTTGACGTACAACCCTTTCTAAAAAAAGTTCCGGTACAAAATTAGAACAGGTCACAATCAAATGTACTGGCATATCAGTGCTTCACACCCATAGCTTGGATTTACTAGTATCTGACAAGATTCATTTCTTACCTCAAATTAGAGCACATCCAGGCAGCCAGCCCTGGCTTTTTTCCCAAAGAAGCAGTGGCCTCTGCCGCGCGATGGAGTAGGCCCTGTGCCATCCATCGTTCCGAGTAACACAGGGAAAGTCTAACGTTGACTCCTGTAATGGACGTCGTCGATGGACCCTGGCACCCGCGGCGGCGGCAGGACTTTGATTGATGGATTGACCACTTCTTCGACATGCATGAACACTCGATACAGGTACATCCCTAACGTGGTCCACGGCGACCTTGGTGGCGACGAATAGTACAACCCCAGTTCCTGCACCGGTATCTCAACACCAATCTTCTTCATCCATGCCATAACCATCAGAGCCCAGCTGTCTGGAGGAACAAACATACTTACGAGCTCACCTCCAAGGTCGTTGATAAGCTCGTTCATGGACTCGCTGTTCCAAGCACGTCGAGGCATGCCGTTGAAGGTAAGCTTTGTTAAAACTCAAGCTCAGAGGGCACCGAGCCCCATCCTGGTTGCCACTGATCAAAGCTCACCAGTGCTCCATCGCAGAACAAACACCGGGAAGATTCGAACACACGAATGCAGTCGAAAGTTGTCTAGAACCTGACGAAGAAATCAGCCGGTGGCGGACAGACTTCGATGAGCAAGTCACTTATTTGGATGCCATGCGCCATGCCAAGAGCTTTGACAAGGTCGTCCGACAAGACGGGAGGCCGGTCGCCGTTGATGGTTACCATCAGCACTTTGCCGGAAAACTGATCGTCAAGCGCCGCCATGCCACTGTTGAGCGACAGCACACAGCGACCGAAGGCAGGACAGACCTCAGGATCTCCGGCTCAGAGATCCACGTTGACCAGCGACATGATAGTGCGCTTGAGTACAGGGAGTACAGGAGGGGGATTTGGGCGAACTGGAGTTGGAATCGGGATTCCAGAGGTGGGGGAGGGGTGGGAGACTGGGGATGAAAAGGTAGCATGAATTTCGAGCACGCGCCAATATGCTCTCGGCGTGCAAGCGCACGAAAACACCGGTGGCGCCCACATGTCGGCCTAAGAGTCCTTATTCTTTCTTTTTTGGAGAGCCCGGCCTTTTTTCCAGGATCTTTTGAGAGCCCGGCCTGAGAGTCATAATTGACATGTTTGGCATTGCGTTACTACTCGGCCCATATTCAACGACACCTCACTGGCCCAAACAAGTGTACAACTTCGAAAAGACACTAAGCTCAAATTATATAACTTGAAAAAAGGAGATATACTCTGAACACTCGAGAATGGTGATGCCCTCATTTAGCCCACTAGTAGTTTGAGACAATAAACAGTTCAAAACAACGATATATACAACATTCAAACACGGACTAGTGACTACTACTGACATAAACAACAAGACATGATAGTTCATAAGAAGTCTTGATACACCACCAAAACACACCCATCTGCAGCGCTCAGACTCTCGTGATCCAGACGAGAATGACATTCTAAACAGAAGAAACTATTACATAGTAAGAGTGACATAGACGAGGATGACCAAATGACAAGGAATATGCATACAAAAGAAAGAACTACCCATCCAGAACCAGCAGCAAAGACAACAAAGTCATTCGAAGAGATGATCCAACACCATCATAATTTGCAGCCCCGCTTCAGCGACTAGTGATCCGGAGACACCAGTACTCCACCCTTTCGATGCAATAGCCCAATTACCTATCAACCTGAAGGCTTGAACCACATCACTGCCTGTCGCAATTGAGACATCCAAGGATCAAAGTTAATCCGGATGGCTTTGTCATTCTCACCTTCTTTTGGCTGTAGGCTGTATCGTTGACAATCAGGGGAGTTTGCTCCCGAACTCCTAGGGCTCGCCGTGTAGACACAGTTTTCCATAGCAAACAGAGCCTCTCTGCCATCAAGGTCCTTGCCAATGGTGATCTCCTGGTTAATTGGTTAATTGAGTCCAAGAAACAGAGAGTGTGAACAAAGGCTGTTTACCCGCCTCCAATTAAAAAATCCTAAAGGCCCCAACAAGCTGGTATCCTGCTCATAGACATAACAGCCACTGTCCGGATACTCACATATTAGACGGTGCTTGTATACAGTGGGGTTTTTGCAATATAACTTTTCTGGCTCATGTGTCCGAATGATCATCAGTCTTTTGCCGTCGTCTGATCGAGTGAGGAACCAGTTGTGCTTCCCTGTTTTTGGCAAAGGTGGTGTGATTACAAAGGGCAGTAACTGTAGGGACACTGCATCATATCAAAAAGGACAGTCATTGTTAATGTAAGATCAGCATTGTTCAGAGTATGAGTAGGATAATGCAAGAAACAACATTGTATAGTGGAAATAGGTCTCCCGTGCTAGCATGCATGTTCACTTCATCATTCAGGTATCATCCATATTGCGAGCAGAACCAAATTCTCGTGCATGCCCAATCAACGCCCTACCGCGATGCATGCAGTGGTCGTTCTGGTGCATCAAGGACGGCATGCAGATCGTTCCACACTTGAGAAGAGGAAAAATGGAAAGGTAGAACGTGGCAGCAGAGGAAGAGAACGCTGGCTAACGAGGCTGGGAGGGGATCGAGCAGGAAGTTAATGCTCCACACCTAAAGGTTTTGGGAAAACCTGATTTTCATAAGGTGACTTATACTCACATAAACGGAGGGAGTATTCCTTAACCAGAGAATGTTGTGTCTCCCACTCACGCACTAAAAAAAACTACGACACATTTTTTATCTGTTTGCATAGGTCCCACCTATCAGGAAGGATGGGCACGTACACGAACAGGTACGACTCATCAGTCTACCCGCATAGCCTTTTCGTTTAGTCTACCTAGCCATCTAATCAACTGCCTGCACGCCACTTCCCCATTTACTTCTCCATCGGGAACCGATTCTCCTCAGCTTCTTCACCTCCCCTTCGTCTTCATTTGCATCCAAAACCCACTGCGTTCACATTGTTTTAACCTCTTTAAATAATCATCTACTACTTCAGTTAGACTAGCCATCTAATCCTAATTCTCCAAACCATAGCCCTCCGTTCCAGCAGTTCCAAATGGCGAAAGAGATCAAGATGCAGGTTTTTAGCGTCCAACATGTCCTCGTCGAAGGCTCGATGCACATAGTTGCCACCTTCACCGTCCACCCAAGGGTTGTTCGGTAGTGGATCAACAATGTGTCCAACTCCCTCGAAAAGGTAGAGACGAGGGTCATCAGTCTCGACGCAGAGTACACGGAGCGTGCCCCTGGGAAGATCCAGCGTGCCGCCGTCCTTCAGCTGTGCCTCGAAGATGATTTTTTGGTATAGCACATCATACACTCGCCCTCCATACAGGTGAGCTTCACGATTTCTTATGTCGGGAGGACGTATAGTTCTGTGGGGCAGCCATCGAAGGGGACAAACAGAAGCTGGAGCCGTACAACCTTGATTTGAAAAGCATCGCTGACCTACAAACCAGAATCAAAATTCCTGAAGAAGATTGTGATAAACATACACCATCCCTATTCGATGTAGCAAATTTTGTGCTCAGTACAAATCTTCAGAAGGGTGACGAGACGGTGGCATTAAGGTCGTCTGGATGGGAGAATTATGCCTTGACGTACGAGCGGAGAAAATATGCTGCCCTCGATGCCCATGTGAGTTTCGAGATAGCTGCAAGGTCCAAAGAGCTTGTTGCGAAGCCGTCTCCCATAGAGAATGAGAAGAAGAAGAAGAAGAAGAAGAAGAAGGCTGCACCAGCAGGAGGGCATTATGGATGGATGAACTATTTCCTCTCTTGTAAAAAAAATTATTCCCTCTCGGTGTATATTGATATAGATGGACTATTTCGATGGTGTGCATGTCTTTGGAACAGAGTAGTAGCGTGGGTCCGCTTGACTATAAGGAACTATTTATCCGCATATATAGCTTTCTCTGCTACTCCTTCCAGTGATCGGTATGCAGTGCATGTGTCCGTAGACATGAAAACTTGTCCATGGAAGTTCAACTACGGCGACCATCATGTTTCATCTCGCGATTCCCACGACGCCTCTCCAACCCACGGCACCACGCCCCCCGACGTGCGCCTCACCCCTCTCGGCCGCACCGCCCCTCTACATTTGTGTGCATGACATGTGGGCCACCTAAAATGCGGCGACCATCAAGTTTCTACCACAGCCACCCGCGATTCCCACGACGCTGCTCGAACCCATGAAACCACATGTCCCCCGACCTGCGGCTCACCCCTCTTGGCCCCACTGCCCCTCTGCCTACGGGAGCATTACATGTGGACCAGTCACCTATCGGGTCCACATGTTGTTGACTCAAAGGTAGGTGTAGTAAGGCGCTGAAGCTCAGTCCCGACGGCCCTGAGAGGGAAATGTAACTCCTGTGCCAGGGCTTGTGGTGCTCCCGCAGCACGAACTCGTGCCAAACTCGAGATTTGTTTCTTTACTATACATGCACGCAACGATTTAATGGACATTGTAATCTCAACATGTGATGGGGAGCTCTAAATTTGAATTTGAAACTTATAAAACAAAAGGATTCAAAACAAATAAACTGGGAGAGAGGGAGTATATCGTAGGATGTATCCCATACAAAATAAGTCCCCTGGTTTGTCACCGCGAGGATGCGGTTAGAAAGGAGCACAGCGTCTTCCTACTCGTACGGCAACAAATCGGCCACAGACGGCATGGTCCACCTTTGACCGCCATGTGCAAGGTTCGTGCTATCTTATTCAATCTCACCGTGGTTCCATCGTACCAATTCATGTGGTGGCCCGTTGCATGGCTGATCCCAACGTTGGATAAAGGTTCTACGGGAACGGTGTCATTGTTGTAAATGTTGTGCAAATTGATGTTGGTACCCTCCCATACATATGCAAGCCAATCTCCACTCGCACCGAGCCTAACCTGTGAAATAGTGGGCAGGGGGAGAATTAGGAAATGGACACGGAAGTAGTCTTTAGAATGCATTTACTGCATGATCAAACTCATCTTACCTGCTCATCGGAGGAAATCCGAGTGCCCCTCAACGTCGGCATCTCAAGGGGCGTCAACTTGCAACTACGGCCACGCCGCGCTGGAGAGACCCCCAAGGAAACATCCTCATGCGTTCCATGGAACATCAAGATGCATTTGTATGAGTAGTTTATCTTGTGAGAGAAAAGGATGAACGAGGGAAGGCCTCTAGAGATAGAGATGGACACTACTACTACCAATGTGCTGGCCCGTGCATTGCAATGGATCCAAAGTAGTAGAATAATACTTGTTCACGTGCTTGAAATATAAACACTCTAGTTTTGATATACATGTGTCAGCAGACATGACAGCTTGTCCATGGAAGTTGAACCACGGCGACCATCATGTTTCTTGTTTCTACCACTGCCACACCCACACGTGATTCCCACGACGCTGCTCCAACCCACGGCACGACGTCCCCCGACGTGGACATGGATCCTCTGACATGGCTATCACTACCTCGCCCTGCCTTTCCTTCGCTGACAGGTGGGACCCACGGTTATGGGTCCCACATGTCAGTGACAGAATGGTAGGATTGTTCGCGTCAGGGGATCCTCATCCCCCCGACGTGCCCCTCATCCCTCTCGGCCCCACCGCTCCTCTGCCTTTGTGTGCATGACATGCGGGCCAGCTGAACTGCGGCGACCATCAACTTTCTACCACAGACACACCCAATTGGACGCGATTTGCCTGCTTTGCTGCTGTGCTCCAATTCCTACTCCCGCACCATCGAATTTTCATCCAGCGGCTGTGACACATTTCGTCCCGGGCATCAATCATCAGCTGGACTACTTATGTACTATAGGTAGTACCCGCCGGTGTGGCCATCTACGCCTCGTAATGCCCCGACACCCAGCTGTGGCACCCTCGCCACGGCCACGCCACCACCGGACGGTTCATATTGAATGAGTGAGTAGCGAACCACGCCACCACCATGAGAATGACATGTGGGCCAGCCGCATTTAAGGTCCGCATGTCATTGACACATAGGACGGGCACTAAGCCACTGAAGTTCGGTCCCATGGGCCCCGAGAGGGAAATGTAACTCCTGCGGCAGGCCTTGTGGTGCTCCCGCGGTACGAGCTCGTGCCAAAACTGGAATGTGTTTCTTACTACTACCAACTAGTACTAGTAAGGTACACGTGCATTGCACGCATGAGATTCTAGTGGTTTGTGCATTATGCTTCTACATGTGAAGCTTTCTAGATTCTAACATGTGGAAAAATCTGGTGGAATGTAAGGTTAGGAAAGTTTGATTAACTTAGGTGAGTGTTTGGTTCAAGCCACACCTTAGGAAAGCCACACTAAGGCCCCACATGACATACACACAAAAAATGTGGCAAGATTCCCTTAGGCTTGCCAACTTGTGGCTCTCATTTTGAAGAACTAATAACTTTGCCTAAGCTTAGTTGTGGCAAAGTTAGTCATGAATTAAGTTCAACCATGGAGTCTTCTAGATTATACATGTGGCAGAATCTGGTGGATGATATCCAACGGCCAGTAGTGCTCGGATTTGCCATCTTTGTACCGTCGGATTGGCTTCATCCAACGACCAACTTTCAAAGTTTTTCACACACTATATAGGGGGTATAGATATATATGTGCCGGTCCGTTGCAATGGATCCAAAGTATATCTATTTAGTGGAGTGCACTCTAAACACATTATCTATTTATTTTTCTCTAACCTTCCGTAGCCATGCAACCAAGCCACATAAGCTTCATGGGTGCCCCCACATCATATTATTCATACTACGTTGATTGAAAAAAAGATAAATCACCCAAAACAAGATCTTCCCGTTTTTTGTTCCTACGATGTTGTGCCGTGCACGTACCTACTAGTTGTATAGTGGTAGTACTAGTAATATAGTATTAGGAGTACAAACTTGGTACTAGTAGGAGTAGTAATAGTACGGAATGCTCCTACTCTATCAATGAGCCCCGTCTGACACCAAATTCCTTGGCTTCCGTGCTACAACTAGATCTTCCCCTCATTTCTGTTTTCCAACCCGGCGGCGGGCGGGGTGTTGGTTTGCTCAATGGCGGTCCCACATGAAAGTGAAAATGCTAGGCAACACGCCTTCCCTAAGCTATGTGTCGTGCCGGACGGGCCATGTTGTACTCCCGATTCCCGGGCGTGTGGGGGTGCGACGCGAATGCGACAGGCCTTTTCCTTTTACCAGCAATGTGCCCGTGCATTGCGACGGATCCAAAGTAGTACAATAGTAGTATTTGTTCACAAACTTGAAAGAAATCACTATTGTTTTGATATACTCCTAATATATTACTCCCTCCGTACCTAAATATTTGTCTTTTTTGAGATTTCAAATGGACTATCACATACGGATTATATAGACATATTCGAGTGTTTCTAGCAAGATGCCCGCGCGTTGCACGAAGTTGATGGAAAAGGTAAGCACAACTTATAAATTGACGGATGGAGTACTAGTTACAGTGATGCATATAATTAAGCAAAGGGATCGCACATGTCGGTATTGACTGGAACGAGAATGCAACAGCACAATTAGAATTAAGGCCACGATGATGCGATCGCAGTGGTGGTTACAGAAGGAAAGAAGAAAGATGGATCCACTAACATACAACCTCCTCCTCCTCAACTTAGTGCGCCGGGCCACCGACCGGTGGCTATGGAGCGGCGGCTTTTGTGGCGAGGTCGAGGTGCTTCTCAGCAAAGGCATCCAAGGCTTCCAGCCGGTTGAGGAAGGCCAATGTCGTAGCGTCCTCACTGGCCTTGTAGATACCTATGTACACGATTTGCTCGTACACGTGGATGTGTAGGTTGACGAATTCTTGCAGGGCGAGGCGCCTCGCGGTGAGCGCGACCTCCAGGTGGACATTCTTTGTGGCATCGGCGGGCAGTCGCAGGGCCACCAGTGCTTGAAAGAGGTTCCGACCATGGAGGCCGATTAGGGTGGCTGGCAATGAGGAGCCCGGGCGCGCGGGCTGGAGGAGTACGGCGATGTCGTCCGCGAGCTTCTTGAGGACGGTGAACTTGTTGCTGGTGGCAACGATCATCTGGTCCAACTGAGAGTCGTAGTTGGCGTCGACGGCGGCCATCCACCAGCCGGTCTCCAACACCGTCTGGAGACGATCCTCAGCGCCATGCCGTAGGCCGGCGTCGTGGACCATCTGGCGCAGCCGCTGGCCGCTCACGCGCATCACCGCCATGGGTCTGGAGTGAGCTCTTTTGCGCTTAGTGTAGGTGCTTAGGAAAATTCTTAGGTGCGTACGATGTGGTAGATGCATTGGAATGGAGGGGCGCCTTTATATGAGGGCAATGAGGGCAAACTGCGATGCATTCACATCATGCAGCCTCTTTTCCCGGACCACCTCCCATTACTTCCCTCATGCATTAATTGAAGGAGGATGCATTGGCCATTCAACATATCAAGAACCGCTACTCCCTCCCTTCTCTGCATTAAAGCCGTATCGAGAACTGCGCCGCCCGCTATCAAATCGAATACTCCCTCCATCTAGGTGAGTATTAAGTCATCTTACGAAAACCAAATAGTAAACACATAGGCGTGGTGCATTAACTCTCATGTTGTTTCTTATTTTTTGACATAAATAGAGGAACCAACCAAGAAGAGATGTGGGGCTTGTATGCTTTTAATGACTTGAGACTATCAAACATGACATGCAGTGGTCAGTTTGTTGCACAAGAACAAATACAACCCATGTCAGCACACACGCATCTTATATAGCATCACATCCAATGGCTATAAAAGATGAATGAGACCAAATTATATCTCATCTAGATGAGTTCTAGCAAAACTGTATTAATAATACTTAGTACTCCTGCGCCATGTATCATATATTAGTATCATGTAGTACTTTATTTATTGCCATGTATGACACATAGTACTCAACTCTCTCCCTTTCTTCATTTAATTCTATGACACCTCATCAAAATTGCTAAGGCTAGTACCATTACAACCAGCCTTAGCAAATACGAAGTACTAAACATTAAGTTCTCTCATTTTCCTCTCCACCTTAGTCACCTAGACGGAGGGAGTATACTGCGCGGGCTTTTCCTGCGCGGTAGGCGAGGCAGTTCCTAGTCGGTTCGACAGAGACGCGAGAAGACGAGGGAGTAGGCTGCGGTGAATGTAGGGTTGTGTGATTTGACAGCGAGTTACTGCTGGACAGGTGGGCCCCCATGATTTGACTTTCCATTATCATTTTAACTATGGCGCTTCAATACTATGGCGGTTCGCTCCTAGTCGTCCCGTCCATTCACATTACGGCAGTTCCACTAATCTTAACCCTCCTCCCAAATTCATGGCGTCCGAAAACTCCCCGATCGGCGGTGAGTACAAGGTTAGAACCATCACCGGCGATGAGTTCGACATCATCTACACCCGTTCTTATGCGATGGTGAAAGGATGCCTTTCTTGCTTCAGACGCATGTTCGAAGACTCAGATGATGAGTGGTTCGCTAGGCTAGATGTTGAGTACACCACAATCCTAGGACGAGAGAAGGATCTAAAGGACGAAGAGAGGAAGAAGCCCGCCGTGATCCAAGTTTGCGTGCATGACTTATTCTTGGTCTACCACATATGCCATGCCGACGTTGAGTGCCAGGATTTTAAGGACTTCCTCGAGAGCAACCTAGTCAAATTCGTTACTGTAGACTTTGGTAACGACAAAGAAGTCCTGCGTCGGATAGGCCTCGTTGTAGGCAACACCTTCGACCTCTAGAAGAATCAGCTGGTGTCCTCTTGTCAGCCTTCAATGCTGACCCTGGCAGGAGCCATGGTTCATCCTCCGTACGGTAAACTGGAGAAACCTCCATACATGTTTCATCATCATGCATGGCAGCGGAATGTACTAGATATAGACCACATCCACTACGCTGCAATGGATGGCTACCTTTGCTTCAATATCTACAAGGGATGGACGAAGACCAACAGCCAAGTGTGCGGTTCAAGCAAAGAAGTATTGGCCAAGAGGAAGAGGGACAAGGACGAAGTCGAGGACGTGGACGAGGACTCCGAGTAGGGTGGCAGTCTCGTTGCTCATGGTGGTTCTAATGCAGTGTCTACCGGAATAATTGCAAAGTATAATTTCAGGTGTGCTTAATTTAATTTGAGGGGTGTGTTGTGCTGAGCCCCCAGCAGAACTATGTTATGTTTTTTCTTGTTACTTTAACTCTTCAGTACGTACATACTAGTATTTCTTACATTTCATCTTTTAGTTGGTATAGTACTACCACTCATTTCTTCCCATTATATACGTACAATATATATAGCCAACATCATATAGCCAGCAATTTAGTTGTCAAAGAATTTCAGGGTGCTTAGTTTTTTCAAAGAATTCCAAGGTGCTTAGTTTTATTTGAGGGGTGGGTTGTGCACTTGTGCTGGACACCATTATTGTGACAAGTCTTTTTAATAGTACTATATGCATAACTTAGCGACGAGCGCTCTCTATATGTACCACGTTTTTTTAATTTCAAGTTTTTTGCCATGGCGCAATCCATTGATACTACTACTGTACAAAAGTGGAATATATACATTTTTTAAAAGGCTACAGGGTGGGGTAGTCTAGCTCGGTTAGTTTCATGAGAGGCGAGGGCCTTTGTGATTTGACGGATCATTACTGCTGTCAAAACAAATAGTACTGCGCCGCCCGCTGCATGCCCGGCGCCTCCATTAAACCCCTCCGTTAAACCCGCATGCAAACCGAGAATCCTACTCCGGCCACACGTCCGTTCATGAGCGGGCCAGAATTAAATGCAACACTGGCCGAGCTCCTCACGTCCGCCCTCAGTTTAAACAAGGCCAGACACTGGCTAAGCTCCTACTGTCCGCCCTCTATTTACACGAGGCCAGACAAACAGCGGGCAAGAATCGCACCCCTCCGCTGCTCCCCCATCTCCTCCTTCACCATTTTCTCCACTCTTCCGATGGCTTCCGATGAGCCGTTCTCTGGCATATTACCCGGCTGGCTGGCCCGCCGAGCCCTCCGGATACAGGCGAGGCCGCTCGGTGCTTCACCAACCTTGCTTGGCCC
This sequence comes from Triticum urartu, assembly GCF_056163025.1. NCBI lineage: Eukaryota > Viridiplantae > Streptophyta > Magnoliopsida > Poales > Poaceae > Triticum > Triticum urartu. The sequence goes on along the minus strand of NC_141877.1, from coordinate 198,640,606 downwards.
GACGGAGCCAGTTGCCGCCCCAAGTAGGCGTGTGGTTCAGCAACTCGCCGCTCCAGTTCAGCTCGATGAGGAGTGGCGAGTTGCTCCACGCCGGCATGGCAGCACGCACGCCGGTACGGGCGCCGTCGCTGCCACGTCGTATCGCGCCACCAGTGTCTGCGGTGGCCGCGCCTCCCGTGTCTGTGGGCGCGCCTCCCGTGCCTGCGGCAGCGCCATGCAGGCAGAGACAAAAGCCGGGTGCATGGAGAGCGACGAGTCGGTGGCTAGCTTCTCCGTGTCCGCCGCCATCATCGAGGATAAGTAGAACACGGGAGGCCACCGCCACTTGGGACCCATGAAGGTCACCGCCAAGGTGACGACCATGGATTCAGGTGGTTCTTTGCTGCTTCATCTCTTCCGAGGACCTTCGTCGACCCCGCAAGTGTCTGGCGGACATGAGGAAGACAAAGGGATCCGCGGGCGGCCATTTAGAACTAAAATAAGTCTAGATACATCCATTTCTAGGACAAGTATTTCCGGACGGAGGGAGTATTAATTATACAAGAGAGCCGGATTGGCACCTCTTAGTTCATGTATATGTAATGAAATCCATCATGTTTATATGAAGATCCGGCTTTTTTATACGAAATCCTTCATGCTTATATGAAATCAGTCCGTGTTTGCATGAATTTCATCTGGTTGGTTAGAGTTGTAAAAATGCATGCCGTTGGCATTTGATGTCGTCCTCTGCTTAAGGAAGCGGGAGGAAATTTGCCGGCTGCCGTTGGAGATGCTCTTTATGCTGGAAATAATAGAGTGACATCCAATCCATTTGAGTTAATTGCCTGTATGATTGTCCCTCTATAAAAAGTTAATTGCATGTAGAGTGTACAAGTGACTTGCAGGGTGGCTACAGCTTCCTACATAAAGTTAAAAAGAAACAAGTCCATCCTTAATCTTGTATTCTAAGTACTTTGTGGGTTCCACTGTCAGTACAGTAGCGAAAGAAGTATATATTAAATAAGTAGAGTAATATATAATATAAAAATATAAACTTAAAAGACAGAATTCGAACTCATGTCATCGCGTTGCGAGCATCCGACGCTAACCAGCCCAGCACATTTTTGTTGTAGACTATGCTGGAGATATATCTCCATGTCTACTCTTATATATACTCCATTCGTTCCTAAATATTTGTCTTTTTCAGATTTCAAATGGACTACCACATACGGATGTGTATGTAGACATATTTTAGAGTGTAGATTCACTCATTTTGCTCCGTATGTCTTTTCAGGAAGGGGTCAGATTTGTCCTTGATTTATTTATGAGGTATCTAGATGGCACTGCACCACCAAGAAAAGAGGGTAACATCAAAATTATGGACTACTTTTTTGAGTACGTTGGTAAGGTCCGGTCATAGTCACTTGTTGAAATCTCTAAAAAGACAAATACTCCCTCCGTCCGGAAATACTTGTCATCAAAATGGATAAAAGGAAATGTATCTAGACGTATTTTAGTTTTAGATACATCTCTTTTTATCCATTTTGATGACAAGTATTTTCGGACGGAGGGAGTAGAAAACAGAGTTGGTGATGATGGTGTGTGTGCCATCCTGCAATATAGGCCATCGGATTTATATCTAACGGTTAGGAAAGAAACTATGGCAATTTTGCAAAAATATACCCACACGTCTCTCCACGTTCGAAAATAAGGCCTTCCCCCGTTCAACCTTTTCTCTCACAAGATAAACTACTCATACAAATGCATCTTGATGTTCCGTGCAACGCACGAGAAGCTAGCTAATTTCTTTTAAAATAGTTGGTGCGATAATTGGGTTGAAGTGATATATTTTATGTCTGCCCCGAATGATTTCAGATTCACTAGTAGTAACAAAGAAAAGGTTGCCTTGTTAATTACCAGAAAATAGGGTGAAAACTATCACATGAGGCCGGTAAAAACAAGGCACACTGGGTTCAGCGTCATCGTAACTATAGTTGTGCGCACACGAGAAGTCTACATATCGAGGGGGCTACCGAGCGAGGCACCGAGACACAATGTTTGAGAGAGAAACCAATTGAAAGATTATGATCACATCGAGTTGTCACCCTTCTGCTGTCATTGTTGGGGCGGGGGAGAGAAAGACGTATTGAGAGTGTGCGCGGTAGGCACAGAGGCACAACTAGCGTGTGTGTGTGTGTGTGTGTTTGAAAGAGGAGTAGATAGACTATTATCAAGATTGATGTGCCACCCTACTCCTTCGGTGCCGGGTAGTGTGTGTGTGTGTGTGTTTGAGAGAGAATCCAGTCGATAGATTAGTATCAAGATCAAGGTGTCACCCTACTCCTTCGGTGTTGGGAAGTGTGGGGGTGTGTGTGTGGGGTGGGGGGCAGTGACACTCACATATGTCTACTCTTATAAAAAACAGAGTTGGTGATGATGGTGTTCCTGCCATCCTGCAATATAGGCCATCCGATTTATATCCGACGGACAGGAAGGAAACTATGGCAATTTTGCAAAAAGATACCCACACCCCTCTCCACATTTGCAAATAAGGCATTCCCTCGTTCATCCTTCTCTCCCACAAGATAAACTTCTCATACGAATGCATCTTGATGTTCCGTGCAACACATGGGCATCTTGCTAGTAGGGAGAAGGAGTTTGTGTGACACATATCTAGCTATATTAAGGGATAGGTAGATAGCATATGTGTGAGAGACATTATTATACTTTGAGACATTAGTGGCTGTGGGTGGGCGGAATTAAAGAGGTGGGAGTGTTAGACATAGAGAGCGTGTGTGTTTCTGTGTGAGAGACTTGTAGGACGGGGTAGAAATACGAATTTAGCCCTGACGGAGGGAGAGAAATACACGAAGTGCGCGTGTGTGATTCCGATGCCCACAGGGAAATGAGATATGTATGCGTGTGAGAGAGATTGCACAATTCATTCACGTATCACTATCTAGCGATCGTGGATGTGCATCGCTTGAACATAAGTCAATATCTACTTCGTATCGTGGCCAAAGGTACAATATCGATTCAACGCTATAAAGATTGGACACTCACATATCACATTTTTTCTATTTAAATAAACCTTTTCAGTTGTGCATGCCAAAGTTACGGTGATGTTTCTTCAAACAACCAATGTAGCTATCATGTACATGCACCATTGTTACTCTTGCATTCAAATTCATTATTCTTGGATGATTTAAGTTTCTATTTTGAAGTAATGTATGTAATATTCATATATGAATTCAACGGGTACGCAATTTATGAAATGGAGGCTATGTAATCATATGAGGTAACACTTTTAAGTAGCTGACTACAATATCCATTTCTTTTTGTGTGCCTCTACACTAACACGTCAATGCATTATGTTTAAAGTAAATAACCAATGGCACTAAATTATCTATTTACACGAGAAATACATAGGCTGAGCGTTTGATCCCTTTTTTGTGAACGCGCCACTACACCCGTACGATTGGCCGCGCCCGTGTGAACGTCCAAGTTATTGGCGCATCATCCCGAGTTATTGTCTTTTTTTCTGGGGTGGACTTCACACTAGTTATTAACTGCTGACGCGTGCCCCGTGTACATAGTCTAGCATGACCTTTCCGCTAGCACGGACCAAAATTAGTTGAAACTGGATATGAACGATCCCGCAGGCAGAAAAATCTCCCGCCTCCTTCTAAAATTTCCGCCACCTTAGTCTTTAGCATGCGAAATCCCCCTTTTGTCCTTGGTGCACGGAGACCAACAGTTACAATACCGCCCTCCTCTACATGATAGGTCGGGGCTGCTTTGGTAACTTCTGGTTCCCCCACTACAAGGCACCCCCATTTCCTCTCCCCTCCCGCAAAAACGACTAACTCCACATCACCAGAGCATCTTACATCACGCCGTCCGTACTTCATCGCCCTTTCTCCCCTCCCCTCTCGAAACCCTAGACCGCTGATCCACCGGCGTACGATAGCCCATTCACTGCAAGCGGCGTCCACCTCGCCAGATCTGCTTCTGCGGTCGCATCTACCCCTCCCACCTCCCCTAGAAACAAGTAGATTGCTCATACACCACTGTACCATAGCCCATTCAGTGCCAGCCTTGTCCACGGCGCCGGATCTGCTTCGCCGGTACTCTCGTCAACCGCCGCGCATCTGCAGTGGCTCATTCGTACTCCCCATCGGAGACGCTTTGTCCACACCCCCCGGAGCCGCCCCACCGACGCCCCCGTCGACAGCCTCTGATCCTCTTCGCCGACACCTTCCTCAACCCTACTGGAGCCGCTTCGCCGACACCATCGTCAACCCTACCGGAGTAGCTTCGCCTATACCATTCTCAACCCTACCGAGGCCGCTTTGCCAACTCACAAGTCCACGACCTCAGATCCGCTTCCTCACACCTTCATCCAACCTACCGGAGCAGCTTCTGATGCCCCATCCACGGCCGCAGATCCGCATCATCGACACCACCCTTAACCCAACCACCGGAGCAGCTTCTAACACCCCGTCCACGGCTGCAGATCCTCATCGTCGACACCATCCTAAACCCGACCACCAGAGCAGCTTCTGACCCCCGTCCACGGCCGCAGATCCACGTCATCGACACCATCCTTAACCCAACCACCGGAGCAGCTTCACCTACGCCCTTGTCCACGGCCATAGATCTGCTTCGCCCACACCGTAGTCCACCCTACCGGAGCCGCTCCACAAACACCATACTCGACGGTTCTAGATCTCTTTACCGAACCCCGACAGCCAGCGTACATCATCACCCTCGATGTTTCTAACCTGATTCCCACCGTCTGGAGAGATGCCAAGCACCCGCCATGGCCTAGGTACTTGTCACCTTTAAACCTGTCTAGCATCACCTGCCCGATGTACTTCAAATATACTAACCGGTCGCTGTTACCTGTTATGCAGCTGGCAAAAACTACAAGGACGATGTTTCTTCTGGATCTAACAGCTTGGCCAAGCAAGATCCTGGACTGAGGCATTGCTATGATCTTGTAAGCGCGTCTCTCTCTCTCTTGTATTGTTTTGTGCCTGCCAGCGTGCTTTGCTAGGATTTTTGACCAGTAATCCCTTTGTGCAGATAATGATTTCTACTACTGGCTGCTAAATTAGATATGTAGATGTCATACATGATACTACCTCGTACCTCCATTCCTAAATACAAGTCTTTCTAGAGATTCCACTATAGGCTACATACGGAGCAAAATGAGTGAATCTACATTCGAAAATGCATCTATATACATCTGTATGTGGTCCATACTGTAATCTCTACAAAGACATATATTTAGGAACAGGGGCAGTACATTACACAAAATCGTATGTGGCATGTAGGAATTCCAGTGCACTACATTAGGCTCCCTCAGAGTGCCTGCTAGTCCAGCGTACAGAGTCATGGCTAGTTTATGCTACTCACACAATCGTTAATTGGTGGTTTAAATATGCGCAAGGGATATGCAATGTAGTATCATGTAGAGATGTCTGAAATTAGCCGTGTCAACTTGCAGATAGGGTTACACAATGAAAAAGTACAAGATGTATGTGGCAATTTCATGGAACATCGCAAAAAAATGAGAGGCAGCGGTGAGCCTATACAGTGTGCTATGGTACGTCACTCCTCCATTGCAATCATCGTGACATGTTATTTGTGTGCCAGTTCTATTAGCCAAGTTTCTTAGGGACAGTTATTATGAGTTATCCTTAGAAAATAAGCACTTGTGAATATAAGCTCCATGTAATAAGCCAACCAGTTCTTTTCATTGCGTTTTCAGCTTACCTTTGGTATGATCAGTGGAAATCTAGATTGCATTATATTTTTTTCATTTTGCTGCCCATATGGAAATTAATTTGACTTGCAAACATCACAAATTGAACCCAGTGCAGTAATTAATATGATAGGAAAATAGAACATCACTATTTGCTCAAAATGCAAATACAAAGATACCATCTACTTGGCACAATCTACTTTGGTCAATGTTTTCCATAGAGATCCCATTGCCTAATTTAAACAAAGAACGCATGACCCACATTTAAATGAAGAAAAATTATTTATTGAAATTCGATGGTCCAAGTGGCTGGTTATTATCGTATAGCAGCACCACCTGAAAGCATCATATAGCAGCAGCAGCTCATAGCAACTCATCATACAGCAGCAGCAGTCTGCAATTCATCATATACCAGCAACAGCTCATAGCAATTCATCATATAGCAGCAGCAGGAGCAGCTCATAGCAATTCATCATATAGCAGCAGCAGGAGCAACTCATAGCAATTCATCATATAGCAGCAGCAGGAGCAGCTTGTAGCAACTCATCATATAGCAGCAGCAGCAGCTCATAGCAATTCATCATATAGCAGCAGCAGCTCATAGCAACTCATCATACAGCAACAGCAGCTCATAGCAATTCATCATATAGCAGCAGCAGGAGCAGCTCATAGCAATGCATCATATAGCAGCAGCAGAAGCAGCTCATAGCAATTCATCGTATAGTGGATCAGAATGAAAATTTGGCAAAAAAATTGAGGAGATCCTCACCTTGTTAGATGAGCTCATCCTTCAACAACACCTCAAGGCCATGGCCTAGGAGGAGGGAAGGGGGAATAAGGTGCCTTCTGCCGCAGTGTGGCATCACCCGTAGTTGTGTAGCACCCGCTGGAGTAGTGCATTGGACGAACCACAGTGGAGCAGCTGCTGGAGACCATGAGAATGAGGGGCGGCGCCAGAGGGAGGAGCAGCCAGGGAGATTTACCCCTACCCACTGGACATAGCATCATCGAGGACCAGGCCAGATGGGACCAGTGGCGACGGCTCGCTGGAGGAACCCTAGTGCTGCAGGCAAGGGATCGAGGTAGAGTGAAAGGGGAGAGGAGACGCAAGCGGGCAGAGCAATGAATGCTTGCGTGTTTTTTTTTACTTGAGGGTCAGGTGTGACACGGGCGTCAGCAGTTGCATTTTGAGTGTAATACAGGAAGACAACAGAGTCATTTCACTATTCCCCTTCCCTTTAATTTTTAGTGAGGTTCTACCCGAAATACCCCCCGCCAAAGCGAAATTAGTTAAGCCCAAGCCCATAACTCAAAAATGACTTCTTTACATCTTTTATGGCTTATTTTGACAATATGCCATGAAAAGGCGGAATCGAACTGGCCCTTAACCAACAATTCAATTGTGTGTGCAATGATGAATCACTCCTGCCTGCTATCTGTACATTTAGGCATCATCATACATGGCATAACCTAATACATGTGCATTCCATTGTAGAATCTGGAATATGCAATGTTTATGTTAGCTCATAAGTTGCACATGATGTTTAAATGCCCCTTAAATCTGGTCAGTCAAGTGATGGTCTTTAAGCCTCCTTCTTTGCTTCTTTTCTTGATATGTAAGATTTGCTCACACATCTGTTCAATTGCTTGTTTGCATCAGCCAGCCATACTACGACTGTTTCCTTTGATTACTTGATGTTCTTGACCTAACACTCTAACAGAGCTTGTCAACGATTTAAACACTAAGGGCTGTTGTAGTGGGGCCTTGTCTAACTCATAGGTGACATAAAGGTTTGGCTGTACACTACAGTAGGCTCTCCAAGAGTACCTGGAGATCCAGTTCGAAGGTATGCCTAGTTTTTACATAGTGCAGACATAGTAAATGCTCATTTCATTGTGTGCAAGTGCAAGAGATGCGGCATGTTTCATTATGTGGTGTTGTTTTGTTATAATCTCATCCTTTTGTGTTCACAGACTGGAAAGTATGCATATTTATCTTCCAAGGAGACAAGTAACTAGTTTGTGTCACCTTGCAGAGGGGGTGCAATGAAGATAAGATTGAGGATTTCCAAGTACAAGATGTTAGGAGGAGCCTTGCAAGAGAAGTAGGAGCTGCGCTGAGCCTCCTTAACCTGCTAAGGTAAGTCACTTTATGCAACTCAACAATTCAATTCCTTGTTTGTTTCAGGCATAGTTAATTTTCTCTTTTCAATTGCTTTATTTGTCCTCAGTTAATGAGATTCCCAAATAATCATGCCTGATGTTCGGTACTTGTATCACTATTAGTTGACATAATTAAAGGCCTTACCATTTAATTACTGTGCCGAAGTGTACCTGAAGCTTTGAAGTCTATTAACCAACTATTATTGCATGAGGCTCACAATCTAGTTTATACTGTGCTAATGATTGCATAGTTTTGCCTGCTGTAGTATGTTTGTATGAAACCCTGTGCTGTTCATTATGCTCCCTAAGACTTTAATTGAGGCACAGAATGGCCAACTGCTTGCTTACTTATACGCAACGTGTTGTCTAAATTTGTAACTTGTCTGTGTTTTCGATTGGGCCCCAACATCATGCTCCTCTGGTGAGCTAAGAGGGATTTCTGTATGCAGGCTGCACAGACTATCTTTTTTATAATTTTTAAAATATCACCTTCTTATGCTTCATGACGTGTAACATTTTTTTTGAAAGTGACATGTAACATTATTGTTAGTCCTGTTTTGCCATGTAGTACAAAATAGTGTCTTGTTTGCTTCACTGTTGTAACTATATTTTTGCCCTGGTCATGTGTACATACAGAAACATTTCAGGATGAAGTGACATCAACACAAAGATCTGCGAGCAGTGCGGAATGGCCGTTACCAAATGATTATGGATTGGAATTGGAATGTGCTGATGTTCTCGAGCATCAACTAGAGGTGGCAAAACAACGTGTACATGATTGTCAACGTATAATCAACAAGTTGAGACTAGACATGCAGGTATTAGATGCAGGAGTCAAAAAAAATGAAACAAGACACTGAGGTAACCATGAAGGAATTGGAGATTTTGCAGACTGAAATTTGTGATATCTGAATCCGGCCAATCCTATTTTCTGAAGAGATTATAGTTCAAATGGAGTTAAGTTGATGCGCGTCCATGATGTATGAGCTGTATTTGCCCAGTGTATGTAATTTGTTGTTTGTGTATGCTCTATTATCACCTGTGCCGAACCATAATGCCCAGTGGGTATAATCGGCTGTAATTTCTTTACTGTATAGTGTAGGATTATTCTACCTTTCAATGCCTTGTTCTCTTTTTTGTATAGTGTATGCTTTTTAGAGATGATAGTATTGAGTAGGACAATTCTTTGAATATGCTATATCATTCAAACGGGGGCCAACTCGCCCGACCATGGCCCTTCATGGGCCGTCGAATCCATGGGCCTTCTTCGTCTCGTAGGATCCATGGGCCTTCTATGTCTCGTAGGATCCATGGGCCTTGTACGTCTCGTAGGATCCATGGGCCTTCTACGTCTCATAGGATCCATGGGCCTTCTACGTCTCGTAGGATCCATGGGCCACTGACTCATTTATGGGTCTTGTACGGGGTTTTAATGGGCCGTAGACGGGCCTTTAATGGAAATCGTACATTTTATGGGCTGACCATAACGGGCCGTTAATAGGCCGTATTTGGTGATGCTATGAAAATGGCCCAACAGACTAACGGTCCACAAACGGGCCAACTGTAACGACGGGCTGAATTTGGCCCACAAGCAGAAAATGATAGTAACAGGCCGTAAGTAACCGAATGCTGCAAATGAGCCCAAGAATAAATGGGCCCTGAGAAGGCTGAAAGTTAACTTGGGCTGGAAACGGCCCAACGGAATAATGGGCCGTTAATGGGTATAAAGTGATACACTATTCATGACGGGCCAGTTTCACCACGGGCCGTTAATGGGTGTAAAGTAATACACTATTCATTACAGGCCAGTTTCAGCATGGGCCGCTAATGGGCCAAGAGTTACAAAGGGCCTCATATGGGCCGAAAGACGTCATGGGCTATACATGGGCCATAAGTGAAAACGGGCTGGAATCATGTTGGATGGCCCACATGACGCTACTAGGCCTAATTCGGATAGGGCATAACGGGCCTTAGGTTAGCGGGCTGTAAATGGGCTATATGCGAACAGGCCGTTAACAAGCTATCCATGGGCCGGCCCTCCAGCTTTTGACCAAGTCAAACGGGCCGGCCTTTTCACAGGAATGGGCCACTGTTGGGCCGTGCCACATGTCGACGTATCATAGGCGCCTTCTGTCCAGTGAGTGGATGGCATCTGTCCCAATGATGAGCCGACACGTGTTTCCTCTAGCCAATGATGATTTTACACGTGGAAAATCCCCATTGGTCGGGGCTGTTAACGGGTTATCGGATCCAAAACCTGACCCGATAGCTTAACGACATTCCGTTACGGTGGATGCCACATGTCGGTCACCCTTCACGAAAGCACTTCTGTGACACGCGATTTATTATCATGGAAGTGGACACTTCCGTGATGATAATTTTGGTAATGTCATGGAACACTTCTACGACAGCACATGTATGACTATCTTGATTCTGTCATAAATTTGTCATGGATGTACATGCATGACAAAAAACACGACCTACTGTGACAAACACGTATCATCACGGAAGTGTATTTTTTTGTAGTGGAAGGTCATGGCCCTTGGTCCGGTGGATCTTGCAGTACGAGCCATCGCCTTTCCCAGCTTTCTCGGCGACATCGGCTTCCCGACAGGCTGTGCAAGCAGCAAATTCCTTGCCGGGGGCCTCAACCTTGGCCTTCTTGCCGGTACTAGGTGTGCCCAAACCTTCTACAGTCATCACTGCCTTATCTCTTGGCTTCGTACTGCGCTTCTTGCCCTTTCTTCGACTGGTTGATTCATCTTCATCCTCTGAATCAATATTGATGTAATCCTCCTCTCGAGCAACTTCCCTCGTTCCTCCATCTGAGCACACTTATCCACCAGTGTGTATAGCTCCTTCACAGTCTAGGGCAACCGCACATTCATCTTAGAACGAATGTGACGATTGCACACATTGGACTGGAAGGCTGCTATAACGGCTACCGAATGGATATTTGGAATATTCCTATGAACTTTACTGAATCTCTGTAAATACTTACAGAGAGTTTCTCATTCTTCTGCTGGAGAAGTTGTAGGTCGCTGGGCCTGCCGGCTCTTGGTGGCCACCAGTGAAGGCACCGATGAACTCGTGGCATAGGTCTGCCCATGACGAAATGGAGTTCTACGGCAGATGCATCAGCCAAGACCTCATGTTGGACCTGAGGGCCAAAGGGAATTAGTTGGTGAACACCTTCTCATCTCTTCCCCCGGCATCCTGAACAACGATGGTGTGATGCTCAGGAACTCTGCTGGGTTCAGCCTCCAATCATACTTCTCTGGTATCTCTGGCTTGAACGTGCAAACAGACGGCCAACAGACTTGCCACAGCTCTCGTGTAAAGGCAGGGCAGTTGATCTCGAAAGGTAGGCACCCGCCAACACCGGGCGCAGGCTCGTTGATGTTGAGGCCGCCGCACGTCGGTCTGGTGGAGATCATCGTGGCACCAATCTAGGATGACGCGCGCGTCTCCCTGCCGCCTATCCTCCGGGGCTCGACGTTGGCTTGGACATGCTCGAGTGTTAGAAGATGCCATCGAGACGTTGTCGGGGTCTTGATTCAGCTGCGCCCATGTCGGCTACCGTGGTGGGGACTGCACCGTGGGGACGGCCCCCTCCATTTAGCCAGTAGTACGGGCGGTTATTGTCGCTTGGGGAGGTTGTGGCGGGCCAGCTCATCGCGAGCCCCTAGCTTCGGCGAAGCCGAGCAGGCTTTAGATGGCGGCACGCCATTCATCCATCTGCTCGGTCGCTGGCGGAAACCTTAGTAGCAACTAAGCTCATGCCATAGCCTCCGTGGCTGTGCTTGTCATAGATGTTGATAACGTCGACCACACCATTGCCTGGCTCCTGATGGTGCCAGTGGCAGCGGCGGCGGTGGTGCCATGTTCACGCAGCTGTTGGACGACCACCTAGGCAGTGGGGTCGCGCGGCGGTGGTGCTCGAGGGTCAGCGGCTCTGTCGAGCGCAGTGGTCTGGTCGACTCGTCCGGGAGGAGGCACATGGGCCATGGTCGCTCCCACGGTGGGGGCGTCCGGAGGGCGATGGCTCAATCCGGACCGAGTGCCGTTGTTGCGGTTGTGCCCATCAGTGGGAGGAGAGGGTGCAGACGAAGTGCCCCCATCGCCCACACCTTGTGGAGCGTGACCGCCAAGGCGTTGCTGATGTTGTTCTCCTCCGACATCTCCAGCCCCTGTTTCGGTGGCGGGGGGTGGCGATGGCGCCACCTGCTTCAATCACGCCCCCAGCAGCATTAGAGGTGGACGGATGGGCCAAAGGGCTGTACTTCTTATTCTTAGGCGCCATGGTCGATGGCGTCGTCGAAGACGAAGATGGCGATGAAGATGACGCACTGCGCACACTTTCAGGTTCACGCAAGCGAGCCCCCTACCTGGCGCGCCAAAGATGTCATGAGATATCCACGACCACTTATGGGACCAGGAGGCCCCTTACTGGTTCGGCAGGAGGACGTCGTGTTGCGCAAACAGTAGACCAGCGCACGGTAGCTAGGCAAAGAGCACACAAGCAATTTACCCAGGTTCGGGCCGTCGTGAGGCGTAAAACCCTACTCCTACTTTGGTGGATTGATGGTGGAATGGAGGTGGTGAAGCATAGTACACTTGCCCGGCAGGGGTTGCCTTGGAGCAGTAGCGACTACGCGCGTATGGGCGTGTGGGTTTGTCAACTTTCCAACCCTTCCTACAGGTGATGTGGGCCTCCTTTTATAGATTAAGGGGTCACCACAATGGCAAAGTAGTCATTATCCACTGATATGATAGCAAATAGTGCTATCATACCTAACTCTACGGACTGACAGGGTGCATTAAATGCACCTCTTAGTGTCACATCACTGGTTGCCCGACAAGGCTTGCCGGGCTATCTTGCCAGATCCGTGCCTATTCCCTTGACATGTCACAGGAGGGGTGTCATCTGTGGGTTTCTTCTGTAGGAAATAGCCACCATGTGGTGAATGCCTACCACTTAATCACCTTGCGGCTTGACACCGCACTAATTGACGACGTGGGTAATGCTTGAGTGGTAGGTGGGGTGGTTCTACCCCCGCGAGCCCCTGCAGACCTTGCCGGGGTGCCTGGGTTGCCTGCTTCTAGTGGTGGCCTCTCCCCTTGCCGGGCTCACCTGCCCGGCAAGGGAGGCCCTTCTCTTGCCAATATATTGCTCCTATGACTTGATCTTGGTTCTTCAAATCTCTTGGTCACAATCTTTGACTTAAGCTGGGGCCTCAATCTTGTTCCTGCGCATGTGCACAGTCTAGGCAATGGACCCAGGGTTTGTTGCACCGACTGGTCGCCAAGTCCTATTTATAGCGGCCTTGGTCCTGTTCCCAAAATGAAGGTGGGAAGGGTTCCCACAACGTCCAAATTCGAAGGGAGACAACTAGTACATGTTATCCTGACAAAAATAGTCTTTTCTTGCAAAAGGCCTCTGGTCGTGATGCCGCGGTGGGCTCGGCGATGACCTCTGTCCTGTCGTCCTGGCGGTCTTGGTCTTGTTGCACGAGAATGGAAACCTTTGGCTAATTCCCCGGGACTCCGCGCCCGTCCTTGCCTTATTAGCACCAAAGAGGAAACTGTTGTTCTGCGCCCGCTGGCGCTCGCCGGGCCTTGGTCGTCATGGCTCACCTCATCTGAACCTCGCGAGGTGAGGCTTGCATAGATATCTCCTCTCCTCAGGAGGCTACTCCTTCTGGAGGTCTTGGTGTCGTCTGCCTCGCGAGGCTTGGCCCCTCGCGAGGGTCTTGAGTTGTTGATGCTGAAGGTGGACCGTACTAGGCCGTTGATGGAGGCACGCCGTGAGCCGCAGGCAGGCAAGTCTGGGTAGCCCCGTCCCAAAACGCCGACAATACTTGATTTTGATCTTGCTGAAAAATAGAAACTTTGGCACCCAATAAAATAATTTTCGTTTTTTATAGAAGCGTGATAAAATACTGATTCTTTTTGCAGAATATTAATAAACAAATTTCTTAGGTTGTCCTAATATTTAAAAAATTGGAGTTACAGAAGTATTCGAGAGTTATAGATTACTACAGACTGTTCTGTTTTTTACAGATTCTGTTTTCTATGTGTTGTTTACTTATTTTGATGAATCTATGAGTAGTATCGGAGTGTATGAACCATGGAGAAGTTGGAATACATTAGATATTACACCAATAAAAATAAAGAATGACTTCACAACAATACCTAAGTGGTGATTTATTTTCTTATACTAACGGAGCCTACGAGTTTTCTGTTGAGATTTGTGTTGTGAAGTTTTCAAGTTTTGGGTAAAGATTCGATGGATTACGGAATAAGGAGTGGAAAGAGTCTAAGCTTGGGGATGCCCAAGGCACCCCAAGGTAATATTCGAGGACAACCAAGAGCCTAAGCTTGGGGATGCCCCGGATGGCATCCCCTCTTTTGTCTTCGTTCATCGGTAACCTTACTTGGAGCTATATTTTTATTCCCCTAATGATATGAGTTTTTCTTGGAGCGTCATTTTATTTTATTAGGATTTGCTTGCTTTTATTTGGAGTAATGTTTTGCATCTTTTGTTTCAATAAAAAGGTCAAGTATAGTCTTTACCATGCTTATTTTGCAAGTCTATATGTTGCTATTTTGAAAACAAAAAGTTTGCTGTTATGTTTTGAATATTTGTGAATAGTCAGCACAGGATAAAATCTTGAAAATTTTACACAATGATTAACAACAAATTAGGTAATAGGAGGGTACTAGCCAATGGAAATGGTTTCTTGTATGCAGAACTTGTAACTGGGTTAATGTTGGTTATATTGGCTTTATATGTAGGATGGCGTATCGTAAAATAGTGCATTTATATCATGGCGGTGTTCTTAACACCCATTCTGGCAGCACCGATGTGGAGTTTGTGAACACCCAAAGCTGTGCGTTATGTTTTCTTCAGAATCAACCTCTTGTTGAACTTGTTGATAAGGTGAGGGAAGTGATGGAAGTTCTGTAGTAAGCTTGGAAGGAAGATATGATGCCGAAATAGGCCCTAGGTTGTTCTGTACCATGCTCCCCTTGGTCGAGGATTATTCTTGGGATAACTACAAGGCAATGGTCAGTAACTCTTGCATGAAGATCCTTGTTATATTTGAAGTGGTCGAGTGTAACGCCCTCGATGCGGCTATATCTCCCACGTGTCGAAGCACAACTTAGAGGCATAACCGCATTGAAAGCAATGTCGCAGGTGAGGTAATCTTCACACAACCCATGTAATACATAAGGGAAAAGATACATAGTTGGCTTACACTCGCCACTTCACACAATTACATGAATAAAGCATTACAACAACCGAATACAATCAAGGTCCGACTACGGAACCAAAATAAAAGAAGAACCCCAAATGCGACAAGGTCCCCGATCGACCCCAACTGGGCTCCACTACTGATCAACTAGAACGAAACAACACAAAGGGGAATATCTTCATCGAGTTCCTCCTGAGCTTGATTGCGTCATCTACACGGACTCATCGGCACCTGCAAGCTGGTTTTGGAAGTATCTGTGAGCCACGGGGACTCAGCAATCTCACACCCTCGCGATCAAGACTATTTAAGCTTATGGGTAAGGTAAAGGTATGAGGTGGAGCTGCAACAAGTGACTAGCATATATGGTGGCTAAACATACGCAAACGAGAGCGAGAAGAGAAGGCAAAGCACGGTCGATAAAAGTATGATCAAGAAGTGATCCTATAGAAACCTACGTCAAGCATAACTCCAACACCGTGTTCACTTCCCGGACTCCACCGGAAAGAGACCATCACGGTAACACACGCTGTTGATGCATTTTAATTAAGGTCAGCTTCAGGTTTTCTACAACCGGACATTAACAAATTCCCATCTTCCCATAACCGCGGGCACGGCTTTCGAAAGTTCAAATCCCTGCAGGGGTGTCCCAACTTAGCCCATCACAAGCTCTCACGGTCAACGAAGGAATAGACCTCCTCCCGAGACATTTCGATCAGACTCAATATCCCGGTTCTACAAGACATTTCGACAGGGTAAAACTAAACCAGCAACACCGCCCGAATGTGCCGAAAAATCCCGATAGGAGCTGCACATATCTCTTTCTTAGGGCACACTCAGATTGTCCAAAATTCCGGTAGGCCAGCCCAGAGTTGCCCCTGGTGGCCACCGACGGCTGACAGTTTGGACCAACACTCAGAGGAGCACTGGCCCGGGGGGGGGTTAAAATAATGATGACCCTCGAGAGTGCGACTCCCAAGGGAAAAGAAAAGGCTAGGTGGGAAATGGTAAAACCAATGTTGGGCATTGCTGGAGGAGTTTTACTCAAGGCGAACTGTCAAGGGGTTCCCATAATAGCCCAACCGCGTAAGGAACGCAAAATCCGGGAACATAACACCGATATGACGGAAACTAGGGCGGCAAGAGTGGAACAAAACACCAGGCATAAGGCCGAGCCTTCCACCCTTTACCAGTCTATAGATGCATTAATTAAATAAGATATATTGTGATATCCCAACAAGTAAACATGTTCCAACAAGGAACAACATCTCCATGTTCCAACAAGGAACAAACTTCAATCTTCACCTACAACTAACAACGCTATAAGAGGGGCTGAGCAAAGCGGTAACATAGCCAATCAATGGTTTGCTAGGACAAGGTGGGTTAGAGGCTTGGTTCAACAATATGGGAGGCATGATAAGCAAGTGGTAGGTATCGCAGCATAGGTATAGCAAAAGAGCGAGCAACTAAGCAAACAAAGATAGAAGTGATTTCGAGGGTATGGTCATCTTGCCTGAGATCCCGCAAGGAAGAAGAACGAGTCCATGAAGAAGACAAACGGACATAGACGAACGGGTCCTCACAACGCGACGTTACCGGAACCAACCCGAAGAAGCAAACACCGGAAAGAAGCACGCAACATAGTAAACAACCAACACATGAACATGGTATGATATGCGGGATGCGGTATGCGATACATATGCATGATTTGACAAGGAATGCAAGAACCTGGCCCCAACATGGAAATCCAAGTGTGCCACTGGAAAGGTGAGATGAAATCGCTTGAAAACGATATAAAGAACGCCGGAATCAGAGTTACAGTTTGGAAATGGCAAGCAATTCAAATATGGCAACGGTCTGCAATTTACAGCAAGTAGCCATCTAAATGCACCGGTCTGCGATTTACATGCTCCACACTCAAACATGGCAACAAAATACATGGCAGGGATCCACTCAAGAAGCTTAACAAAAGACTAGCACTGAGCTATGGCCAATTCATCCATTAACAGGTTCAAACAAGCATGGCAAAAATGCAATTGGTAACCAGATATCAGACCTAGTGAAATTAACACTTGTCTGGAATTTCAGATTAGATAGCACTCTTCGGAGCATGAAAACTATATGCTACAGGACCTGAACATGGAAAAGTAAAGCATGGCATGGAGCTACTCAAAGATCTTAACACAAGTCCCTTAGTGACCTTGAGCCAAAAGGGATCAGAAAATATAATTGCAAGCATGTGAACATGGCAAAAACATAATCAGATCACAGACTTAGTGAAAACTAGAGCATGCTAAAAACAGATATCAAGTAGGAATGTTTACGAGCTCGATGCACTCACTACAGAGCAAGTCATGACAAACTAAGAATACATCCATCAAGAATACACAAAATACAAGCTAGTCATGGCAAGAAAAACATCATACCCTGCACGGATCAACTACAACATCATCGGCAAAATCGCTAACAAGTAGACAATGTGCCCAGATTCACGAAATGACAAAAGTAGAGCTCGATTGACTCAAGCTAGGGTGCTCCATAAATGCAAACAAAGACATGGATGGATAGAGCACCACAAGATTAACAAAACATACTTACTGATCATCCTCAAAAGAGGCACGGATCACTAGGAAACAACATAAACATATGGTCATATGAGATAAGCAGGTCAAGGACTTGGTGGAAATGCTAAGTCCCTGAAATCAGCATTAACGAATGCACCACTTTGCAAGATCGTGCTAGTCACCACACACATCACAAAAATACATGGTTTGCACCTCTGGAAAGATGGCAAAACCCTTAACAAAACACATGTAGGGCTCATGGGCATATCATGCACACAATAATCATGGCAAAAATGACAAATATCTAAATGGAGCAGTAGATCTGACAATTATCACAAGTAGCACTCTTCCAACAGCATTTCGGGCATCAAGATGAACTCAAATGAAAATGATGCAATGAGATGAAATGATGTACTCTCTGAGGCGAACATTTTGATATGCTATATGCATGAATCGGAGCTATGGATGCAAAGTTACAATGCGATGAAGATGGGCACATGAATCTGAAATCTCAGGACTTAGTGAAATCTCGAGGAGAAAAAGTCAACCTCTCATATCCGGATCGGGGCGGCGCGCGAACCGAGGCTTGTCGGAGATCCTCGCCAGAGAAGAGGACGGGGTCGCCGGAGGATGACCGGGAACAGCACCGGCGAAGGGGCACCGGCGACGACGCGCGGCGGCGGCACGGCGCTCGGAGTGCACCGGCTCGGCGGAGGAGGAGTGGAGCCCCAGCGAGCAATGGACGGGCGGCGCGGGATCCGGCTCGGCGGCGCGGACGCCGGCGGGAGAAGCGCACGGCGGCGGGGAACGGCGAGTGGCGGTCAAGGCGCGCGGGATCGGCGGCGCGGATCTGGCCCGGGGCGTCTCGGGCGGGCTGTCCGCGGGCTTCGTGGGCCCGGCCGCGCGGGAGGAGAGAGAGAAGGCGGCGGGAGGTGAGGTGGCGCGCTTCGGTTGGTTGGTGGCGGTGACGGGATGATTTGGCGCGTTGTGATTGGCCGGAGCGACGTGGAGGCTGGACATGTCCGGCGCGGTCGGACATGTCCGGCGGCGCGAGGAGGAAGACGCTAGGGTTCATCCGCGAATTTTCGGGGGGGGGGGAGGTGCAAATATATAGGTAGAGGGAGCTAGGAGAGTCCAAATGAGGTGCGGTTTTCGGCCACGCGATCGTGATCGAACGCTCTAGATGATGGAGAGGGTTTAGGTGGGTTTTGGGCCACTTTGGAAGGGTGTTGGGCTGCAACACACACGAGGCCTTTTCGGTCCCTCGGTTAACCGTTGGAGTATCAAACGAAGTCCAAATGGTATGAAACTTGACAGGCGGTCTACCGGTAGTAAACCAAGGCCGCTTGGCAAGTCTCGGTCCAATCCGGAAATGTTTAACCCCCACACACGAAAGAAAGGTAGAAATGATCACCGGAGGAGAACGGAGCGTCGGAATGCAAAATGGACAACGGGGAAAATGCTCGGATGCATGAGACGAACACGTATGCAAATGAAATGCACATGATGACATGATATGCAATGCATGACACGCAAGCAATGAAAAGACAACAACAGCGAATAACTAGAGGACACCTGGCACATCGGTCTCGCGGTGTTACAACACTCCACCACTACGAGAGGATCTCGTCCCGAGATCTAGAATGGCACCGGAGGAACAACGGAAGGGAAGAGATGAGAGGTAAAACTAAGTTGCTCCTTTGACAAACGAGTGAAAAACCAAGAACCTTGAAGAGGTTAAACCATATCGAGAAAAGAATACAACAGAGATGAATGAACTTGAAAGCACTCCGGTAGGGAAGAGGAAACAAGGAATTACAAATTCGGACAACACTTCGTTTGAAAAGAGATGAAATACTTGATAAGGTGAAAAGAACTTGAGCAGAGGACACAAAACTCCGGTTAAATGGATAAACCAAGAAAAGAACACGATCCTGACAAAACAAGATGGGTTGAAGAGAGCAACATCACAATGCCTCCGGAACAAAAGTAAGAATGGAATGAAATGAACGAAGGGAAACGAATCTTATGGAATACACCTCAAATTATGAGGTGACAACCTGCCACTCACGGGAAAAGAATAGTATTGATATGAACAAGGAGATGAAAAAATATTTCACCGGGAGGATAAATGAAGAACTTGGGTCATTTATAAGCACCATAGATAGCAACAGTCCTTCGGGATGGCTTTAGGTGAAATATACCCCAAGACAATTCCAACGAATAGGTTGATGGATTTAAAATATCCCAATCTTGACAGCATGTGAATCATGAAAAACATGAACTCAAATTATCAAGAATGACATAATAGCACCTCCAATGATACGATAGACAGAAATGCACTCCGGATTACAAAATGAAGAAAGCTTGAGTTTCTTAGAGAAGAATCTCGATGAACACTTCGAGAAGGAATATAAATCCTTGATGAACCATCATGTAGAATTTTCATGAGAACTCCGGAAAACAAAAATGATGATCAAAGCAAGAGAAGTTGAAAATACAAGGTGAAACCTTGTAATGATTTAGATGAAGCTTTGCGACGAGATAGAGTGGAAACTTGGAACTCCAGAAAAGAAAAGATGAAACAATTGAAACCAAGAATTTTGATGAGGCTCCGGAATAAGGAATTAATCACTTGGATGAAACAAGAATAAGAATTATGTTCTGCGTATCCTTCAACAATCAAATTGATGAAAATCAACGGATTTGACATATTACTTATTCTCGTGGAAAAGATTAAGAGAGATATAACATAAACTTGAGAACGTCTTCAACAAGGTACCGGTAGGATTGAAAAGAACGAATGAATATATACGATAACGAATGACGAGAACTCTTGCATGAACCACCGTTAGAATTGAAATAAACGAAGTAAGGGATGAATCACCGGGTAAGAATTGAAAATGAACGAAGAAAAGACAAAGAAACACCGGGAAGAATTAGCAAATGAACGAAGATGTTTGAGGGGATTTAGATACATCAGAACAAAGAGATCAAGAACTGATTAGAGGATATATGATTGATGCACTGGCAAGATAGGAGAATGATAACTGATAGCTGAGAATGAATAAACCTGAATTGATGGACTCCGGATAATAAACTGAGAAGACTCTTGAATTACTCCGGATAGGTGAAAAGAATACTCCCGATCAAAACAATTACGAGAGGATGGCAACAAGCTAGAATCACGAATCTTGAAGAGAATGGAGCAATATTAAAGAGAAACTCTTCTTCGATCTTCAAAATCTGAGAATGACGACGAGAAACACCACCAAGAATAATTTAGACACTCCGGGAGAATCAAAAGCGAAGAGGTTGAGCCAACTATGAAAAGAATTTGAAAGATCTTGGAGAAAGGCATTTTACTGATGACAATTCATTCTTACGTCAAACTTCGAAAAGAATTTGGGAATACCTCCGGGAAAATAAGAAGAGTCAGGTAAGATCCTGGGAAAATACATGTGGGTTAGGGCCCACTCAAAAGAAATACCGTTGAGGGATTTAAAAGAGAGGTTGCACCGGTTGAATTAAAAGGCTTGAATGAGATAACAACCTCGAAAGATCTTGAACGAATGCAGAGTGGAAAACATGAATCTTCGAGATATCTTGAGCACTCCGGAACAATAGAATAGCGAGCGGTGAAAAATTATGAGGTGTACCGTTATGAGAACGCATTTGAAACGAGGAAAAAGATATGACCAACACCGAAAGTTTGAATTGGTTCCACCGGAGAAGAAAACGAGTGATGAGAGACGAACTTGAAGCTCCGTTAGAATCTTCATGAGAATCACCGAATAAGAATATTGAAGGGAAAGGAATGGAGAGGCTTCACATGAATAGGATGGACACTTGATTACGAAATCCGAGTCCTTGAATAAAAAGGGTGGGAGGGTGGGAAAACACTGTTGAGAATGAAACGAACACCGTTGAGAAGAAATGATAATTGATCTTGCGGATGTTGAAATGATCGGATCCACTTGAAGAGAAGTACACCGGTGAAAAGAAATTGAAATGACAAACTCGATGATCGAGAAGGATTAGTATCCACATCGGAGTATGAGAACACCATTTGGGGAAGGTATGGAATCAACACTTGACTTCGAAGCAACTTGAATACCACAACTCAAAACAAAACAAAGGATTGACTAGCAAAATAAGCCGGAACAAACATATGATAGAGATTTCGTCTGAAGTTTTCATGGTGGGACCTACACGGGCTCGATCGTACAGCACCATCATGTACAAGGCAGTGCACATGACATACGAAGCGTCCCCGAGTCGGCATAGCCAAGGACTCTTTAAGACACAACGAGACCACCGTAAAACCGACCGTGGATAGGCGGACCACTAGACGTCGAACCCCAATTTCATATCATACATCTGTCGGAAAGATATCCTAAGAGCTACTTGAATTCCCACTTATAAACTCCCGAAACTTCCCGGTTATGCAATCAAGTGTTGGGGATACAGGGGAAGCATAATATCTCACCCAAATCTAGCAAATCCTACATCCAGCTGTATCCATCCTTCAACACATAACCGAGAAACCTTCGGAAATCATCTACCTCAACCTTCGAAAAGCATCCGTTATACAAGTTATGGCAATACTCCTGAACTCCCGCCCCAGTATTGGGTGGCGCCGAGGTTATCTCACCAACGAACTGCATAAAAGAGATTTTCGATGTCGGCGTACTAAACTCAGGTATTCCAGAACTGCAACGATTAAATTATGTCGACAACACCTCAGAGCTCAACTCCCCGGGACACTTCCACAAAACCCCTGACAGGAGGCACCAAGACAATGTTCTCGTCACAAAACCATCGGAACGATTCCAAGATACCCGCATGATCCTAAATTTTTTTAGTGAAATTTGAGAAGAGAAGAGTCAAAA